>NC_084741.1:60404067-60559067 GCF_033978785.1 Entelurus aequoreus | reverse complement strand
TTCTAATGCTTTTTGTGGGCTCTCTCTCTCTCTAAGCTTAATGACGGTTGTTAAAACGTCCTTCTTTTGTTGGTTCCAGTCGTCCATTGGCAGCGCGCTAACTGTTGGGTCTTAATTGTGAAGCGAGGCCAGCGGAGCCTGAAGCCACAGGCGAGAGTTGTAATTAAAGACCTCTACTCTCCTTGTCTTCAAATCAGCTCCAACTCCTTCTGGTCAAATAAGAAGGAGCTGCGCACACCTACGAATATCAAGTAGCTGCACGCTGCCAACCGACACTTCTTTCATTTTGGAACAAAGCTTTATTGGAGGTCAAGTAAATTACAGCACTTTACTGTGATGCATCTCCAATGGATGCATGAACAATGTGTGTGTGTGTGTGTGTGTGTGTGTGTGTGTGTGTGTGTGTGTGTGTGTGTGTGTGCACCTGACAGCCTCACGATGCATTGACAAACACCAAACAAACCGGCCTCATGAATATTGGTAAATATTTGGAATGTTTCTGTATGGCCACAGTTGCACACAATAGGATGACTCATTGCTGTCTTAGCGCTCCCCCGTCAGATGGAAGGATTAATAGATATACTTCATTAATGGCGTCACGGCGGCAACATTCACGGCAGTCAGGAAAGTGAGCCGAGTTCGATCCGGACACGCACGCCTCCCGAACAAGCTCATTACTATTGATGCTACACTCAAGTCAAATTAGAGGCTATTATTTCCCAGATTGATCCGCTCCCTCTCAGTACCCACTTTGTCCAGAAGGACCACTAGGTGGCACTCTTCTCATGCTCAAAGCTGCTGCCAGGGGCTTGCAGAGCTGGCGCAGACATACAGTATATACACACCCAAGCAGCAGTTGTGCCTTTACATCTATGCTTGCAGGCACATTGTAAAGATCTTTTTGTCACGAGAATTGCAAGCAAAAGGCATCTTCCTGCCAACGTTTGACATGTCTATCTTTACCTGGGAAAAGTGTCGCGGGAGCTAGAAAGCCGTACGATCAAAAGTCTTCCATGCATTTCTAGATATGATGGTTTTACAATTCAACACACAGTTTTCCTCCAGGATAATTAAATATTGTTCAATATGTGTTTACAAACCTTGCCCATTTTTACCCCCTCTTATTGTGTCCAGGATAATTTTAGCACCGAGTGTTTTTTTTTTGTTTTTTTGTACATATAGCTAATAGAGCACACGGATGGCCTTGAGCAAATGGCATGCAGGGCACAATCTGCAAATTAAAAAGTCATCCCAGGGGAGACCTATACACACTCTTTCTACAGTAGGGGAACATTCACTGTGAACTGAAATGAAAGAATAATAATAAAAAAAAGTTAAATTCAATTAAAACAGGTTTTTTTGCGGATGGTGGCAGGAGATTTTCAGCACACTGACACAGTATGTTTGCTGGCTAATAGTCTTTTCATAATTATGAAGGAGAACAGAATAGATGTGGAAATGAAAAGCTTCACTGTAAGTAATAACTGCATTACTTTCACAGTAACAGTTACAGTAATTACAATCAAGTTACAACTAAATGGTGTGATTTAACAGTGGCAATTTTACAGTTCATGACAATGACATCACAACTAAATGCGGTAACGTCACAAATGTGTTTTTATGTGAAATACTCTGCTTATAGTTTATGTTTATTTTTTTTTTTTCATTTTTTTTTTTTCCATAAAAAAATACAATCATGTGTGCTTGCGGACTGTATCCCTGCAGACTGTATTGATATATATTGATATATAATGTAGGAACCAGAAATATTAATAACAGAAAGAAACAACCCTTTTTTGCGAATGAGTGTGAATGAGTGTAAATGGGGGAGGGAGGTTGTGCACTAATTGTAAGTGTATCTTGTGTTTTGATGTTGATTTAATAAAAATAAAAAAAATTTAAAAATTTTATTTTTTATTTTTTTTATTTCTTGTGCGGCCCGGTGGTTGGGGACCACTGCTCTAAAAGAACCCAGAGGAGACAAATCAGTTGGAATTTACAGTAATTTGTTGTGGTATTACAGAGGACTAGGATTACAGTATTTTACTGTGGAGAAACAGTTCAATTCAGTGGAATTTAGCGGTACTATAATTTATCGTAATGTTACAGTAAACATTGAATGCAGTATTTTACTGTGGAAAAATACTGTTAAATTCTTTGAAATCCTGGTACATTTTTGTAGTGTATTTTAATGTATCATAATGCAGGTATAAAATAGACTAAAAGCAATATAGAATATAACATATATACGTAATATTTAACTTCAATGGAATACATTAAAGTACAATAGTTGTGTTATTATGACCGTTCATATTTTAGGTATTTTTACTTGTCTTACACTGTAATATTGTACATGGTAATTGTTATATATTGTATAAATGATATAAACATATAATATAATATATCAGTATATATCCTATACGGCAGTGGTCCCCAACCACCGGGCCGTGGCCCGGTACCGGTCCATGGACCGATTGGTACCGGGCCGCGGCCGCACAAGAAATAAAAAAAAAATTTAAAAAATATTTATTTTTTATTAAATCAACATAAAAAACACAATGTATATATTATATATCAATATAAATCAATACAGTCTGCAGGGATACAGTCCGTAAGCACACGTGATTGTATTTCTTTATGACAAAAAAAAAAATTACTACCCCCCCCGGTCCGTGGGACAAATTTTCAAGCATTGACCGGTCCGCAAGTACAAAAAGGTTGGGGACCACTGCCGTATAGCAGTGGTCCCCAACCACCGGGCCGCGGCCCGACCGATTGGTACCGGGCCGCACAAGAAATAAAAAAAAACTTTTTTTTATTTTTATTAAATCAACATAAAAAACACAATATATACATTATATATCAATATAAATCAATACAGTCTGCAGGGATACAGTCCGTAAGCACACATTATTGTATTTCTTTATGAAAATAAAAAATTAAAAAAAGAACATTTTTATTTTTATTTTTTTTGAATCCCCCCCCCGGTCCGTGGGACAAATTTTCAAGCGTTGACAAGCTACAAAAAGGTTGGGGACCACTGCTAGACGGTACATATATTATGTAAATATTACGTATATATGTTATATTTTATATTGCTTTTAGTCTATTTTATACCTGCATTGTCCTTTCCATCTTTTCCATCATTTGTAACTGAGCTACTGTGTGGAACAATTTCCCTTGTGGATCATTAAAGTTTGTCTAAGTCTAAGTCTAAGTTAATGTGTGATTTTTATTGTGTAATTTTCTATTGTATTTATTGCTATTATTATTATTACTATTATTTTCCTAATGTTACGTTCTTATTAACTAATTAATGAATCATTTATATTTCATTTGTACATACATTTTGTCATATGTTTTATACTTATTTTTTAGATGGCCTCAATTAGAGTTATGGACGCCTCAAAAGTAGCGTTAACTCAATCCTCAGAGCCACGCCATGTTTTGTTTAGTGATTGTCAATAGTGCTCAGTGTGTGTGTGTGTGTGTGTGTGTGTGTGTGTGTGTGTGTGTGTGTGCATGCACATGTTTTTTTTAATGTGTAAAGCACTTTGTGTTTGCCATTTGCCTATGTATGAAAAGTGTCATAAATAACGTTTGATTTGATTTATTTTGTCATTAAAGAAAACTTTTTTTTGGTCTTTTCTTGTTCTAAATTCATTAAATTCAAGTAGAAATAAACATGGCTAATTCACTACAATTTCAACAGCTTTTAAGAATGCTACCTTGCTGGGGTTTTTTTTGTTGAAAAACCTGCAAAATAACTTCAATGGAATACGTTAAAGTACAATATTTGTGTTTTTATCAACATTCATATTTTAGGTATTTTTACTTGTCTTACACCGATGGATGACACTCAGTTCTGCCGTTACTATGACGCCGATGACAATACAAGGATTCCATTCTATTATTAGTAGTATTATTTTAGCGAAATGAACTGTTCTCAATGCACACATAATACAAATAAAGAAGGCATTTATTAACTTTGTGCAGTCATCTTTAGACAATAGCAGCCACAGACTCCAACAGAGCAAAGCTGTTTCCACACACACACACACACACACACACACACACACACACACACACACACACACACACACACACACACACACACACACACACACACACACACACACACACACACACACACACACACACACACACACACACACACACAGAGAGAGAGAAAAAGTGGACTGTTTAAGCAAAGCCGCGACTGGCTCCTCTCCCGCGCTCTGCTTTATTCTTGGACAGGTCCGTCCCACTGAGCTCTCTATTAGGTATCCTTCTCTGCGGGTAGTTCTGCTAGTGTCCTGGTTGCGTCTAGTCGACATGTGTTTACCGCGGCCCCTGCTGGGGCGGCCGGCTGGTTGGGGACCTGTTCGGACCAAGCCTCGCTAATGGGACCAAAAGACCTCTTGTGACCCCCTTTGGACATAACACAATTTGATTGTCGTCCCCCCCCCCCACCCGCCTCCCACCCCGTAGTCCACATCCTCCTTTCCCATCATGCCTCAGTAGGACCAGTTGTCTTCTGTGAGAGCAGCAAAGCCGTTCTGCGTGCCTCAGTGCCTCCTCCAACATGGCTCTGGCCCTACACCACATGGCCAGCCTGTGTGTGTGTGTGTGTGTGTGTGTGTGTGTGTGTGTGTGTGTGTGTGTGTGTGTGTGTGTGTGTGTGTGTGTGTGTGTGTGTGTGTGTGTGTGTTGTATAGCTGATGCCAGCCTAATGCAAATGCTCGCCATTTAAAAACTGGGAGCGTCCCTCCCGCCTCGTCTCTCCTCTTTGGAGAAGTCTACTTTTGGCCTTCTGGTGCTGGCAGTTATTTTCTTAGTCTCCAGAAGGACTGAGCCACTGAGACGCACCTGTCATCCGCCTCGGAGCTCAAACATTATTGTTCTTGAATTTATTCCCTAATTCACATAGAGCATTTCTAACTGTTACACAAACCCAGCGTGTCCTCCGTTTAACGCAGGGGTGTCCAAACTAGGACTCGCGGGCAAGACGTCACAAGTTTACTACAGAATCTGGCCCGCCATCAGCTTCATTTTGAATGTTTGAAAGGCTAATTCCTGCACATTTGCTGTCATGTTGTGGAAAACATGAGTAACAACCACTAATTGTACCACAGCACAGCATTTACTAATATGACCCGATCCAAACATTGGCAAAAAAATGCAACGAACACAAAAAGTCAACACACATGGTCACACATACCACAACCTACTCACTGAACTTTGCAGGTATTATCCATCCATCCATCCATTTTCTACCGCTTGTCCCTTTCGGGGTGGCTGGGGGCTGCATTTGGGCGGAAGGCGGGGTACACCCTGGACAAGTCGCCACCTCATCGCAGGGCCAACACAGACAGACAGACAACATTCACACTCACATTCACACACTATAACAAAGTCAAAACACGATACATAATTCAAAATTACAATTGCAGTTAATAGTATTTTATCTTTATTTGTCGTTATTTATACTTTCTGAATAAATTATGTCATAATGTTTGTCAATCAACTCATTGGTGTTAATTTTCAATCTATCAAGATAAAAAAATAATATCGAAATCAAATTACAGGATGTTATTTATGTAATTTGGTGTACTAACATGTGTTTTTTTTACATATGTAGCATAATCTACAATGATACAAAGGATTGCTATTGCGACATCTAGTGGACACATTTAGAACAGCAATTTATTTCCTTAAAACATTTCGGCTCATTTTTATATTTTCATACTATCCCGCGGGCTGAAAAAAACCTGTTCGTGGGCCTGATCCGGCCCGCGGGCCGTACGTTTGACACCCCTGATTTTAAGCCTCTACAATGCATGATGGGAACAATGCAAAACACTCCCCACATTAGTGTTGTAACGATACCGATATTTTGGTACCGGTACTAAAATTATTTCGATAATTTTTGGTACTTTTCTGAATAAGGTGGACCACAAAAAAATTGCATTATCGGCTTTATTTTAACAAAAAATCTTACGGTACATTAAACATATGTTTCTTATTGCAGATAAGTCCTTAAATAAAATAGTGAACGTACTAGACTACTTCTCTTTTAGTAGTAAGTAAACAAACAAAGGCTCCTAATTAGTCTGCTGACATATGCAGTAACATATTGTGTCATTTACCATTCTATTGTTTTGTCAACTTTATTAAGGACAAGTGGTAGAAAATTAATTATTAATCTACTTGTTCATTTACTGTTAATATCTGCTTACTTTCTCTTTTAAGATGTTCTATCTACACTTCTGTTAAAATGTAATAATCACTTATTCTTCTGTTGTTTGATACTTTACATTAGTTTTGGTTGGGTATCAATCAATCCGATACCAAGTCGTTACAGGATCATACTTTGGTCATATTCAAAGTCCTCATGTGTCCAGGGACATATTTCCAGAGTTTATAAACACAATATACATTTTTTAAAAACGAAAGAAGATGTTGTAATGCCAAAAAATATTGACGTAATCATAGTAGTATCGACTAGATACGTGCCTGTACTTGATATCATTACAGTGGATGTTAGGTGTAGATCCACCAATGGCGTTTGTTTACATTTTGATGCCGGTGAGCTACGGTGTGTAGCGAAGCATGTTTAGCTATTCCTCGTCCTGCAGGGATGATACTTGTAAGAAACTTACTTTATTTGTCGCCATGGAGACCAGGATTAGTGATTTAGAAGTAGCTACATTTTTTTCGCCCAATGCGGCCCTCAAGTCAAAAAGTTTGGACACCCCTGGTTTAAAGTACCCGCCCCCGCTCTAATTCCACATATTGCTTACAAACATGTGCCAATTCTCTGGGTTTGTAAATACATAAATAACAAGGGGCTAAAAGGCCTAATTGCGTCTGTCAGGCCGTGTCTCGGCCGGGACAGCGCTGGCTCGCCCTTGCTCATTGCCATTCAGTGGTCGCTGCCCCAGGTATCACCATGCGGCCATCTGGAGCCGACATCTGTCTCTCTATTGATCACAAGGGTTTAGCACTTGATCAAACAGACTGCGACAGGAAATTGCTCTTTTCCCCACAGAAAGGGCCAATTGCCTGCGTGAGGGTAATAGAGTGGAACCGCGATGCAGCAGCAGGGAAGTGGGCACGGGGGCACACCGTGGCGCTGCCACTGCGGAGGTGTTCAGGCCTAATGCATCATCACCAACATCCTGTTTGAAACCCTTGCAACCTTTCAGGCGCTCCACCCCATATGGACGCATACAGTATATGCCTCAATAAAAACGCGCACACGCACGGCAGATCATCACTGATTTTTAAATGGATCTTAAATTATGGCTACAAAACCCGGCACGCTAGCAAAACAAAAGATTATGACCGGGCTCTCTACTCGAGCATGAACACACTTACAGCATAATACAGCACACAATTTCACATCATTTCACTTTACATCATGTCCGAAAAGGAGTAGGAAGAAGCAAAGCTTATTTAATCCTACCCCTTTCCCACTTCAGAGCGTCTACAAATACATATACATTTACTGACTTCTTTTTGTAGCACAATGACATCCGTGAATGATTAATACAGCAGTTTTTGTAATAGATGATTAAGTCAGTCATGTTAAACATACTGAGATGAAGAATATCTTATTTTCAATAAGGTGTTTTTCATAATTCTTCTTTGTACTTTGTAAGCACTATTCATTTCAACAGTCTCTTAAACTGGATCATATCAGTACATTGTTTAACTTCTTTACTTAACTCATTCCATAATTTAATTCCACATACTGATATGCTAAAGGTTCTAAGTGTTGTACGTGCATACACATGTTTTAAATTAGATTTTCCTCTAAGGTTATATTTCTCCTCTTTAGTAGAGAAGAATTGTTGTACATTCTTGGGTAGCAGGTTATAGTTTGCTTTGTACATCATTTTAGCTGTTTGCAATTTTACCAAATCATCGAACTTCAATATTTTGGACTCAATAAATAAAGGGTTTGTATGTTCTCTATATCCAACATTATGTATCAGTCTAATTGATCTTTTTTGTAACACAGTTAACGAATGAAGCGCACATTTGTAGTTGTTTCCCCATATTTCTGCACAATAATTCAGATATGGTAACACTAGCGAGCAGTAGAGAATATGAAGTGATTTTTGGCCCAGGACGTATTTTGCTTTGTTCATTATTGAAACGTTTCTTGCCACCTTATGTTGTATATTTTGTATATGAGATTTCCAGTTAATTTTGTCATCCATGGATGACAAAATTAACTGGAAAAATAATTAATTAGATTAAGTAGTGTAAACTTAAAAAGTTGTTAAAAGCTGTACTTACTTAAAAATTTTGAGTGTGAGTAACATTTTCCTTCTTTTTAGGTTTATTAAACTTGTTATTTTTAATTAATATTAACTCGTTTGGAGATTATGTAACTGCTACTTAAAATAATTAACTCACAGTTACTTAAAACTCAGTGGATTAAACATAATTTTGTCTTATTTTGAAAGAACAAATCAATAAATCAAATCAAGAATAAATTAAGAATGAATCAATTGCATTATAGATTTGTATTGTTATTATACTCTGTGTGCATGTATATATAAATTATTACATGCACGCACGCACACACACACACACACAGAGGAAGTGCTTTTATTTTGTAGCATTTGCGTGCACTTCCTCTTCAGGCAGCAGACACGAGGAGGACAATTTTTGAGTCGGCTTAATTGGTATTCAATTATAATTTAAAAGTACATTTAACATAAACTACAAACATTTACGATCTGATATACTCAAATATTTGAGTTTTTAAACTCAAAAAATATGTGGCAACTGATTGCCTCACTTTTTTTGAGTTCTGCTTACTTATTTCGGGTTTACAGGTTATTAATACTCCCAAAAATCTACTTTGACACACATAATCATGCTCAGCTTTAACTGACACTGTATTCATTTCTTGGATTATACAAATCTTAAAATTGTCTCCTTAAAAAGAAAGGATAAATAGTGCCTTGGGTAAAAATGTATACTTCAAACATTTAGCATATCAGTATGTGGAATTAAAATTACGGAATGCATTAAGTAAAGAAGTCGAACAAAGTACGAATATGATCCAGTTAAGAAAGTGTTGAAACTCAATCTGTTTAACAAGTACAAGGAAGATGAATGCTCATGTACATCTTGAACTTGAAAGCAATCATCTTATAAGAATTACAACTGCTTAATTATCTATTCAGGTACATTTTATTGATGTATTTGTTTGTGTTGTAGTTTAAGTACAGGAAGTGAATATGTGTTTTAGCAATTGCGAAGTAACGGAAAAGGGGTAGGGTTGAATTAGCTTGGCTTCTTCCTACTCCTTTTCGGACATGTTGGAATTTGAAATTGTAAATATGTGATGAATCATATTTTAATTATGTAACAGTTTTTTCCACCAGTTCACCAAGACAAATTCCTTGAAGGTGTGAATGTAAATGTCAATACAAAAAAGCCTATTCTGATTCTAATTATAAGCATGCTCCAAATAAATTAATACCTATAAAAACAGTAAAAAAAAATAAAAAAAAAATAAAAAAAAAATATATATATATATATATATATATATATATATATATATATATATATATATATATATATATATATATATATATATATATATATATATATATATATATATATCTAAAACAAAAGAGAAGTAAATCAGAATCCCTTTAAAAACAGTAAACAATATACAGTATATATATATTAATCAAAAGAGAAGTGAAATAAATATTACACCAGTAAAAAATACTGTGTACAAAATGCAAGCTTAAGGACACACATTAGGTTAGATCAGTACCTTTTACACCTCATTAAGACAGCTTCCTAATATTAAACAACACTGAACATTGTTATGAACGATGACAAATATTACCAGATTTAAAAATATCCTTTTGGCAGCAATGTTAATGCACACTGTCCCTGTCAAATACACTAATGAATACAATACTTAGTAACTTGTGAAAAGTGTTAATCAAAGCATTATATATTTGTGGAGGCTTATTTTCATATATTTTTCTTGTGCTGGACTGTGGAAGTGGTCATAATGTTATTTTTTAAAATCCCGAGCAAAAAGCAGTCATTCTTGTGGGGAATCACTGAGAAGGTCCAGTTAAGTTTGATTAAAAAAAATGGCATTAATATTGTGAGTACTCAAATAATGCAAAATGCAGAGTATAGCAATGTTCAACACACTATCAATGCCCGAGTGTGTGTTGCCGTCAGTCCAAATGTAAAAATAGTTGCTTTTTCTCCGCTTGGGCGTTCTTTCCCGGCACTTAGTGTAACATGTTTAGCAAGTACGGACAATTTGATACTGAAGGTGACATTTATTCAGTATTGTGGAACACATTTAATTGTCACTGCAGAAAGCCAGATATGTTTCCTGTTGCCTACAGTGCTGGGATTGTCCTTCGGAATATGATGCAAATTTGGGGATGAAGCAACTAATTCCTTCCTTGCACCTCTGAACACCCCCCCCCCCCCCCCTCGTCCGCCACCCTCAATCCTCCGCCAGCCTCCATCCTCCCCAGACACCAGGATTCTGATTAATCGTGTGACCGCCCCTCGTTTTGCATTTTATACAATTTCACGGCGCCACGGTGAGATGTGCGAGGTGTTTCGCCACTTTTGGCAAGCAGAAAAGACGTAGCCCAAGGAAGAACAAGTCGAAACTACGAGGAGGGGAAAAAATATGACCAGGGGACGTGATAAAAAATTATCAGCCAGTGTGTTTTCCTGTTTGGTTTTAATCTACATTTAATTAAATTCTTATCTGCTGTGTGCTTATGGCTGCATCTGAATGGAGAGGCTGCATTCATTATGAATGGTAAAATTGAACTCCGTACATTGTGTGTGGCCCAATAAAGGAAGCAGGCTCTTATTGCGGCGCATGCACCAGCTCCAACAGAAAAAATAAGTCAATTAAGATCGGTCTTTAAATTACCGCCGTATCAAAACAAGGGGCGGGAACACGCACCATAATAGAATCCTGACATGTGACTGTTGTTAATATACATCCCGTTTGATTGTATTACATAGCCTGGTTATGGATGGAGCACAATTCATGCACACTATGTCTACTAGACAGTCATGGTGGTTCCTAATCAATTGTAAAGTTCAGCGAGGTCAAATGAACGTCTGCAGCAGCCCAATCTTCATTGCTGATGACAGACGATGGAGGCAACATGTGCAAACTCGGGCATTAAAAGGTTGTATTTTGGCCTCATCCTTCACTTTAAGCGTGAGTGATGAATGCACTACCGACCTGATAAGTTCGAAAGAGAAAGAGATGATACAGTATTATCTTCTCACAGTTGCTACCTGGTGGTTGTTTGAGCATACTGCAGCTAGTCCTGGATAGTCCCACTCTTTAATGCGTCATTCACACGCAGCATTCTTACAGGAATGAGGCAAAAATACAACCTTATACTGTGTGGTGAATTTCTTCTTTTCTGACTTCTAAATGTTGTTGCACACAGTTTTGGATGGGTCTCTTCTCAGGGTTTTGCGGTGTGGCTACGTCGTAGCATTACAGCGCGGTGGACATACTTATTTGCACATTAAGTCAAGCTCTCAGTCGGACGGAGAAGAGCTCGAGCCTCTCTGCTTCAGGCAGCGAGGAAAGACAAAAAATGTAGGATAAAGTATTATCTTCTTCTAATCTTGGCGTGTGCATAATTACACAGAAATGCAGTGACATGAATGTTGCTAAAATAGCTTTTTTAAGTCTGAATCAATCGGAGAGTGTGCAGGTACAGTATGTTGTGACCGGGTGAATCTATCTAAAGTTTATTTTCGACCATGTCTGGAAAAAATTAAAGCCTTCAAGATATATATTTGAACAGTGTACATTTTCAAAAGATAAATGATACTTTTGGAGAGGCTGGGGTGTGGTTTCTGGAAACAACCACGATTCTGTTCTAATCATTGTAGACAACGAAGACGACTATTTTTGGACAAATGAATATTCACAACCTTCTATTTTTGTAGCTGAATATACAGAGGATGAATTACTGCTTACAGAAGCCAGCACGAAGGAAGGGTGAGACGTTGGAGCAGACGGAAACCAAGAGAGTGAGGTTGACGTGACTCGAAGCTATGAATGTGGAACTTTAAGCCAAGCTATTTTGACAATAATGGAGTGCTTACCTAAATAAACTGGAATAAACGCCCCTGGCCAGCTGGACCAAACGAACAACTGTCCATTTGATCATGATACACACAGCATGTTATGTGTTTTATTACAACTGCAGTGCATACGCTCTCTGGCTAGCTGTGTACAAACACAACATGAAATAATACTTTCAAGATACTGTAATATAATAAATAAATAAATGATAAATGGGTTATACTTGTATAGCGCTTTTCTACCTTCAAGGTACTCAAAGCGCTTTGACAGTATTTCCACATTCATCCATTCACACACTGATGGCGGGAGCTGCCATGCAAGGCGCTTACCAGCAGCCATCAGGAGCAAGGGTGAAGTGTCTTGCCCAAGGACACAACGGACGTGACTAGGATGGTAGAAGGTGGAGATTGAACCCCAGTAACCAGCAACACTCCGATTGCTGGCACGGCCACTCTACCAACTTCGCCACGCCGATGATTGTTCATGTTTTTCAGTCGGTACAGATTGTTGTCCTATATCGCATTGTGCATTACAAACTCAAACACGTTCCATGCTGACGTAGAAGCTAACTTATCGCTTTCCGTGGCTAGCTTTTACGGCTAATATGGAAGCGTTTTTACAAGTTAAATGGTAAACGGGTTATACTTGTGTTGAGGTTGCCCTCTAGTGGGTTCTTCAGACCACCACAGACTGCCAGGACACACCCCGTTCCGCGGCAGGCCCGCAGGCCACGCCCCCCCCCACAACTTGTATAGCGCTTTTCTACCTTCAAGGTACTCAAAGCGCTTTTGACACTATTTCCACATTCACACACTGATGGCGGGAGCTGCCCATGCAAGGCCCTAACCACGACCCATCAGGAGCAAGGGTGAAGTGTCTTGCTCAAGGACACAACGGACGTGACCAGGTTGGTAGAAGGTTGCTGGCACGGCCACTCTCCCAACCGCGCCACGCCGTCCCAATTAGAATGCAAAAAAACAAACAAACTTTGTGAATGATAGGTCATCTGTAGTCCTCTTTAAGGACTACCGATGAAAACCAGCGGGTAGCTAAATCTTGTGTACCCATCGATTCCTTGTGAATAATGTATTGTGCACACTGTCCATAAACCATTCCAAAAATATGGTAAAGTGTCACATTCAAAAGGCGTAGAGAGGAAAGAACATTTTGTAATGCTATTGACAAAAGACGCACAGCTTAAAAATTGGTGAGCCAAGAACAATATCTGATGGGTGGCACCAAAAAGACCCTGAGCCGATACTACAAGGTTGGGCCGTGGCGGAATCCCTAAATCTTCCCGTTTGCGTATTCCGAGCAGTGTGGGGAAGAGAGAAGCTCCCTGCTGCCTGCCCATGTTTACAGAGCTGCTCTCATCTCTAGGCCTCGCTCATCCACGCTGCCGACGCACGGTCCGCTTTTGCACAGCAGTGTGTGTGTGTGCGCACGAGTGTGTGTGTGTGTGTGTGGGAAGGGGGTGAAGGATCGGCAGATGAATGACTTTGGTGCATCGGAGAGGGATCACAGCAGATAATCGCACCCGACTGCTGCGCTGGCATTCACGGATCTGCTCTTTAAAATAATGTTGGGAGTCAAAAGCCTCTCCGAAGCATTTCACAGGTTATCGTCGGCATTTTATGTTTGCTGTTTAAATCTAAACAGGACACAAGCGGCACGGGAGAGCAAATATGTCTGGAGTCGGGTGAAGCGGACCGGAAATGTCATTGCGAGGGGTTAAGATTAGCCGTCGCCGGCTTGGGGAGATGAAACTCTTCAAAACGAATGGCATTCATTCTTGGGAACGTCGTATTTAACCTCAGTAGGCTGGATTGCTTTAAGAAGGAATGTAGCGCCATCAAGCCGACCTCACGTTTATTCCGAGACTTTAACTCAAACGCGAGACAAACACCAAATCTCCCTAAGTAGATTTAAATACACACCACTGCTGAGACACAGACAGTGTGAATACAGCACGACATAAATTCCAATATCATAAATACTACTATCACACAAACAGAGAGGCCATAAAGTACTGCTGCCTGTGTCTGGGACTATAAACCTCTGGCGTTACTCATAGGGAATAAACACACGTGCACAATTTACTGCCCTAGATCCCCTTTGTTTATCTTTTAAATAACCACACTTTATCACCCTTCTGCATAAGCAAATTGCATGCAATGTGTGTTGTTTTAACATTTGATATGCTGTCCGGAAGATTCATTCGTCCCTATGAATTCAATTGTCTTTGCAATATCCCGCTGCCATAGGCATCGGGGCCCCCCCATCACCTGTTCGTTATCACTGGCTCGTCCTGTTTCGGGAGCTCTTGAAACGCTGCCACAGCATTGACTCTGGGCTAACAGCAGGTCTCTGAACTTCTCACGCTTGACGGCGGGGGGGCTGGAAACGACGCTAACAACTAATTAACATCATAAAGCGGTTTAAATGGATGGACGGCACCTGCAACCTTCATTTGCACATGCTAAAATTACCTGTGTTTTTATTTCCCGCTGATAACGGAGATTCGCTGCGGAATATTTAAACTCGCCTGCTTGGATGGGTGCCACGAGGTGTCAATTTTAGCTGGGGCTGTGAAAATAATAAATTGTCAAAAACAGAGCGATGGCAAAATTCCTTAAAGCTCCTTTTTTGCTTTAAACGAGGGCTTGCATGAACCTTGAAAGAGTGCACAGCAATTTACCGAGCCTGAAAGAATAACACATTCCATTTCTAATTTATATTTCAATATAAAATATTTCCAGGCATGCAGGAGACACGGACTTCCAGTTACTGGTCCGAATAACAAAGTGCTGCCTGTCAATCCAAGACACTTTGCTGGCTGGGTGAACTAAGCTGGTTTAGACTGACAAGACGGGAGGAAAGCGTCCCTCTCTGGAGTCCTGCCTCCAGCTCCTGCCAGAGACGATGGCCACGATACCGCCCAGAGTTCCTGTTCTTTGAAAGGGTGTGTCGGAAGCAGCGGGGAAGACGGCAAGGCACTCTCAGACTCATTGAGTAAGTAATCGTCTCCAAATAATTTCAAATGTCAAGTCGGGGCCAGGGACTTCCTCGTCGACTGCACCAATGGCTGCTCGCCCTATTTGCTGATTTAGCTCACTGCCAGATCCCCTGAAACTTTCAAGCGTTTTTTTTTTTTGTTCCAACGTTCAATGCAACATTAACATACCCTTTGAAATCCACTCCCTTTCCCTCCCCGCCCCCCAAAAAAAGCCCCAAACCGCTAAATATGAAAACAGTTGATACTGGTTTGCCTGCACATACAGTACCTCCCCCTTCTCCTCCTTTGGCTCCCCCTAATGAGACGCACCATCCCCGTCTCTCCACTGAAGGATCCAGACATTCTGTGTGATAGAGAGACTGCGGCTGTTTATTAATAATGAATTTGGATGTTTGCATGCGGAATGTTATCAGCCCGCACACAATCCCACCAATCGTTTGCCCTGATGGGGTAGCTGGGTTGCTCATTAGCAGAACATATTTAATCCAGAAGTTTCTTATCAAATGTCACACCTGCATCTCTAAATGGCATTTTCACATTCATTCGCCTGTATTTGGGAGATGAGGCTCCAAGGTGCTTTGCAGAGATTAAGAAGGAGAGAGAGTGTAAGCTTATTTTATCATTTAGCGGGTCTGGAAGGAATCCAAGGAGTTTTTGTCTTGTTGTTGTAATTAGAAAGCCTTTTAAGTGATAACGCCTGCAAAGGAATATGAGTATGTAGCGATCAGGCCAGTCCCCCCCTCCGCTCTCCTCATCTCTCTCGTCCTTTCTCTTCTCCTGGCTTTTTTTCTTTTTTAATTGTTGAATGCAGAGTTTTGTTCTGTGCACAGCAAGGATTAACGCGGAAGCTTCTGAAGTTTATTGGAAGACTTGAAAGTCATCATTTCTTGGTTGTCCCATTTTTTCTTTGGACATTGCCTTATGTCACAAAATAATTTCAAATAAAGAAAAAAGAGCTACGGATGTAACGATATTATAAATATCGCAGTGTTGCCGTTTCAGAATTCTAACGATAATGCCTTGGCATGGAACAGTATCAACCGAAAACGTGGAGTACTACCACTAATGCTATTTTGTAAAAGACCTGCTCAGTGAGATTGGTAGTCATACCAAAGACTATACAAATGTGACCCATTACCTCCCTGCTTGGCACTCAAGGGTTGGAATTGGGGGTTTAAATCACCAAAATGATTCCCAAGCGTGGCCACTGCTGCTGCTCACTGCTCCCCTCACCTCCCAGGGCGTGGAACAAGGGGATGGGTCAAACGCAGAGAGTAATTTCACCACACTTAGTGTGTCTGTGACTATCAGTGGTACTTTAACTTTATCAGTGTAGTTTTTTTCTGGCGCTTTTGAGTGGGCCTGTCT
The DNA here is from genome assembly GCF_033978785.1 of Entelurus aequoreus. Taxonomy (NCBI): domain Eukaryota; kingdom Metazoa; phylum Chordata; class Actinopteri; order Syngnathiformes; family Syngnathidae; genus Entelurus; species Entelurus aequoreus. The sequence goes on along the minus strand of NC_084741.1, from coordinate 60,542,544 downwards.
AAGAAGCAAACTACATCTCCCATGATCCACTGGAACTATTTAAAGACAAGTTTGCTTGTTCCTAATACGCTGGACGATCCTGCATCATTCTTTGCCCTTAAAAATACCCGTTTATACATCTAAAAATGTTTGAAACATTTGGGCATTATGTTTGTGTTTAATTATAGTGTGTTTTTTCTTACAGTAAATAAGGTTATATGTTTGCCTCATTCCTGTGGGAACCCTGCATTTGACATTAAAGACTGAGACTATCCTGCTGCAGTGTGTGCAAATGACCACCAGGTAGCATCTGTGAGCGGAAAATAATGTATTATCTCTTTCTATTTTGGATTTATCAAGTCTTATCAGGTGGGTAGTGCATTTTTTAAGTGAGGGATGAGGCAATAACTAGCCCAGACCCACTCTACCATTCCTGCCACTTCATAATACACACTATGGTATTCTTTTTTTTTACAAGTATTTTTTTTATTATTTTAATTTGATGTATTTTGTGTGTGGCCTTAAAGGGGACCTATCATGCAAAACCAACTTTTCTTTCCTATTGGTACCTGTTTTTGCGTATTTTGGATCAGTTTAAGTCCCGGAAATTTGAAATCAAACTATGGAGGCAATGCGGAGATTTGTATCAAACAATCTACACTTCCTTCATACTTCTGACAAACGAGCCATTTGGAATGTATCCCATTTGTGACATCAGCGGACATCACCATATATGGTTAAGTTTTAACCGAAGAGCTTTACGCGAGTCTGCCATTGTAGTCCAATGTAAAGAGTCAATGACTTCCATATTTTTCTCTTTCCTCTTGTTGTGGGGCAGACTGGCTCGTACATGCACATGCATGCTCCGCTGTTGATATTTCTAATACATGGTAGCATAGAGTTCCAACTTATATCTTTCAGTAGACTCGATATGGAAGCGCTAAAACCTGCAACATGGCTGACAGGGAGAAGACACGTGAATAAGACGGTCAGAAAGTCGCTTGAAGATGGTCTGTAAAACATAATCTATGCCAAATTTTGACCGAATAACCACCTTTATATGTTATGTAGAGCAGAAGTTCTCCAATTTTTTTCATAAAGTACCACCTTAGAAAAACTTGGCTCTCCAAGTATCACCATAAATGACCAATATTAAAATACAGTAGCACAGTAGGCCTAAGTATTAACTAAAAAATAGGTTTTATTTAACAAGTATATTTAATATTTTGGCCACTGTAACATTACACACAGTTTGAAAAGTAACTGGTTGAATACAGGAAAAAAAAAAGTACTTTAATCAAGTGATTCTTTGGCGTACCACTAGATGCAACCCACATACTATTAGTAGTGCATGTACCACAGTTTGAGAATAATTGATGTAGACCGCAAGGAAGTGTTTTAAATGTAGAAAACCAATCACAATATGACCCCTTTAACACCGTGACTATATCGTACCTTGAGATTTTGACATTGTCACACCCCTAAAAAGAGCCCTTTGGCAACATTTAGCTGTAGAGCCAGTGGAGACACGGTGGAACTCAAAAGTTGTGCTTTTGGACTTAAACCAAAACGTCTTGGCCGAAAAGACTTGGAAGTCATGATGTCACGCAAGATTAAGCAGATTTTGTGAGACTCCATTTCAACCAGCATCTGAAGGATTACAGTGTTTTCTGTTATGGTTGCGGTTGGTGCAAGGCACCCTATTTAATACCAGTAATCAAGGTGTGAAAGCAGGGAAGTGCACAAACAGGAAACAGGCGATGTAACACAGAGCAACACATTGAGGTAGAAAGCAGAATCACGAGCCAGTCCGCCTTAAAAAGCATCCTGATTGGCAACGAGAGGCAGGTGTGTCCTGATTACCAATCAGGGACAGTTGAGGGAGCCAGTGATCAGACCACAGCAGTGGTGGCCAATTGAGGCAATTGGGGAGTAGAATAAAAAATAAGAGAGTTGGACAAGGAACAATACAAATACAAGAAACTGACTGCCATCTGCCTGTGCGCCCAAAAAGAACAAGCGGTAGAAAATGGATGGGTGGATGACAACTGTCATGTGTGATCATAACAGTGTTTATAACGGAGGGTGAAATCTAGCTAAGAAGTTAAGTTAAAGTACCAATGATTGTCACACACACACTAGGTGTGGTGAAATGTATCCTCTGCATTTGACCCATCCCCTTGTTCACCCCTTGGGAGGTGAGGGGAGCAGTGAGCAGCAGCGGTGGCCGCGCCCGGGAATCATTTTGGTGATTTAACCCCCAATTCCAACCCTTGATGCTGAGCGCCAAGCAGGGAGGCAACGGGTCCCATTTTTATAGTCTTTGGTATGACTCGGCCGGGGTTTGAACTCACGACCTACCGATCTCAGGGCAGACACTCTAACCACAAGGCCACTGAGCAGGCATTGTAGTTAAAAAGCACCAAATATTTCTATGGCGGTCCAAAATAACCTTGGGAGGCTGCTACAAACAAATCAATGTGTGGCAAACACTGTATTAAAAAAAAAAAATTCTACCCCCAAAAAATGCTGACCATGACAAAAAGTAAATGACCCATAATGAAAACAAACACAGCAATTTCTGTGTCTTAGCTTCTCTATAAATGTTTTACACAATCTAATTTAGATCTAAATACAATACAACTCAACAAGAAGATGCTAACAAGTTGATGCACATGTCAGTCTGGCTTCATTAAAGCCTTTGCTTTATTATACAGTTAAGTTCAGTTCAGTTTATTTCGAACATGCATACGATACAGTTGTTTCATTACAGCACGTCCGAAAAGGAGTAGGAAGAAGCAGAGCTTATTTAATCCTGCCCCTTTTCATACTATAGCAATTTTATTCAATTTCCTTGTTCTCTGTAACAGTGAACAAATATTAAATACATAAATAATGTTTGTCTCAATAAAAAAGAAAAAAAAAAGAAAAAAAAAGGGTTCAAGATATTCATCATAATTCTTGTTCTGTGTACTTTGTGAACACTTGTAGTTTGAACAGTCTCTTAAACTGAATCATATTGGTGTTTTGTTTGATTTCTTTGGTTAATCCATTCCATAATTTAATTCCACATACAGATATGCTAAAGGTTTTAAGTGTTGTACGAGGATACAGATGTTTTAAATTAGATTTTCCTCTAAGGTTATATTTCTCCTTTTTTGTTGAGAATAATTGTTGTACATTCTTGGGTAGCAGGTTATAGTTTGCTTTGTACATCATTTTAGCTGTTTGCAAATGCACCAAATTGTTGAATTTCAATAATTGTGATTTACTAAATAAAGGGTTCGTATATTCTCTATATCCAACATTGTGCATTATTCTAACTGATCTTTTTTGTAACACAGTTAGTGAATGAAGAGCACGTTTGTAGTTGTTTCCCCATATTTCTACACATACAGTGGCTAACTTATTTTTACAGTTAAAAATAGGGATGTCCGATAATGGCTTTTTGCCGATATCCGATATTCCGATATTATCCAACTCTTAATTACCGATACCGATATCAACCGATACCGATATATACAGTCGTGGAATTAACACATTATTATGCCTAATTTGGACAACCAGGTATGGTGAAGATAAGGTCCTTTTTAAAAAAATAAATAAAAAATAAGATAAATAAATTAAAAACATTTTCTTGAATAAAAAAGAAAGTAAAACCAAATATAAACAGTTACATAGAAACTAGTAATTAATGAAAATGAGTAATATTAACTGTTAATGGTTAGTACTATTAGTGGACCAGCAGCACGCACAATCATGTGTGCTTACGGACTGTATCCCTTGCAGACTGTATTGATATATATTGATATATAATGTAGGAACCACAATATTAATAACAGAAAGAAACAACCCTTTTTTGTGAATGAGTGGGAATGAGTGTAAATGGGGGAGGGAGGTTTTTGGGGTTGGTGCACTAATTGTAAGTGTATCTTGTGTTTTTTATGTTGATTTAATAAAAAAAACCCGATACTGATAATTAAAAAAAACGATACCGATAATTTCCGATATTACATTTTAAAGCATTTATCGGACATCTCTAGTTAGAAATGTTGCCTGTTTATTTAAAACAGGGTTTAATGATAGCAACACTTGGAATATTGCAGATCTTTTGTATTACACAACTGCGTCGGAGCGCTAACTTGATTTTACATTTCCTTTCATTTTCAGTTGTAGGAAATAAAGCGCACCAACAGGCGGTCCTTCTTTCAGTCGTTGCATTTAGTCTCTGCTTATATCCTGAAATGCTGCTGCTGCAGCTCGCCATCAGGCCAGATAAGTCCAAAACTGAGAAGTATTGATCCAGTAATAGTGGTTCACGCTTTGACTCTGACACCTTCGCCCTGCAGACATAATGTCATAGCCTCTTATCCTTTCCTCTTAACACAACCTGCCTATCTCCAACAGGCTGTCACCTCTAGTAATACGCTTCTCAAAAGCCCCCTAAATCACAGAAATCATTGCACTTTCAGACATTATTTATTTTCCCACCTCTGAAAAGTGAATCATGATGTACAGTTCGGTTAAAGGTTGTTGCTTTGTCCCCCCGCTGCCCTCCCTCCTCCCAGCCTGCATCTTCCATCCAGACCTACAAGCACTTTTCCTCAAAGTAATTCTATGTTAGACATTGGGAGAGCCGCTACATAGCAATTACCGTGTAGGGTCTGTGCGATTGTGTAGGCTTACAGTGCATGACAAATATCGTCAAGCTAGACCCCGCACAGTGATCCCACGTGCTTTAGACGTTTTCATTAATTGAAATCGTCACTGCGTAACCGTTCAGTACTACACTCTGGCAGGTATGAATGAAGGCTGCTGCAGCCTAATTACTCTGCAGCTAAATATGCATTGTAGGAACCGCAAATGTCAGGCTTTATATCTGCTACAAATCACTAGTTTAATAAAGTGGGAGTGATAATTAGTGAGCACTTAGGCATCAAAAAATTAATGAAAACTACCAGCCCTCAGCCAAACATTCTTGTCGAATACAAAAGCCGGCAAACGATCAGATGTTTTCGCAAACTTTCTGAGCGCGGCTTATCCACCGCTGAAAGATGCCAAACGTCGCCATTATATGCAAATTGTGTTTATTATCTTGCAGGCAGCACAGATCCCGCTTTGGTTGGGCTGATGCAGCCCACAGCAACTTCTGAGCAAGGTTTAAGCACAAGGGGTTTTAATTAGCTCTCCAAGGGCTGCACTTTTCACAACAGCCGTTGGGAAGTTGAAGACTTACTTGCAGCGCTCCATATGTTGCCCAAGAGGCCGCGGAGACTGATGGTGGTGTTTTTTTTTTTGGGAGACACGATGACCACTCTTGAGAGCAGAACTCCTTTTTGTTTTTGGAGAGTGGCTCATGATTCATTGCGATTTTTGGAATTCAATCCAAACATGTTGCAAAAATAATGGCAAAAATATTTTACTACAAATATTCAGACCTTTTTTTTAAATAATATACTATATACTAGGGTTGTATGGTATACCGGTATTAGTATAATACCGGGATACTAATTAATCATTTTCGGTATGATACCATCTCTGAAACGTACCGGTCCCGCAGCCCCACGCACCCGCGTCAAAGTCACGTCATTGCTGGTTTACGAGCAGACGAGCATGTTCGGCGGCACACAATCACAGAGTACTTACAAACAGACAATATGTGTAGACAGAAAAGGGAGAACGGGCGCATTTTGGCTTAAATAAAGTAAGTTTCTTACAAGTATCATCCCTGCAGGACGAGGAATAGCTAAACATGCTTCACTACCCACCGTAGCTCACCGGCATCAAAATGTAAACAAATGCCATGGGTGGATCTATACCTAACATCCACTGTAATGGTATCAAGTACAGGCACGTATCTAGTTGATACTATTATGATTACGTCGATATGTTTTGGCATCACAACATCTTCTTTCGTTTTTTAAAAATGTAGATTATGTTTATAAACTCAGGAAATATGTCCCTGGACACATGAGGACTTTAAATATGACCATGTAACGACTTGGTATCGGATTGATACCCACATTTGTGGTATCATCCAAAACTAATGTAAAGTATCAAACAACAGAAGAATAAGTGATTATTACATTTTAACAGAAGTGTAGATAGAACATGTTAAAAGATAAAGTAAGCAGATATTAACAGTAAATGAACAAGTAGATTAATAATACATTTTCTACCACTTGTCCTTAATAATGTTCACAAAATATCAGAATGATAAATGATACAATATGTTACTGCATACGTCAGCAGACTAATTACTACTAAAAGACAAGTTGTCGAGTATGTTCACTATTTTATTTAAGGATTTAACTGCAATAAGAAACATGTTTAATGTACCCTAAGATTTTTTGTTCAAATAAAGCCAATAATGCAATTGTTTTGGTGGTCCCCTTTATTTAGAAAAGTACCGAAAAGTATCGAAATAGTTTTAGTACCGGTACCAAAATATTGGTATCGTTACAACACTACTATATACATATAGCAATTATTTTATAATAACAATGGAGTTAACATAATTTCCAGGCTATGGAGCTCACTGGTATTTAAGCTGCATGATATGCATCATTATTTTTTCTAACACATGGTAGATATGTTAGAAAAAATAATTATGCATCATGGACCCATTGGATCGGTTTGCAGCGAGTGTGAAGCGACTGGGATGAGAATCAGCACCTCCAAGTCAGAGTCCATGGTTCTCACCTGGAAAAGGGTGGAGTGCCATCTCCGGGTTGGGGAAGAGATCTTGCCCCATGTGGAGGAGTTCAAGTACCTCGCAGTCTTGTTCACAAGTGGGGGAAGAGTGGATCGTGAGATCGACAGGCGGATCGGTGCGGCGTCTTCAGTAATGCGGACGCTGTATCGATCCGTTGTGGTGAAGAAGGAGCTGAGCCGGAAGGCAAAGCTCTCAATTTACCGTTCGATCTACGTTCCCATCCTCACTTATGGTCATGAGCTTTGGGTTATGACCGAAAGGACAAGATCACGGGTACAAGCGGCCAAAATGAGTTTCCTTCGCCGGGCTCTCCCTTAGGGATAGGGTGAGAAGCTCTGTCATTCGGGAGGAGCTCAAAGTAAACATCATCGAGAGAAGCCAGATGAGGTGGTTCGGGCATCTGCTCAGGATGCCACCCAAACGCCTCCCTAGGGAGATGTTGAGGGCACATCCGCGGAGGCCACGGGGAAGACCCAGGACACGTTGGGAAGACTATGTCTCCCGGCTGGCCTGGACAAAGTGGCTGGGGAGAGGAAAGTTTGGGCTTCTCTGCTTAGGCTGCAGCCCCCGCGACCCGACCTCGGATAAGCGGAGGAAAATGGATGGATGGATGGATGGATGGACCCACTGGCTGCGGAGGCTAGCTCTCCAATCAACTAAACAGACTCAATAACTCCACGGTGACGTTTTCGTGAATTTACAAAACTGAAACAATACAAAAGAATGCCATTGTAAGTTAATAGCAATAACACAGACACTTGTAAACGTGTTAGCATATTTGCTAATGCTAACGACGCTAGTTGGATTGCATTACTATAGCACGTACAAATATGCATGAAAACACTCCTACAGACATCACACATGGGACACTTTAGTAAGTCTCTGTCGGTGTACTATGTAAAGTATTTGTTGAAAACACAAAATTATGGCCGAAAGTGAAGAAAAATCCATAATTTAGCTGCAGCTTTTTATAAGCCGCAGGGTTAAAAGCATGGGAAAAAAGTAGCTACTTATAGTACGGAAAATATGGTAATATGGATACACTATAAAGGCGTCAAAACAGTGCCAAAATCCTTGCCCGTACAAACTACACTCTGCATGTTACACACACGGACACATTTTATGCTTGCGCAGCCTTTTTGTGTGCGCGTGCTGCGTCTTTTTGCTTGCGTGTGGACTCTTTTTGCGCTTGCGATGTTTTAGGTATCCTTTTGGATTGGCTCTGACCGGGAGACAGTAGGTGTTTAAAGCGACAAATCAGAGATAAGTGGAGTTGCCGGGCGGTCGATTCAATGCCCGACCCTAAGTGCCAAAAGGGTGGAACATAACACACGTGGAAACATCGTGATCTGTAAATATTGCTGCACCAACGCAAAACATCGTGGACAACAGCTGCAACAAACATGGTAAGAAAAATTTCACAACGAAAAATATCAGCAAAACTGAGATATTTCATATACTGTAATATACAACAAAGTAGTGAGTTGCAACATCTGAGAAGCTGCAAGCACATGTCTGATGTCTTAAAATGAGTCTTGCAATGAATAAATCATGAAAAAGTCATGATTTATTTTCTTTTTTAGCCTGATTAATACAATTATTGGTTCAGCACCACATTGTCACACAACACTGTGGCAAACCAATTAAAGATGATCACAATATTTTGCAGCAATTTCCTACCCGGTTGTTAATGATTGAACAGTTCCCATCTCGGTGTTTCCTCCTTTCACATCCACTCTCATTATATTTCCTGGTTTTGACCCTGGAGCTGCCAAAAACGATCCGCCTCATTAATTGACGCCTCACTTTCTTTCCTCTTCAACTTACTGTCTCTCGCGCAATATCCAAACTTTCATCTAAAGCTTGGAATAAATTAGAGCAACAATCATTGCATGTGTGCCATTAGTCACAAATGAAGCAGTTAGGCCTAAAAAAGTGTGACACTGATATGTGATTCCTATCCATACGAGTGAGGATAGAAGCCAGTGCGAACTATGCCAGGGAGTGTTTTTACTCAGTCATGATTGCAACTTGTGGAAGACAATTAGCGTAAATTAACATGGACATTATTTAAACACATTTCCACAGGAGCCACTCATTGTGTCTTTGTCTTGAATTACTTTCTTAATTTTTACATCATTTTTATTGAGTCTTTCAACATGACAGGCACGATGACATCTAAATTAAATACAACTTAAAAGCAGGTGACGTTTATATAATACAGTGGAACCTCTATTTATGATCTCCTCATTACTCAAACTTTTCGATTTACGAATCACAGACCGAATAGAAATATGTTTTGTTGTACAAACCTTGTCTAAGTGTACAAAAGTTTCATCCACCCATTGTGTGCCTGCAGTGTAGTCATTGTGGGCAGGGTTTTTTAAATCTCTGCCAGCTGAGCAGTGCTGTCATTAGCTACACTACCGTTCAAAAGTTTGGGGTCACCCAAACAATTTTGTGGAATAGCCTTCATTTCTAAGAACAAGAATAGACTGTCGAGTTTCAGATGAAAGTTCTCTTTTTCTGGCCATTTTGAGCGTTTAATTGACCCCACAAATGTGATGCTCCAGAAACTCAATCTGCTCAAAGGAAGGTCAGTTTTGTAGCTTCTGTAACGAGCTAAACTGTTTTCAGATGTGTGAACATGATTGCACAAGGGTTTTCTAATCATCAATTAGCCTTCTGAGCCAATGAGCAAACACATTGTACCATTAGAACACTGGAGTGATAGTTGCTGGAAATGGGCCTCTATACACCTATGTAGATATTGCACCAAAAACCAGACATTTGCAGCTAGAATAGTCATTTACCACATTAGCAATGTATAGAGTGTATTTCTTTAAAGTTAAGACTAGTTTAAAGTTATCTTCATTGAAAAGTACAGTGCTTTTCCTTCACAAATAAGGACAGTGCAATGTGACCCCAAACTTTTGAACGGTAGTGTACTTCTACACAAAGTAACAATTATCATTTCTGTTTTTTAAGTATGTTTTAGCCTCAGTATTTTAGACAAGAGATGTGTGGTTTGAGACATTCAGGAAGTATCCACAGCGTTGTCCTGAAACTTTCTTCGGCTTAACACCAAGATTAACCAACAAGGTAAAGTGGATTGTATTTCGCGGTCTTGTTCAGGAGTGAGGGAAGAATACAACGCGAGATTGACAGACGGATTGGTGCGGTGTCTGCAGTGATGCAGTCACTGCACCGGTCTGTTGTGGTGAAGAAGGAGCTCAGCCAGAAGGCGAAGCTCTCGATTTACAGGTCAGTCTACGTTCCTAGCCTCACCTATGGTCACAAGCTTTGGGTAATGACTGAAAGGACAAGGATACAAGCGGCAGAAATGAGTTTCCTCCGTATGATGTCTGGGATCACCCTCAGAGATAGGGTGAGGAGCTCGGTCATCCGGGAGAGACCTAGAGGAGAACCGCTGCTCCTTCACGTCGAGATGGCTCGGGCATCTACTACGGATGCCTCCTAGACGCCTACCTGGTGAGGTGTTTCGGACATGTCCGGCCAGAAGGAGACCTCGGGGCAGACCTAGGACACGTTGGAGGGACTATGTCTCACAGCTGGCCTGGGAACGCCTCGGTATCCCCCTTGTAGAACTAGAGGAGGTGGAGGGAAGTCTGGGCATCTCTGCTTAGACTGCTGCCCCCGCGACCCAGACTCGGATAAGCGGCGGGAAATGGACGGATGGATGGATTTCTAATTATAGTAGCGACCTGGTTGTTAAAGTTTGGGAGTTTTGTGATTTCAAACTGTGAGTGCACCACAGGCATAGTGACAGTGGGTGTGTGTTTAGGCAGGGCGACTGCATAGGAAAAGGGACAGTTCGGATGTTGACGTTTTGGCTTTGTTATTAAATAGAAAGTTGATCCATCACCCTCTTGTTACGTTTTTTTTATATAATAATAATAATAATAATAATAATGGATTACATTTTATATAGCGCTTTTCTAGACACTCAAAGCGCTTCACAGATATACAGCACTGTATGTGTGTGTGTGTACAAACGTTTACTAGAATATGGAACCCATTACTCATGTTTACATTGTTTCATATGAATACATTTGTTTCAATATGCAAACTTTTCTTTTTACAAACCCTGTTCAAGAACCGATTACGTTTGTAAATTGAGGTTCTATTTTAGTATTTGTTCAAGCCGAGTCCAACAATGGTCTTCTCTTCTCGGAATAGATATATTCTGTACCAAAAAGTCAGTTTACCACAGTTTTTCTGCGCAGGATGTGTAACATAAAGATTATTCTAAGAGGACGGATTAAACAGAATCGGACAACATGTGTTTCTTCAGTCCTACCTTTCTAAAGACGACAAGGTGGCGGACGGGAGTGTTGTTGATGGGGCTAAGGGAGTGCATGTAATGTGCGCGGAGCAGGCATAAGGGAATGAGTTGGAAGGGGAAGAAGACAGAGAACAAACCTGGCAGCCACGTTGAGGCCATGCCAGTCATGCCTGCGCCACGCGGTGTGGCAGAAGGGCAGTGCCAGGAAATGTGGCAAGAGAAGGAAAGATCAAACAACAAGGGCTGCAGATCTCAACCAATCTGCTCTGTATTAATGTCGGAGCCAAGGAGCAGCTGAACCAGACGTGAGCCGCAAAGTGTGAGATGTGTGTGTCTGGATGCCCATTTGCTGCAAACTGGATCGGATTCACAACAGCCTGGCAACGTGAGCGACAACTCAAAACATTTTAAAACAACAGAATAAGTTTGCATGTTAGACCGCATGCATGCACACGCCTGTTAGCTCCAGTGGGCTGCTTCAGAAATGGTATAGCTGCAATAAAGCAAGCAGAAGGCAAATGAGCTCCATGCTGCCATCACTCCCTTCCGCACAGATGGCAAAATTAGTCAATATGCTTTCCAAAATTACACGGGAATCACATGGCTTTGTGTCTATCTGGCTGTCGGTCCGTCTGTCTATGCTTTCCATAGCATCATGACCAGCTTTGTCTGAGAGTGGCGATTATAAAATGGGTGGCGGTGGGTGTTTGGGATGGTAAATAAGGCAGAATCGGCATCTTTGCTGGTGATTGGGAAGGAGAGGCCTGAAGGAGCAAAGGTGGACACAAGTTCCTTTGTCGTGTACTGTATGTATATGGGTGGCAGTAACTGGGGAGTGAGTGTTCTGTGACAACGTGTGATGAACAGCCTGTTATTTGGAGTGCATCTGCAGGAGCGGCCGGTCCTTGGAGAAATGTCAGAGGAGAGCAAATGTTTGAGGAGCAGACGGGAAACGCTGAATCTCCCCGCGGCCCATGTATTTTGGGGAATGACACAAAGCGTCGTATGACAATATTAGCCCGTATCCCTGCTTGTCTTTTAGAATAGAATCTTGAACCGCGGGCTGATAATGCTATCTCTACTGATATAAGTCTCTCTGCAGCAAAGCGGGAAAGGTCTGCTGTTTCGGAGGAATCTCTGCATAAAATCTTGTCAGAGGGGAAATTGCGTGATTCCTCCGCTATTCACAATGTGAGATAAAATTGCAAAAGTTGGCAGCGTGACTATCTTGTCATGTAAATAATTCAGCAGAGGATTCCTCCATCTGTTGTGCACAAAAAGAAGAAAACGTTTTCCGTGCGAACACAATATAGATTTATGAGACACTTATTTTGAAAGCAATACAACACGTAAAATTGGGATAATTCTTAGATCACAACATTTTTAAGAACGTGCTGCAATGACTGTGATCAGTCAAAACTAAGGACGTGTACTGAATTCGGTACTTTTACAGGTACCAACCCAATTCCGTCAATACTAACGGGTTTTCCGGTTCATGTAAAATCAAACTGTACCACGTTTTGATACCTTTGTTGCACGTTGCAGGGAAACCGGGCAACAATCACTCTAATAGAACTCAGAGCGGACTTAGTAATGTGGCAATTTTAAATGCCAGCAAAGCAAGCATGCCTAATACCAAACAATCTTACGTAACCTAAGGGAGTGTAGCCAGCGCCCAGACTGGAGAATATGGAAAGGCAAAGGCAAACAGGAAATGGAAACCAAAGAAAAATCGCTGGACAGAAAATACAACAAAATACAGGAACATAGGAAAACTAAGTACAAACCTGTCATCACTAGTCTTAACAGCTCTACTTTTCAATCTGGGCTAACGCGATGCTAAATCACATTGGCTTTGTCATATATGTGCTACTGATTAGGGTTTGCGATCTTACATGGCGGTTCAAACACTTTCAAATTTGGTAATGAAAAATACACCTAGGATGCATGTAACAATCAAACAGCTAGTGCGTAATAAATACAATACTCACAGCATAAGCACTTTGTAGGACTCAACAAAAGACTAGAATGGCAAACTTAGTTTCATAGCAAAGACTACTCCATGACTAGCCAACACACCGTAGGCCAGACCTGGGCAAAATACGGCCATTGGGTTGCATATGACCCGTTAAGATTTTCCAATCGGATGTTTCCAAATAATTTTTTTAGAAATTTCACATCGAAACTGTAGCTGCCATTATGATGTGCAGTGCTGTTTTCAGATTAATATGGAAAGTATTTCAATGGTTGGAATCTGCACTTTTCAGTGATATAAGGGTTATTACAGTAAATATGTCACAGCCGAGACGAGGCACCAGAGTGGACGAAGTTTGTTTACAGAGCAGCCGGCCTGACACACTGGAGTCTGAGACAGATGGAGAAGCAGATTTTTTTGAAGTGAAATGAAGTGAATTACATTTATATAGCACTTTTTTTGTTTTACATAGTGAAACCCATTATCTACATCTGTATGCTATATATAAACCAGCGTGTGTGGCAATGGTAGCTGGTGGTGCCCTAAGACACAACGGCAGTGACTGCAATGGCGGAACTGGGAATCGAACCGGGAACCGACAAGTTGCTCTACCAACCGCGCCATGCCACCCTGTGGCTTTCACAACAAAGTTCTGCAAAAAAGAGATATTATACCAGCTTGTAGGTGTTTTTTACCCTTTGCGTTCATATTTTACTGTGTTTGTTGCATTTTTGTTTATGTTGATCAAGGACGTGGCCTGATAAGTAAAAGAGGAGCAACGTTCATATGTTGTTAACATTCAATGTTTAAATGTTTGTAGTTGATATTGTAAATCTCACATTCTTTATTTTAATGTACATTCTGGGTATCTCATTCAGTAAAAACATGCAAAATTATATTATTTTTTTAGTTGGTCTGAGATAATGTTTTTAGCATTCAACATTCAGACATTATTGTGAATTTTTGATTTTTTTTTATATACACACATACACGCCGGCCCCCAGACACATTTTTGTACTCTCAAAATAATTGCCCAGGTCTGCCGTAGACTATACATTGCTGCCATCTAACGTCTTGGAATTGCAACTGCATGCTAAGTCTACTAAATAATACTTGCAAATGATCCACAGAAGTGTAAGTGTACATAAACAACTGGACAGAACAGTTATGATTATCAGCTAAGTGTTAAATGTTACATATAAAATAAGATGTTATTATTGAACAATAAACATTCATTACCACATGGACACACAAAAAAGTACCAACAGTTGATACCGTTGAGTACTAGTATCGATTCCCAGGTACCGGGTATTGGCACAGTATCGGTTCAAATGTGAAAGGTACCTATCCCTTCAGTGGTGTACCGTCAGGGCCAGCAAGGCATTCTCTGCTGGCCTAACATAACCCGAAATCATGATCATAATTAAAGATAAAAGTAATTTTGTCATTTACTTTCCCTAAATATCTAAAAGTATTCATATCCTCTTCATGTCATATTATGCTCTTGGCAGTGCTGTTGTTTTTAGGTTAGAGTATGTATCGAATCAGAATTCAGCTAGCTTATGTTGCCAAGCTGTACGAAATCTGCCCGGGGCCTTCAGAATCAACCAAGTGAGTATCCAATCACAAGTTGCAAAAACAGGAAGTGGCACCGGAGCCATACGAGCCATAAAAGCCACAGAAAACTCACCGGTACTCACAAAGAAGGAGAGCAAAATGTTGATTCGGCTGCAGATATATATTTGCGAGACCCTTTTCAAGAAGGATACTTAAGAGAAACTAGATCTTTGAGACGAGGTCGGCCGACACCGGAAGCTATCCCGGCGGTGAAATGGTTTGCCCGCGTTTTTCCCACGAATCAACCGACTACGACCAACTACCGACTACGACATTACCACTGGCCTATATGGCGTCGAATGGGTGCTACAAATTGTGAGTTCAAATATTTTATTTCCTAATTTTTTCATGTTTCATTTGTTTTATACAATTCTTTTAATTTTGAAAGTACCAGATATGTTTTAATTGCTGAAGCGGGTTCATTGAATGTTAAATGGGCCGAAAAATAGACCGTTTTGTACACTGTTGAAGGGGTTCAATACGAAATAGTGTGCAAATGGGTTTCTGTATAGTATCTCCAGCCGTGTCCATGTGACATAAATTACGGTATTTTGAGAGGTGAAGTCGGACTAAGTAGGACATCACTAAAGGCCTAGGTGAGAAACGCACAGCCCGCCACTGCATCCCTTGTTAAAACACATAGAAATGATTGCTGGTAATTAAATATATATAAAATATGAATAAATGGAATGAAAGCAGAATTGCAGATGGCAGAACAGTCTGATTCGGGACTGAGCTATTGCTACAGTAGCCAGGAATTATATATAAAACATTGGAAGATGCACAGTAGCCTAAACCATGCGGACATTCTGAGCTGCCCTAATTGCATGTGTGCAGTAAAACGATCACAACCACAGTCCACTGAGAAAGCCCAGTCCCCTCTGTGAAGGCTCTGTCTCTGTCTTTGTGCCCTGTTCAAGCAATTATGCCCAGCTCCATGTTCTCATATGGGAATCGATGGGGGAGCTCAGAGTGGCGGCGGGCGGTGGACGGTGGGGGGTGTCCTCGTGAAAAAGTCATTTTGTCGTTGAACTCTTCAGTTCCGGTCATGCTCTGTACCTACGCAAATTAAAACCTCCCCAGTAGCCTATGTAAATATGGCGCCTACTGCGCTGCGCTTTAATGAGCCATGATATGAAAGACATTGAAAACCAATGGAAAATAACTGGCCACTTAAAGGTGGGGTGCATCTGACAGGTGACAGGTAGAGGCAGGTTTAAGACAGGGTTGGGTGCAAGGCATGAACAGGAGGGGGTGCATGATGATTAGGGCAGACCAGCTCTGGCACTGGGGAATAATCTGGAACTGTGAGTTGTGAACCGGGGGAAGGTAACCAGTTTTTGCAGCCTGCGGCATTTACAAAAAATCTGTGTGGTAGCAGTGCAAAAAGGGAAAGGAGTTTTGTACGTACACACTCACTTTTAAAGATGTTGGCTGCTGCTTAGGGCATTTAAAGGAACTGAAAAGCTGATTGTCAACAATTTAAATGTGCATCATTCCACACAGACACACACAACCTTCAAATCCTACAATAACCTTTGTCTTCTGCAAACGTTGCACGGATTACCTATCTGAGAATCTACTTTGTTATGCAAAATGTGTCAGTAGAAATTAGAAACTGTTCAAGATGGGAGCCTTACCAAAAAAAAAAAAAGGGAATCATCGTCTGCGCGAACCGATTAATCCGAAACATTCATAGGAATCTCATTTACAATATCACACAATCCATAATCAAGATTCCCAGCCAGAGCCTAGTCTGCGGCACCGTCTGTGCCCAGTTCAATGAGGACTGAGGGAATGAATAATTTCATGGCAGTGGCACTTCCTCACAGAGGAACACAATGGCTTTTTAAGACCCAAAAGTATTTAAAAAATAAAATAAAATACAGGAAGGGAACACAAACAGTACCTCATTGTTAACAGTTAACACAAATAGAAGTATGTAAAATAAGCATATGTGTAAATATGAACATATAATTGGACAAATCCCTGTTTATGTATTTCATTAAATGGGACCTATGATGAATTTAGTCTTTTCTGACTTATAAATGTTACAATGTTGGATGTTTGTGTTAAACAATGCCGAAGTGTCAAATCATAAGGTTCATGCATTTTAGTGTGAGCTTGCACCCAGTTTTGCATGCCTCTGTTCGCAAGGTTTTGTACTCTGGCTACATTGTGATGTCACAGCGAGGTGGGCGTTTTTATTTGTACTTGAGGTCAAACCCCCAGCTAGAGTGCTTCAGGATATGACAAAACATTGTAGGATAAAGTATTATTTTCTTTTAATCGTGGCATGTGCATAATTACTACTATTAAATGATGCTAAAAGCAACTTATTTATGCACTCTGTGAATCGATGGGACTGTGCAGGTGTACCTAATGTTGTGAATTTATATAATGTTTGTGAAGTTTATTGTTGACCATGTCTGGAAAATAATAGTGGCGAAAACTTCAAGATAGATATTTTAACAGTGTACATTTTCAAAATATAAATTATGATATTTTGGAAAGGGTGGGGCATGGTTTCATTTGCAATCTGGAAATACCTCGCGGCAGACAGACTCAGAAAACAGGTTATAAAAGTAACTGTGGCGCATACTTGCCAACCTTGAGACCTCTAATATCGGGAGGTGGGGGGTAGGGGGCGTGGTTATTTACAGCTAGAATTCACCAACTCAAGTATTTCATATATATTTCATATATATATGTATATTTCATATATATATATATATATATTTCATATATATATATATATATATATATATATATATATATATATATATATATATATATATATATATATATATATATATATATATATATATATATATATTTATTTTATTTACATAGAAAAAAAACTAACAAACTTGAATTTCAGTGTTCCGGTGGCTATCCATTAGATGGCAGTATTGTCCTGTTTAACTTCTCCGTTCATTGGGCAGGCAAGCTGTTTATATTGTGGGAAAGCGGACGTGAGAACAGGCTGTCCCCACTCAGTCTCAGGTCCGCATTGAGCTGGAGGGGGCGTGGCCTCCAGCTCCGCTGAATACCGGGAGTTTGTCGGGAGAAAATCTATGCCGGGAGGTTGTCGGGAGAGGCGCTGAATACCGGGATTCTCCCGCTAAAAACGGGAGGGTTGGCAAGTATGCTGTGGCGTAGGGCTGGGCGATATATCGAATGTACTTGATGTATGGCGAGTTTGTGTCTGTGCAATGTAGAAAATGACTATATCGTGAGTATTCGAGTATACGTACGCAGTTGCTTTTAGCGGCGGGCATTACACTATAGGCGTTTCTCACTCTTTCTTGTCTCGCCTTCGCACAGAAAGATAAAACAAGCGCACCTTCTTACATACGTTACATACTGCCGCGCGTGCAACGTCATACACCCCCGCCGAGCAGAGAGGTAGCGGTATGGGTAACGTTAGCAGTGGCAGGCGGTGCAAGCGGGGTCCATCGTCTGGCGGTGGTTTGGCTTCAAGCGGGAAGATGTTGAACAGACAACCGTAATATGTCAAGTATGCGGCAAAAGCGTTGCTACAAAAAGTAGCAGCACTACTAATTTGTAGCATCATTTGAAAAGTCACCCACTCGAGCAGTGGTTCTCAAATAGGGGTACGTGTACCCCTGGGGGTACTTGAAGGTATGCCAAGGGGTACGTGAGATTTTTTTTAAATGTCTGTCAAAAAGAACTGTGAAAAGAAATGCAACAATGCAATATACAGTGTTGACAGCTAGATTTTTTGTGGACATGTTCCATAAATATTGATGTTAAAGATTTATTTTTTTGTGAAAAAATGTTTAGAATTAAGTTCATGAATCCAGATGGGTCTCTATTACAATCCCCAAAGAGGGCACTTTAAGTTGATGATTACTTCCATGTGTAGAAATCTGTATTTATAATTGAATCACTTGTTTATTTTTCAACAAGTTTTTAGTTATTTTTATATCTTTTTTCCAAATAGTTCAAGAAAGACCACAACAAATGAGCAATATTTTGCACTGTTATACAATTTAATAAATCAGAAACTGATGACATAGTGCTGTATTTTACTTCTTTATCTCTTTTTTTCAACCAAAAATGCTTTGCTCTGATTAGGGGGTACTTGAATTAAAAAAATTTTCACAGGGGGTACATCACTGAAAAAAGGTTGAGAACCACTGCGCTAGAGAATAAGGAGTGCTTGAAACTCCGAATGTCAACATCTCCGGCCGGTGCCACACCCAACATAATGCCGAAACAACCAGCACTGACCCAATCGAGGCTGGTTTCTTCCATTTCCAGATCAACACCGTATGAAAAAAATAGTCAAAAACAGAAGGAGATAACGTCCGCAGGAACCTACCACATAGCAAAGGACATACACTATTTGATTCCCCATTATGCAGCTAATTTTTATTTGAAATATCCTGTGTGACATTATGCACAAAAGTGCACTTTATTTGTTTTAAAATATTGTAGTGGCGTTCTGTACAGAAAGTGCACTTTAATTTAGTGTTGTTTTGATACGTCATCTTAGTGACATCATGCACAAAAGTGCACTAATAGCTTGTTTTAAAATGTCTCTGACAATCTTGCACTTTCTGTTTTGAAATGACATGAATGTTTGTGCCACTGCTTAATAACTGTTTAATAAATGCAGTTTTGGTAAATTGATTTAGTTGTGATTTCCCTCTCTGCATGAAAGTTTAAAATAAGCATATATATTAATACAGTATGAACAAGAATGTTTTAATGTAGACACATAGAATCATCATACTGGTGTGATTATATGCATCAAGGGTTAATTCAAGGCTAAGGCAAAATATCGAGATATATATCGTGTATCGTGACTTGGCCTAAAAATATTGAGATATTAATAGAAGGCCTTATCGCCCAGCCCTACTGTGGAGCTTCTTTTTTTCCCCTAAATTTACACCAACACATATTAAAGGCCTACTGAAAGCCACTACTACCGACCACGCAGTCTGATAGTTTATATATCAATGATGAAATCTTAACATTGCAACACATGCCAATACGGCCGGGTTAACTTATAAAGTGACATTTAAAATTTCCCGGGAAATATCCGGCTGAAACGTCGCGGTATGATGACGTATGCGTGTGACGTAGTCAGTTTAACGGAAGTTATGGTACCCCGTAGAATCCTATACAAAAAGCTCTGTTTTCATTTCATAATTCCACAGTATTCTGGACATCTTTTGCAATTTGTTTAATGAACAATGAAGGCTGCAAAGAAGACAGTTGTAGGTGGGATCGATGTATTAGCAGCGGACTACAGCAACACAACCAGGAGGACTTTGTTGGAGAGCAGACGCGCTAGCCGGCGACCTCACCTTGACTTCCTACATCTCCGGGCCGCCAAACGCATCGGGTGAAGTCCTTCGTCCTTCCGCCGATCGCTGGAACGCAGGTGAGCACGGGTGTTGATGAGCAGATGAGGGCTGGCTGGCGTAGGTGGAGAGCTAATGTTTTTAGCATAGCTCTGTGCGGTCCGGTTGCTAAGTTGCTAAGTTAGCTTCAATGGCGTCGTTAGCACAGCATTGTTAACCTTCGCCAGCCTGGAAAGCATTAACCGTGTATTTACATGTCCACGGTTTAATAGTATTGTTGATTTTCTATCTATCCTTCCAGTCAGGGGTTTATTTTTTTGGTTTCTATATGCAGTTAAAGCACGATGCTATCACATTAGCTCGTAGCTAAAGCGTTTCGCCGATGTATTGTCGTGGAGATAAAAGGCACTGAATGTCCATTTCGCGTTCTCGACTCTCATGTTCAAGAGGATATAGTATCCGAGGTGGTTTAAAATACAAATCCGTGATCCACAATAGAAAAAGGAGAGAGTGTGGAATCCAATGAGCCAGCTTGTACCTAAGTTACAGTCAGAGCGAAAAAAAATATGTATTTCACTGCATTCTAGTCCGTCACTCTAACGTTCCTCGTCCACGAATCTTTCATCCTCGCTCAAATTAATGGGGTAATGGTCCGAATCGCTCTAGCTGTGTTGAAAACAATAGGAAAATATGAGGGAGTGAACAACTGACAACATCACGCTACTTCCGGTAGAGGCAAGGTTTTTTTTTATCAGAGACCAAAAGTTGCGAACTTTATCGACGTTGTTCTATACTAAATCCTTTCAGCAAAAATATGGCAATATCGCAAAATGATCAAGTATGACACATAGAATGGATCTGCTATTCCCGTTTAAATAAAAAAAATTCATTTCAGTAGGCCTTTAAATACATATCTAGACCACAAGGAAGTGTTTTAAATGTAGCTTAAAATCATCATAGGTGGGTATGGTTAATGAGGCTAATGTATTGCTCAGACAATGAGTACATTTTTGCTAACAAGTGACGTCTAAAAATGATTCCATTGGACTTTTAGGGAGCGTTAATATTACACATTTTAAATATAAAAAAGGAGCCTGGAAATATTGTGATGTAAAATCCGCGGCGGTACAGTTTTTTTGTTATGAAGTTTGCAAACCATACAAAATCCTGCCTTTAAGAAGACACAGCCAGATAAAAAGGGAAGAAACTGGCTGCCTGGCTGGTGAGCGCCATTGTAGTCACGCCACCTGACAGAATACGGACAAAACAGAGGAACAAGACAGTGGGGTGCCTCATGAATTTAGACTAAGTAGAGATTCAAAATTTGGCCGAATCACACTCTCTGCAGTCAACTGTCAGCCATTGCAAACTCTCTTTGCAAGCAGTCATTTAATTACCGGTAGTTTTTGTAATCCCTTTGTCCTAAAATCAGACAACTGAAGTTAAAATATACACAACTGGGGAAAAAAATTGTGTTTGGGCAGCACTGTGGCATTGATCACCAGATTTTGGTTGCTTCAGCTCACCCGTGACCCAAATATTCTATTCAAACCCTAAAATCACAACATTTTAATGAGAACCAGTGTCCTCTGCAGTGGACATTTGTTTTTGGTCACGGATTTCCGGAATGAAAAAGCCCTCACTGCAAAAACTGAAATCTAAGTAAGAATAAATATCTCAAATAAGGGTTATATTTGCTTATTTTCTGTCTGATAAGATAATTCTTCTCACTAAGCAGATTTTATGTTAGAGTGTTTTACTTGTTTTAAGTGTTTTGGTCCTAAATGATCTCAGTAAGATATTACAGCTTGTTGCTGAGATTTTATGACCTATATTGAGTAAAACATGCTTGAATCAAGTGTTGCAAAGCTGTGTCATCAACACTCACAAGTATAAAACTACTTTTTTAAAATAATAATTTCAAACTTCAAGCATGAAAAAAAATAAATCATGATGCCGAGCGCATACCATTATGTCAAGATAATGGCACTAGCATTTACTTCATTTAAGAATATTTTTACAACATATTTAGCAAAAAGGTAAAAAAATGTTTTCTACCAATTTGCACTTGTTATTAGTGAGAATATACTTATTTTAAGGTATTTTTGGGTTCATTGAGGTTAGCTAATTTTACTTGTTTTGGAAAGTCTTGACAAGCCGGATTTTCTTGTTCTATTGGCAGATAATTTTGCTTAGTTCAAATAAAATACCCCTAATTTTTGTATTTTTTTCCCTTGTTTTTGAACACTGACTTTTTGCAGTGCTGTTATACAACACACAAACGTTAAATAAATGATGAATGGGTTATACTTGTATAGCGCTTTTCTACCTTCAAGGTACTCAAAGCGCTTTGACAGTATTTCCACATTCACCCATTCACACACTGATGGCGGGAGCTGCCATGCAAGGCGCTAACCAGCAGCCATCAGGAGCAAGGGTGAAGTGTCTTGCCCAAGGACACAACAGACATGACTAGGATGGTAGAAGGTGGGAATTGAACCCCAGTAACCAGCAACCCTCCGATTGCTGGCACGGCCACTCTACCAACTTCGCCACGCCGCCCCATGTTCATTGCAGAGTTGGTTGTCAGAAAGTTACGCACAAACACTCTCCCTGTTCTCGTGTGACCCCACTTCTACCGCAGCATGCTGAACACCAGTGGATTTTACTACTGTACTGAGACATGCAGAAGTGTTCAGAAGCATGGTTCACTATCAGTTGTCATGGCAGGTTGCATGTCCACACAGCAAAAATAACAAATTGACCCAAAGAATGTTTCCAGTGGTTCCTTCAGTGCCCTGACTTCACTGCATGGATGGATGGAGGGGGGGGGAAAAAACCCCTTCATGGTAACTGCTATGAGAAGATGCTGATAAATCTGTCGGACCAGTTTGGGTCACTCTCTATTCTGCTCTTCCAGCTCAGATAGCGGAAGCACTTTACAAGGAGCCATCTCTCGCCCTGGCAACTTTGTGTGACCTTGTGGAGCTGAATAAGACTGTAAAATTGATTCAGCTCCTGTAATAAAAGGGCATACACATTATCAGCATTCTAATTATAATTAATACAAGCAGCGGCGGCATACCCATTATTTATGATAGCAGCCCATAATAAGCAAACAATAATAATAATCAGCTGCTTATTTTATTGATATAATGATGAATGACTATCCCTCTGGCACACAAAACAGTCGCTGATTACACAAGTGCCGCTTTTTTCGTTTGTACTTTCGTTACCCCAGATCCCCTCTTGCTTGATAGTCTTTCATGAACTTAACTCTAAGACACAGCCTGCTAACCTCAATGGCAGGAAGTACCATCAGAAAATAGCCAGCATTCAAGTCATTTTCATTAACAGGTTAGTACATACAGTATTGATATTAGACACTTAGTAGCCTATGTACCGTTTTTAGCATACCAAATACCATGACCTACAAAACCCAAAACCAGTGAAGTTGACAATGTAATTCGTAAAAAAAAACAGAATACAATGATTTGCAAATCCTTTTCAACGTATATTCAATTGAATAGACTGCAAAGACAAGATATTTAATGTTTGAATTGAGAAACTTTTTTTTTTTGCAAATAATTATTAACTTAGAATTTAATGGCAGCAACACATTGCAAAAAAGTTGGCACAGGGGCATTTTTACCACTGTGTTACATGGCCTTTCCTTTTAACAATACTCAGTAAATGTTTAGGAACTGAGGAGACCAATTTTTTAAGCTTTTCAGGTGGAATTCTTTCCCATTCTTGCTTGATGTACAGCTTAAGTTATTCAACAGTCCGGGGTCTCCGTTGTGGTATGCCACTTGTGCCAGCTTTTTTGAAACATGTTGCAGGCATCAAATTCCAAATTAGCTAATATTTGCAAAAAATAACAGTTTTCCAGTTCGAACGTTAAGTATCTTGTCTTTGCAGTCTATTTAATTGAATATAGGTTAAAAAGGAATTACAAATCATTGTATACTGTTTTTATTTACGATTTACACAAGGTGCCAACTTCACTGGTTTTGGGGTTTGTATATCACAATACACCATGGTTGGTTCACTGCAAAACCAATATATATATATATATATATATATATATATATATATATATATATATATATATATATATATATATATATATATATATATATATATATATATATATATATATATATATAAGTAATAAATGGACTAATAATGTATACTTATGTTTTGGTACTTGTGGGAATCTGAAAAATAAAAACATGTGGCTCTCCTTATGTTAAAACATGAATTTAAACATGATATTTATTCAAATAATTAGAAGGTATTAGCAAATATGGCTGCCAAATGCATTGTTGCAGGGTGTAGCAATACAAACAAAGGGTCAGCCTGCATACGTTTTCAAATGATAGGAATATAAAAAAAGTATGCACCTCTCCAGTCAAATTGACTTGCTCAAAATATGACCGACAAAGTGAGAGGAGTGTAATTTACAGCGACCATTTTAATGACTATGACTTTGAAAAAGAAGGGTTTTGGTTAGAGTTTGGATGGAAAAACATGAAATGACCAAAGACAAACGTGATCACGAAAATCAGGAGAACTCTCGAGGGGAGAAAGATGGCCGGAACCTTTGAAAAAACAACCTGGCGCTTAAAAACAAGAAAAAAAGAAGGTAAGCCGCTAGTATTGTATTTTGCGTCTTCTTCTACTGATGTTCTCCTCAAGATGCTTGAGGAAATGATGAAAGAACATAATGAAAAAACAGGCTATGGTGTCTATGGAAGAGGAAATGGTTCAGAAATGGCGATTCTTTTATATTTATGTGTTGCTCATAATGTTTAACCATATCACTTTTGCAGTAATCATGGACCAGGGTGATAAAAATATGCAATTAAATGATCGAAATAATAGTTTGCCATGTCTTTATCTACACTGTCTATGTGGGGAAATGGGCTCCAGTTCTTTAGAGGACCTCACAGAGGGCCGAATATCAAGTCTGGCGATGGCAAGGTACCAAATAGAGTTAGTTATCTACCGATTACTCAAAAACTAATTGATATTGTGTGAAACGACTGCCAGATTCATTTTCAGGAGCAAAACAAGTTGTATTTGAAAATGTGTTAATTTGGATGTCCTTTACCAGAAACGTGTCACGGGTTGCTATGCAGTCAGTGATCAGGTCAATGATCAGTGCAAAGCTGAGTGAGGACTGAGGAGCCTTCGACTGGTGTGCTTGATGGCAAGGAAAGTTAACCTCAAATGACACCTCGACGGGACTTTAGATAATATAGCAAGCACTTTTTGAGCAAATAAATTTCATACATTGAAGTACACCATAACAAAATGTACATTCTGACAATACAATTGCATTTTTGTCAAAATATCTTGGTCTTCTTTAAGTTATTTTGAATTGTGAAACCAAATCATTTACTATGATTAATCAAAATTCAAGTGTGATAAATTAATCGTTTGACAACACTAATTTAAACATTTTTTCGTCATAGAAACGCAGGTACTAAGTGATGACTACAATACAACAAGTACATCTCTAACTTAGTGAGGACTAAAGTGCCTCAAAGTGTTTCCAATAAAAAGACCTCAGAGATCTGGGTTATCGTTTATAATTAGGCATCTATGTAGCTTATGCCATTTCCCCTGTTTGATAATTATAGTCCACCCTGCCTAATTTTGCAGGGAGTCATAAAAATGCTTATTTGTGCCTATCTTCCTTATTAATTCTTCTCACAAATCCTTGATTATTTTCCAATTCTATCCTCTGATATCGCTCTGGCTCTGTTTGTTTCACTCGCTCCTCCGCTGAGCAGTCTGCCTTCCCTCTCAATCGACTGTTTTGTTTCCCGTTTTAATGAACAGTTGGATTCTTTTATTTCTCTACAAGTGCTGGATTTGCCTTATCACCCTCCGTCCCTTTGAGGGTTGCCAATTGGTTTTATCCATGGATGTATCATTTCTTAGGCTTCCTCTTTTTTTCCCCACAAAGAGAAATAACCACTTCGTCAACAAGCCTCTCCGGAGCCAGAGATTAAAAACCTCAACATCACCTACCTTCCAGCGCTACTCCCAACTGGTTTGTGTAAAACTCAATTAAACTTGTCCCCACTGAATTTCCAATTGTGGTACATTAGAAGGGGGATTCTTCAAGCATGATGACAAAGCCCAAATGTAGCTTCGGAGCTGCTATTTAGGAGCCCTTTTAAATGTGGTCGCTTCAGAAAGCCACTTTACCTACAGTGCATCCGGAAAGTATTCACAGCGCTTTACTTTTTCCACATTTTGTTATGTTACAGTCTTACTCCAAAATGGAATACATACATTTTTGTCCTAAAAAATCCACAGACAATACCCCATAATGACAATATGAAAAGCTTTTTTGTACATAAATATTCACAGCCTTTCCTAAATACTTTGTTGATGCACATTTGGCAGCAATTACAGCCTCAAGTCTTTTTGAATACGATGCCACAAGCTTGGCACACCTATCTTTGGGCAGTTTCGCCCATTCTTCTTTGCCCATTCCTCTTTGCAGCCCCTATCAACCTCCATCAGGGTGGATGAGAAGTGTTGGTTTTCATCCAGGATGTCACTGTTCAATTCTGCATTCACATTTCCCTCTATCCTGACGAGTCTCCCAGTTCCTGTCGCTGAAAAACATCCCCACAGCATGATGCTGAAACCACTATGCTTCACTACAGGGATGGTATTCAGGGTTTCTGCAGGTTTCAATAATTCATATTCAAGACTTTTTAATACTTTTTTAAGACTATATTAACTATAATTTAAGACCATTTCATATCCATACAGACAAAAAAGTACAAAGACATAAAGGAAAATCAGAGGGCTGGATTGAATTGTAAGTATATGACTTCATTCCCTGCTCTTTCACATTGGGAAACAAAGTGAAGTGAAGTGACTTATATTTATATAGCGCTTTACATAGTTTTTTTGATTGATTGATTGAGACTTTTATTAGTAGGTTGCACAGTGAAGTACATATTCCGTACAATTGACCACTAAATGGTAACACCCGAATAAGTTTTTCAACTTGTTTAAGTCGGGGTCCACTTAAATTGATTCATGATACAGATATATACTATCATATATACTATCATCATAATACAGTCATCACACAAGATAATCACATTGAATTATTTACATTATTTACAATCAGGGGTGTGGAAGGAGGGGTGGGGTGGGGGGGGGGGATATGGACATCAAGTAGTGGACATAGAGAGAGAGAGAGAGAGAGATCAGAAGGCATAAGAAAAAGAAAAAGTATCTGCAGTGAAACCCAATATCTAAGTTACATTTAAACCAGTGTGGGTGGCACAGGGAGCAGGTGGGTAAAGTGTCTTGCCCAAGGACACAACGGAAGTGACTAGGATGGCAGAAGCGGGGATCGAACCTGGAACCCTCTAGTTGCTGGCACGGCCACTCTACCAACCGATCTATACCGCCCCTGTGGTTAAAGTGGTTAAACTAACTAAACACATCAGAAGACTTTCTTGCAAACTAATTGAAAACAATATTAGCCAAAATAACAGCCATTGTTTAGATTTGCCATTGAAGTGCGTTCTTGCAAAAGGTGAAATGTGCTTCCTATCAAGTGTTTTCATGTAACAGCAACAACCAGAATATCAGCAGTGGCAGGGGAAAGCACAACAGTATTTTCTATGTGGAAGGGACTGTTAGAATCTCTGTTAAAAAGGACCTGCACTGTTTTTTAAAAATTGTGCCTATTGTTCACAATCAGACGACGGATGGATTTTGTTTTATGCATTCTAACTTGTAAATAAAAGTAAATGAAAGTCCGCTTACAGCGGAGCCAACGGGAGCTCCTATATTTCGCCCATAAAATTCAATAAATAACGCCAACAATACTACATTTACATTTCGTGGTTTGAATATTAACCAAGTATTAGTGATATTGTTATTATAAGCACTAACTCAGACAAACATTTTATAGCGGTGCTGTGATCACTACCGTGTGTACCTACGTTTACATCATCGAGTGGTCTGCTTCCCTGCTCCCTGTAAATTTATTCTAGATTATAAATCATGCATCTCAACTGGACATGAGACGTCTGAGTAGATATTCCGACAAGTTGGTACACTTTCACAGAAATTTAGGACCCGAAACTGGCGACACGAAAATCGCTTGTCATTGCCCACTACCCCGTTTCTTCATGAGGATTATGGTCATTCTTCATCTAAATGGGAATATATGAGCATCCCAGCAGTCGGCATCCTAATTACAGCAGACCTTGCACAGTAAGTGATGTTTTATTATGTTTGTTGGCTCGGTGTGTGTCTGCAGTGAGCAGACAGAGCAGTGATGAAGAAGAAAGAAAAGCAAACTTAGTTATGCGTTTTTGAAATTTATGTGTCGCGTTTGCTTAAAAAGATCAAAATAAGTAAATATTAAATGTTAATATAAATGTGCCCACCAATGGAGGTGTTTGGATGTTTTTCAAGAGTTTTATAGGCGGATTTGCACAGCTCCCAAAGGCTCCTTTGCAAGCAAACTTTTGATGTCATGTCTCTCATAATGATTGTGAATGATCGGCAAAATTCCAAAAAAAAGTGCCGGCTGTAGGCTTTTTTTAAGACCCCGCAGATACCCTGGAACTGGCCTGGTGATGAGCGGTGCCTGGCTTCCTCTAAGGCAGTGGTGTCCAAAGTGCGGCCCGGGGGCCATTTGCGGCCCGCAGGTCGTTTTTTAATGGCCCCACGGCACATTTTAAAAATACGATTGGAAAAAATTAAAAACATAAAAAATTGTATAAAAGAGCAAACAGGTGAAATGTAACAAGAAAATGTTGCAATGTTTACTCTAATAACATAAAGCTGCCATGCAGGCTGTTTCTTTCTTTAAAAAATAATAATGAATCAAAATCAATGTCATTATGAATTATTGACCTATTCGAGGCTCCAATTACATCACATTAAATATTCCACTTTGAGATATTTTTTGGGGAAAATGTTGCATATTTTGTGTTTGCCATATAAAAAACTGAGCTGTTTTTTTAAAGAAGGGCTCAAACGAACAAACAAAAAACATAAACAACAATAAAATGTATAATTGGCGGATAGATCTGAAGTTGAGATTATTGAGATTATTGTGTTAAAAGTAAACAGTAAAAAAAATGTATAATTTATTTTTTAACACTTTAATGAGTAGGACCCTTTTGGTTCCCCAATAATGTTAGTGTGATTTGTTTTCAAGTATCATTTCTCAAAAAATAATAATGAATTAAAATCAATGGTGTTATGAGTTATTGATCTTTTTGAGGCTCCAATTATTATATAATGTGAAATATTCCACTTAAAAATTTTATTGGGTGAAAATATTGCATATTTTGTGTTTTTCCATAAAAAAATGGGTTTTCTTTGACAAAAAGAGCATACTACTTAAATCTTTAAAAACCTTATATTGACAGATAGACCTAAAGTTTATCTACAGATTTAAAACTTGAATAATAATAAAAATAATAATACTGAATAATGACACATTTTTTATATTTTTTTGACCAAAACCCTTTGGGGTACCCGGGATCAAGCTTGAGTGGAGGCCTAAATGTATATTTTTTATACATATATTGTATTGGTTTTTTAAATAAAAAATATCAAAATGGCCCCTGCTTGCTTTGATTTTTCAGTGTGCGGCCCTCAGTGGAAAAAGTTTGGACACCCCTGCTCTAAGGAGTACTATCTTTGTCTCATCATTCCAGAGAATTTTGTTTCTTATGTTCTAAAAGTCTTTCAGGTGCATTTTTTTTAACGCAGGTACGGCTTCCGTCTGGCCACTATACCAGATTGCTGCAGAGATAGTTGTCCTTCTGGAAGGTTCTCGTCTCTACACAGAGGAATGCTGTAGCTCTGACAAGAGTGACCATTGGGTTCTTGGTCACCTCCCTGACTAGACGAAGATGAATACAGCAATGTACAGAGACATCCTGGATGAAAACCAACACTTCACATCCAATCTGATGGAGCTTGAGAGGTGCTGCAAAGAGGAATGGGCAAATCTGCCCAAAGATACAGTAGGTGTGCCAAGCTTATGCCATCGTTTTCACAAAGACTTGAGGATGTAATTGCTGCCAAGGGTGCAAGTACTGACAAAAGGCTGTGAATACTTATGTATGTCGGCAAAGGTATATATGCATGCCATGATATTCAACCATATACTGCTATACAACTTGGTCCATACCTCAGTGAATATCCTGAAGCCACTAAAGTCTCTCTTCAAGAGAACCCTAAACATTCTAGACAAAAAGCCTCTAAAGTATCATTATTGTAACATTTTAAGTAAGTATAATATTTTGGATTTAGATAATTATCAGATATTCATGGATGTTTGCCTCATCTTTAGAGTTCTAAATTAACTTGCTCCCCCTCACTTGATAGACTTTATTAGTAAAAAAAATAGCAGTCAAGTAAACACCAGAACAGTGACTGCAACATACAAATGCACAGGACTAAATTTGGCCAAATGGTGGTGTCCATCAGAGGCACACAGTCATGGAACAGGCTGCCAGCCCATGTCAGAAACTGTAACACCCATTTAAAATTTAAAACTGCACTGAAACACTGGTTGAAAACTAATCAGACATGCACACACAATTAGATTATTCACTTGTTTATTTTTGTTTGTTTTATTTTTTTGTCCACGGTCTGTGCTTATGGTATGTTTGTAATGTGTAATGTCTTGTGATTCATGTATTCTTTTGTATCATGACCTGTTGAATGTTTACTGTATTAACCTGCATTAGGACAACGGATTAAAATTGTGCTAACTCCGGCATATTTACATTGTTGCTCCATGTTGATGAATATGCGTTGTCCTAATTAAAATAAATACATACATAAATAAAATGTACTTATGATTGAAAAAATAATAATAATACATTTGCAATTGAAAAAAAAACTTTTCACATTGTCATTATTGGGTATTGTCTGTGGAATTGTAAGAACAAACATGATTTTTTTCCATTTTGGAATGAGGCTGTAACGTAACAAAATGTGGAAACAGTGAATCACTGTGAATACTCTCTGCATGCATTGTACGACAAAGGTTTGGAAAGGAAAAATACACTACAATCTATTCGTAGGCAAGGTAAGAGTCAAAACAAGAGGTGTCAGTCTATCAATTAGCTCCCAGCACTGCAAAACTGCAACCCTCTCATGATTAAAGGTAAAGCAATCTTAAAAGTAACTGAGACATAATAGTGCTTGTCAAGCGTGTGACATTTGCTTTCTTTGTGAAATGCAGATTTAATCTTCGGGGGTTTGCAGATTTGTGCGCTCTTGTTCAGATCCCCTTTGAATCAATAACAACGGACTACACCGCCTGTGTACAATCTGTCTCGCAGGTGAAAAGGCAGCGTTCAGTCAAGCGACGCAGGTCGATGTGCGTGTTAACTTCATTCATATGTGATAATGTGCTTTTCGAGTACATGATAGCCAACTTGAGACTCCCGTCCGGTAGATGTTGTCTCTCTACGAGGAGCTTCGATTCTTTTGTGTTTTTTCGATTAAATGGGGAAGCGCAAGTGAGAGTTTGTTCTCTAAAGCAGGGGTCCCCAACCTTTTTTGCACCAGCGACGGGTTCAATGTAAGCATTATTTTCACGGACCGGCATTCCATGTGTGGCAGATAAATATAGCAAATAAGTGCATGAAAAATGAATACATGAAAAAACTCATTGGTGGAATTAGTGGTAGCCCCTGGCCTTTTCCCTTTGCAAAAAAGCTCTCCATAGACTTTTGTTTTTTTACTCGTAGTAGGCTTTTTTTTTTGCTTTAGTATCTGGTGGGTTATAGGTGATACATCACATTCAAGGTCAAAAGCATGGACATACTGTATAATCAAGCTAGAAATACTTGCCATAAGTTCCAATTAATGTTGTAACTATACCAATATTTTTCGGTACTTTTCTAAATAAAGGGGACCACAAAAAAATTGCATTATTGGCTTTATTTTAACAAAAAATCTTAGGGTACATTAAACATATGTTTCTTATTGCAGTTAAGTCCTTAAATAAAATACTGAACATACAAGACAACTTGTCTTTTAGAGTAAGTAAACAAACAAAGGCTCCTAATTAGTCTGCTGACATATGCAGTAACATATTGTGTCATTTATCATTCTATTATTTTGTCAACATTATTAAGGACAAGTGGTAGAAAATGACTTATTAATCTACTTGTTCATTAACTGTTAATATCTGCTTACTTTCTCTTTTAACATGTTCTGTCTACACTTCTGTTAAAATGTAATAATCACTCTAGGGCTATATATATAAACATTGATTGATTTATTCTTCTGTTGTTTGATACTTTACATTAGTTTTGGATTATACCACAATTTCAGGTATCAATCCGATACCAAAGTCCTCATGTGTCCAGGGACATATTTCCTGAGTTTATAAACATAATATAATTTTTTTTTCAAAAGAAAGAAGATGTTGTGATGCCAAAAAATATCGACATATTCATAGTAGTATCGACTAGCTACTTGCCTGTACTTGATATCAGTACAGTGGATGTTAGGTATAGATCCGTCCATGGCGTTTGTTTACATTTTGATGCCGGTGAGCTACGGTGTGTAGCGAAGCATGTTTAGCTATTCCTCGTCCTGCAGGGATGATACTTGTAAGAAAAGTACTTTATTTGTCGCCATGGAGGCGAGGATGAGTGATTTAGAAGTAGCTAAAACACTGCCGACTGCGGATGGACTTTAGCCGCTAGCTAGCTTGCCATGTCTTAAAGCACCTCTTCCAGAGGGTGTTTCAGTGTTATAACTTCACCTTTATCGTTATTTTTTAAGCCAAAATGCATCCGTTCTCCCTTTTCTGTCTACACACCGTGTCTGCTTGTAAGTACTCTGTGATTGTGCGCCGCCGAACATGCTCCTCTGCTTGTAAACCAGCAATGACACGACGTGACTTCGACGCGGGCGTTTGACTGGTACGTTTCAGAGACGGTATCGTACCGAAAATTATTCATTAGTATCGCGGTACTATACTAATACCGATATACCGTACAACCCTAGTTCCAATATATTTCTGTGAAATTTTATTTCCATTTTTTATTTGCAATATTTCATACATAGATACACTAATGTTAGCTTTTTTTGGTCCAATTTTCCATGTGTAAATACATCTGTTATTGCTAACTACTTGTGTAATAGGACAATGTGCAATAACACCAGCACTTTAACTCACTAGGCCAAAGAAGATGTATATTTTCTACCTTCAGCACAATTATTATATGCAACAATTTAGCACTTCTCCATCTGCCTTATGCACCTTAACTACTATGGTCACTTTGTTCCTGATCTGCCCTGGTCTTAGGTCATCAACCTGCTGCGGACTGCAGACGGAACTTAGTTTTTGGCTACGATTTGGCACCTAGATTTTATGTTAATAATGTGCATTGTCCCATGTAACAAAGATGTAACAAATATAGCAATTTGGGACTTCGTATCAGGAGTTGTATAATACATCTACGAACAAGCTTGTTGGTGTGTCTGGTGGGACTGGCGAAAGTTAAGTATGAGGAAATGCGGTCGGTTATAAATTATTTAATGTCTCTGTGCAGCCTGGTAGCAAATGTGTCACGGACCGGTGCCGGTCCTCGGACCGGTGGTTGGGGACCACTGCTCTAAAGCACAACAGGAGGGGAAAATAAGACCTGGCTTGGCTTCAGCCAGGTCTGCCTTACAAGAAGACAATCCTCCCCTCCCCCTGACTCTTTTTCTTGTTCTCCCCGTGCGGCACTCCCTCCCCAGCTGCACAAGAATTTAAGGGCATCTTTGAAGCCGCTCTGTGTTCTTCAGCGTTGTAAAATGTGCATGTTCTCGTCAGGCTGTCAGCCCCGGGAAGGTGTTTTCGTGCTGAGATTAGTGGACGAGGTGCAGTCTGTGTTTTTGGCCAAACATGCCCATGCTTTGACACGGGGAGGGACTCTGACTCTAACTGGGCAACGGACCAAGATCACTCCCTCTTGTCTCCTCTTCTTCTTTCCTCCCAGTCCTCTCCAACACATGACATGTGTCACCGCCATAGAGCTGCTCTGGAAGATACAACCGGTTCAAGGTCACAGCAAATCCCCAACGCGGGGAAGAGCGCGGGAGAAATGATGTACAGTACACCTCGCCTCTCTTTTGACTGACTGAGTGAAAAGTATATTTTTCCTAAATGCTTTGCATATTTCATGCAGCTGTAATGTCTGTGCTATTAAGTGAAATTGTCAAACGACAACATTGGACACTTTGTGTTCATTTTCCTGGTCTAGAGAAAACACTTTTTTGGAGGGTTTTATATGTCTCATTTCACAAGAAAAAAGCCCACGTGAATATAGCTAAAGTCTATTACAGTATAATATACCAACACATTGAGAGCAGGGTGCAGCCAAATTATAGAATGTAATTGTTTCAATAATAAATACATGTTATCATGTATTAAGGCTGGTTATTGGCTAGGAATTTTGCAATACTTTAACTTTTTTTTAATATTGAACATTAACAATGATTAACATAGAACATAATAAATACATAACACAAGTGAATAACAACAACCAAGGCGATTTATATGTCGAAAAAACCCACACCTACACTTTACAAAAATATCTATAATTCAATCATTTGCTTGCTTCCAAGTAATAATCATAATAATATTGATCATTCTAATAACTACGATCACAATGTGAATAAGATAAACCCAAGGCTAGTGATATAATAAATCAATAATAAAGAGAAGACCAAATAAAGAAAAGTAACAAGAAAAACTATGCCACCCTTTGGTGATCTTTATTCTGTCTCATTCTCATGTCTTTTACTTGAGCCACGATACAATACAGTATTGCGATATTGTGATATGGCGACATTTTGCGATCGTCTTCATGGTTCATTGATACATTTAAAATGCAACTCACAGTACACGTTTTGTATATGTACACTACAGTAATAATTAATTAGACAAATTGATTGAACTATAAAACTGAGTAAAATATATTATCAAAATATAATATCTATTTGTATATTAATATAAATATAATATCTTAAGGGTCTTATAGAAAGTACATTTGATGGAATGGGTGAGCTTATTGTGAGTGAAATAAATATGATATGTATCATGTAAATATACTTACTATTGTTAAAGACGAACTGCACTTTTTTGGGAAAAAACATCCAAAAACCTGCATTAACGTATTATATAGAGCAGGGGTGTCAAACGTTCGGCCCGAGGGCCGGATCAGACCTGCGAACAGGTTTTATCCGGCCCGTGGGATGAGTTTGCTAAGTATAAAAATTAACCTGACATTTTTAAAGGAAAGAAACAGCTGTTCTAAATGTGTCCACTGGATGTCGCAATAGCAATTATTTGTATCTTTGTAGACGATGCTATATATGTACAAAATAAACCACATGATGTTAGTACATCATTCGAGGAAAATGATCAAACTACATAAATAACATACTGTAATTTGATTTTGATATCATTTTTTTATCTTGATAGGTTGAAATTAACACCAATGAGTTGACTGATGCTGGCAAAATCACAGCACGATAACTTAAAAATAAAGACAACAATTACCTGTTGTGGTTAATAGTATTCTAACGAGATATAAAGATAGAATACTGTGGCCCCCCCATCTAAAATGAGTTTGACACCCCTGATATAGAGGCTGTAAGTATATACGTAATGTAATAACAGAAACATTCATAAAAACAAGTAATCTGTGCGTATTTTGGTCATTCATTTCAAAGCCACATCACAACGTTCACTTTTTACTTCAATAACAACTACTACTACTAATCATGGCAGACTAACATGAGAGCCAACAACAACTACTTAGGGACAAATAATGATCCAGAACCTTATATTTTTGAGCCAGAATATTCAAAGGATGAGCTACAAGTTTTAGACACTGGGTGAAAAGCAGATCCAGTGCTAAGTGCTAAACAAGAAAAACAAACAACGGACATAATAAAACCCACACATACTGTACAATATCTGCTCTCAGTAGGATGCCGACTGATGGGATGTTTATATTTTCCTGTTTAGATGAAGAATTAATCACAATCC
Organism: Entelurus aequoreus; assembly: GCF_033978785.1. Taxonomy (NCBI): domain Eukaryota; kingdom Metazoa; phylum Chordata; class Actinopteri; order Syngnathiformes; family Syngnathidae; genus Entelurus; species Entelurus aequoreus. The sequence goes on along the minus strand of NC_084741.1, from coordinate 60,506,532 downwards.
TCACGTAGTTAAAAAAAACTAACAAGCAAAATGAGCGTCTTTTTGTTTATTTCTCGCAATCTCCGGCTCTAATTTGAATGTCAGAGTTAACCAGCTTCTCGGTTTATGGTCACAACCTTCTACTACACAAGTGAGAGGCATGTCTAGAAATAACTTTCACCAGCTCAGAGGCAAGGCAGCAGCTCACACGCTCAGTATTTCAATACTCACAAAGTTACCTCTTTGTGATCACGGCACAGCAAAAAGTAGTTCCTCAGCGTTAGTGCTTATTATAACAATTTTGCTAATACTTGGTTGATATTCAGATCACAACAGGAAAATGGAATATTGTTGGCGGTTTATGGATGTTTTTTAAGAGGGCTTTTAGGACACAATATATAACCATTTTAGTTTCATTGTTTGCCATCTCATACTTGCCTTTCATAACAAATTAGAATGAATAAAAAAAGACAAACATGTGTGTCCTTGTATTGCATAGCGATTGTGAATTATCGGCAACATTCTAAAACAGTGCAGTTCCCATTTAAGTATCAGGCAATGATGGTTAGGATTTAGATTTTATAAGTGATGGAGCAAGACAATATAAGCTTGTGCTTCTTTTTGGAAAAAAACACTGTGTTTCATTGAAATTTTATGTTAATATTACTATTGTTTTTGTTTTTTCCAGATGAAGATATTGTATTGAAAATGCTTTTTTTTTGGATCGTATCAAGGATTTGTTGTTTAAACTGGTAAACAAAAACACAAATGTAATTCAAGTCAACCATTTACAGTAAAACCTTAATTATTAATTAATTAATTATTAATTTCCGCAAAATAGGAATTCTTAACAATACATCGAATATTTTTATAGTTTAAATAAATAAAAACAATTGTTTAGGATCTTTTGAATATAGGGATTATTTTATACATAAAAAACACCCAAATTGGGACATGCTGCCTTAGGCTGAGCCAAAGAGTAGGATTTTATTGATACCATACCAATACCAATATTCCTTACCGATACCGATATTCATCTGTGCTCTAATCGGAACTACTGTTGTGATTGTGTTGAGTGTTGTTGGTCTGGATCCCAGGATGCAGAGACAACAGACAACGTGCCAGTAAAATCCAGTTTGTAAGGGAAAACAAAACAGAAATAGTGCAGCAGGGAATAGCACAAAAAGCAACCAGGCTCAGGACGCATAGGGAAAGCTAAGCAGCACATTGAGGTACAAAACAAAGCAAATGATCCAGCCCAGTCCAGACGAGAGGCATAAGAAACGGCCTGATTGCAACCAGGGACAGGTGAGAGAGCCAGCGCTCAGACTAAAGAAGTGGTGTCAAACACAGAACAGGAAATAAAACAAAACCCAAGAAACTAATATCTGTCATGTGAAAATCAGCCAACCGTTTTTCTACCATTTTGGACGGGGGACAGGTAGAGGCTGGAGCCTATCCCAGCTGCACTCGGGCGGAAGGCAAAGCACACCCTGGACAAGTCGCCACCTCATCACAGGGCCAACACAGATAGACAGACAACATTCACACTCACATTCACACACTAGGGACCATTTAGTGTTGCCAATCAACCTATCCCCAGGTGCATGCCTTTGGAGGTGGGAGAAAGCCAGGAGAGAAAGTCACGGGGAGAACATGCAAACTCCACATATAAAGACTCCGAGCCCGGGAATGAACCCAATGCTAACCACGTGCTAGTCATGTGAGATCATGATATGTAATTTAGTGTAAATAAAGATGTGACAAGACCCCTTTTGTATTACCACAAGAGGGGGTAACACCAGCAACATTTCATACATATTGTTAGGTTTACCTCATTTAGCCATGTTTATGCTTGAAATTGCTTAGTTTAGGCCAAAAACTACATATAATTTGCTTTAAAAAATATAATAACAAAAAAAAAATCTGCGATAAGAGTGAAGCCCCACATTTGGAAGTGCGGCGGACCGAGGGATGACTGTGATGCCCTTGTACAGAAAGTAGGTCAGGTTTCTTGCCACTTAAATGTCAGACAATACACTCTACTTCTTAACTGTTGACCCCTTGTATTGCCTTGCTCACCACCAAACCCACACAGCGCGGTAGCAGTGCATCGACATAGAAGTCGTTCATGAGTTACAATCGGCACAAAACAAGATTTTAAAAAATAAAACAATGGAGACATTTAGGCCATGTACACATGAACACAGAGAGTTTCAAAAACACATATTTGGGGTTAAAACAACCTCCATCCACACAAGTGTAGTTTCAAAACTGTCTATGTCTACACACAAACGCATCATGCACATTTTGTCCAATCAGAAGCCTGAAAAAAGCAGCAATAGCTGACTTGGTGGCATTACTCCTCCTATTATGTTTATTTTGATCGACTTTAGACGTACAATGACATGCACATTATCTTTAAAACCAGCCTGCACGTACACAGATCCCTGGGAACATTATTAAAGAGCGAATGCACGCCTGTGCTGCTGAAACCCAACACTGATAGAATTATAACATGTTCAGCAACATGGTGATGTATTACATGTGCAGTGAAGTGTACATTATTTCTAAAATCAGCACGCGCTAACGAGCCAAGGAAACCATTTTGCATGTTTAAGGGAATTATAAAGCATTTAATCATGGATATAGTGATTTGGTACATGTGTAATGAAGTGTATATTGTCTTTAACATCAGTACACACTACAAGGAGGATGCTACATTATGATTTATTAGTTGCTTGGTTGCTTTTTACGCGCGAGCCAAGACACGTAAGTTAACTTTATGATCTGTCGTTAAATAAGGACTAAAAACATAAGATAATGTTGCACCTTTCTTATGACAGAGAGCAAAATGTCTTGCTTGTCAAAGTTGTCCCATCAGGTGGAGGTTCCACAGCGATCGTATCCAAAACAGCTGACTGTCATTAGCGCCGGCGGGAGTGTCGCAAAGCCCATTTTGATGTGTCTTTTTTATTAATGTTGCGTGAAAAGAGCAGCGTGTTTACGTTCAAACATACAATAAGTCCTCTTATAGTGTGTTTAAAGGCAGCAAGGCTGTGTTGTTGAGCTTGGAAATGACAACCGTGACTGATTGATTGATTGATTGAGACTTTTATTAGTAGGTTGCACAGTGAAGTACATATTCCGTACAATTGACCACTAAATGGTAACACCCGAATAAGTTTTTCAACTTGTTTAAGTCGGGGTCCACTTAAATTGATTCATGATACAGATATACACTATCATATATACTATCATCATAATACAGTCATCACACAAGATAATCACAATGAATTATTTACATTATTTACAATCAGGGGTGTGGAGGGGAGGGGGGGGGGGGGTTAGGATATGGACATCAAGTAGTGGACATAGAGAGAGAGAGAGAGAGAGAGAGAGAGAGAGAGAGAGAGAGAGAGAGAGAGAGAGAGAGAGAGAGAGAGAGAGAGAGAGAGAGAGAGAGATCAGAAGGCATAAGAAAAAGTATCTGCATTTGATTGTTTATATTAGATTGTTAGCAATCCGGGGAGGGTGTTAGTTTAGGGTTGTAGCTGCCTGGAGGTGAACTTTTATTGCGGTTTTGAAGGAGGATAGAGATGCCCTTTCTTTTATACCTGTTGGGAGCGCATTCCACATTGATGTGGCATAGAAAGAGAATGAGTTAAGACCTTTGTTAGTTCGGAATCTGGGTTTAACGTGGTTAGTGGAGCTCCCCCTGGTGTTGTGGTTATGGCGGTCATTTACGTTAAGGAAGTAGTTTGACATGTACTTCGGTATCAGGGAGGTGTAGCGGATTTTATAGACTAGGCTCAGTGCTAGTTGTTTAACTCTGTCCTCCAACTTGAGCCAGCCCACTTTAGAGAAGTGGGTAGGAGTGAGGTGGGATCTGGGGTGGAGGTCTAGCAGTAACCTGACTAGCTTGTTCTGAGATGTTTGGAGTTTAGATTTGAGGGTTTTGGAGGTGCTAGGGTACCAGGAGGTGCATGCGTAATCGAAAAAGGGTTGAACGAGAGTTCCCGCCAGAATCCTCAAGGTGCTTTTGTTGACCAGAGAGGAGATTCTGTAGAGAAATCTCGTTCGTTGGTTAACCTTTTTGATTACCTTGGTTGCCATTTTATCACAGGAAAGGTTAGCCTCTAGAATGGAACCTAGGTAGGTGACCTCATCTTTCCTGGTGATAACAATGTCACCCACTTTTATGGTGAAGTCATTGACTTTCTTGAGGTTGATGTGGGACCCAAACAGGATGGATTCTGTTTTACCCAAGTGTATGGATAGCTTGTTGTCAGCGAGCCAGGTGCAAGTTCTACAGAGTTCAGCACTGAGGATTTTCTCCACCTGTGACTTGTCCTTGCCGGATACCAGCAAGGCAGAGTCATCCGCAAACAAAAACAATTCACAGTCGCATGCCGATGACATGTCGTTTATGTATATTAGGAACAGTAAAGGTCCCAATATACTGCCTTGGGGGACTCCACAGCTCACCGAGAGGGGGGGGGACACGGTGCCGTTCACCTCTACCACCTGCTCCCTCCCCTCCAAGTAAGATTGCATCCAGCTCCATGAGTTTTTGTTAAATCCGATTGCTCTGAGCTTATCCAACAGTATAGCGTGGTTAACGGTGTCAAAGGCCTTCTGAAGGTCCAGCATGACCATGCCGCAGTATTTGCCCGCGTCCACCTCATGTTTGATGTGGTCGGTCAGATAGAGAAGGCATGTGTCAGTGGAGTGGTTAGTTCTGAAGCCGGATTAGAATTTGTACATGAGTTTATTAGTGGCAAGGTAACTATCGACCTGTTCATAAACAATTTTTTCCATTACTTTCGAAATGGAACTGAGAATAGAAACAGGTCGGTAGTTGCCAGGTTCCAATTTGCTTCCTTTTTTAAAGAGGGGAGTTACTCTTGCAATCTTAAAATCTTTTGGTACTTGGCCTTGTGTAATTGATAGGTTTATTATGCGCGTGATGATCGGGGCAATGATGGAGGCAGAGTCCCTGAGGAATCTGGAGGGAATATTATCAAGGCCGGTGGCCTTGTTAGGGTGGAGCGCGCTCAATTTTTGAAACACCTCATCAGCTGTGACCATTTCTAATTTGAAATCATCGTTGGATACTCCTAGCTTTCTGTAGAAGGCTTTAATGTGTTCTACACCAAAGCGACTAGAGTGGTGGGACAGCTTGTTGACAAGGGTTGCGGCTATGCTGGTGAAAAAGATGTTAAGTCTGCTAGCTACCTCCATTTTGTCTGTAATGAGGGAGTCACCCTCCTTGATGCTGATGTTGGTGAGTCTTGTTTTAAGTTTCTGGCTGCAACCAGGAAGCTGGTTGTTGAGAATTTTCCAGAGCTCACGTGGCTTATTTGTGTTTTCCTCTATTTTGTCTTTGACGTGATCACAAGTCTCCGTTTGTGCCGTGTACACGCATACGCTGAGCGGAGAGTTTTGGCCAGCGTTTGTACAAGTCTGCGTTTTTAAAGACAAAAGTATGCGTCTGCGTGTGGACAAGAGGCCTAAAGGCAGAGATAAGTATGCGTTTATTAAGTATCTTTGTTTATGTTTGTCATGATTCGTGGTCTGGATCATGTTTTGTGTTTTCGGTTTGTTTTGGACTCCCTCAGTTCTTGATTGTGCACTTCCTTGTTTGAGTTTGTTACCATGGTTACGTATTATTTTCACCTGCCTCTTATTCGGGAAGCACAACTGTGCCTAATCAAGAGACACTATTTAAGCCTGCTTTTCTGTTCACTCCTCCTGGCTTCCTTGTTTGCGGTAAGCAACAGTCACGTTTCTGTATTCTTGTTCTTGACTCTGTGCTAAGTTGTCAGACTCTGTGCTAAAGTTATTGTCTTAGCTTCCCGTGCATTCGGCATGCTTTTCTTTTGCTTGTTTTCTGTTTGGCTATGATTTATGTTAAATAAACCATCTCTTACCTTCACGTTTTTGTCCGGAGTATCCGTGTTGCACTGGAGGAACGATCCCGCACAAATATGCGACCCCCACGTGACAATGTTGACATGGCCTTAGACGTACAAGGTTTCTCATTGTCATCCCATTGGGTTGAGTTTTTTCTTGCCCTGATGTGGGATCTGAGCCGAGGACGTCGTTGTGGCTTGTGTGGCCCTTTGAGACACTCATGATTTAGGGCTATATAAGTAAACATTGATTGATTGATTGATTGATATGGTTAAAAAAAGTATTGGGGTAAGTTGCCATATCAATATTTTTTCCCCTAGCCCTGTCATGTTTAACTTTCTGAGAACCAGCTACAACTACAGTGGACCTGCATAAAACTATTGTTCCTTAATATATTTGAAGGTCTGACCAAAAAAAAGGCCACTGCAGATGCACTGGTTCTCAGGAGGATACCTGAAAGTAAAAAATCATTTAAAAAAATTATCTTTGACAGAATAATATGTAAACTAAATGTGGTTTTGATTCAAAGTGAAAAGGAAAAAGGGTGCTATGTAATTATTTGACACATACAATGCCCTATACTTCAGATTTTGGGAGTATGGTGAGCAGAAAATCTGTTTACTATGGAGCTGAGTTACTCTCCTCTGTGTGGATGAAAGCTTTGAATAATTCATAGAGAGCGCCATAGGCATATATGCAAAGGAAAAGTGTCGCAGAAAATCTCACCGAAGATGGCATTCTCCTTTATGTGTGCTGTGCCCGCTGTGCCCACAGACCTCACACAATGTAATTGGATAAAAGCTTAATGCTGACTATTGAGAGGCTACATAAGGAAAATATATTTCCCGGAGTCTGCGTGACGTGCCGGTTGACTCCAAAGCAGCTACAAGAAAAAAAGATTTCATGTCACCGTATATTTATCTCTAGCGCATCGTGGCTTTTTTTGTGCAGCTCGGGAAAATAATTGGAATAAAATTACCTTCAACTTTGTGTTCAAAATGCATGACCTCTCCAAATACAACAGGGCATAAAAAGTAGCTCTTGAATTAGAAAGTCATTATTGTGATTGGGTTGTTTTTGTTGTCATTGTACTCCTGGTGACAACTTGTCTCATTGGGATGTGGCTGACTGAAACAATGACGTGCTTTACATATCAAAACCGCGGGGCCTTTCATTTAAAGAGGCTTCTTCTTCATAGACAACATTTTTATTGACAGGTAAACCCCCGGAGATTACACACGGTGGGCTAATTAGTCTCTCCCTCCATTGCGGTGTTTACCCACCCCAACTGGTGTAAGGAAGGGGAGCGATCCAGGCAAAGCCAACATTGGAGAGAGAGAGAGGGAAGTGACGATGATGGATGTGTAACTGTAGAGAGGAGTTGGCGGCTTGCTTAATTCCTGACATGAAATATTACCTGAGGCCCTCGACTGAGCAGACCCGCGTGGATGGCGGACGAGATAGCATCCATCCCTCCAGTGGAGGAAACAAATAAACAAACAAAAGTTCCAAGACCCTTGACCTGACAAAGCAAGTGCCACTGATAAAGTTAGCACACATTTTACCCTCTTCTGCCTCTCACTCTTGTCTTTGGCCTCAGTTTCACCTGGTTATGCTTGTCTTCTTCAATTAAGGACCTTATATTAAAAGTTAAAAGTTAAAGTACCACTGACAGTCACACACACACTGAGTGTAGTGAAATTACCCTCTGCATTTGACCCATCCCCTTGTTCCACCCCCTGGGAGGTGAGGGGAGCATTGAGCAGCAGTGGTGGCCGCGCTCGGGAATCATTTTGGTGATTTAACCTCCAATTCCAACCCCTGGTGCTGAGTGCTTGGTCCCATTTTTATAGTCTTTGGTATGACTCGGCCGGGGTTTGAACTCACGACCTACCGATCTCAGGTCGGACACTCTAACCGCAAGGCCACTGAGCAGGTTTATTGTCCTTTTTTTTTAAACATTAGTCACTCTTGAAAGAAAAAGGGGAGTAGGGTAGATGATGAATCTTATTTTTTAGCCAGCAAAGGGGCTTCTATCTCTAGAACAAAAAAAAACCCAGTCAAAACACTGCTGTGCGCATTAGGTAGCTCCGGGTTTAAGCCTTGTCCGCCATGATCAAACCAGGATTTATGAAGCCTCATAACTCCCGACAACATCCAGCGGCTTATTAATTTTATATATTTCTGTCCATTCCCTGATATTCCAAGCCTTGACAGTCACTCAAGATAAGCCAAAAGCGTTCTGACAGGATGGAGTGTGTATGTATTTTTCACTGCTCCCCCCCCCCTCCATTTGAATAGCTTTAGAAGAAACCTTGAAACCGCTATGGTGCAATTTGTCTGTGGTTTTGTCTTCACTTGCAACCTTCCCATTTGTACGGGCTATTAAATCAACCTTGCTATCTGCCGAGAGCATAAGAACTGACCAAATAGAGACAAGAAGGCAAGGTGAGAGGCCTATGTGGGTGTACATCTTTATGTACAGTATGTATATTGGAAAAGTGAATGAGCAGGAGGTGATTGGCTCCACCAGAGTATCATGTGATTGAATTTAGTCAAACCTCACTAATCACCATTTACAGGCCTTCTATGCCCGGGCTTGTTCTCTGATATAAGAGGTAAACATGCTGATAGAGTTTAATTTAACTCAAGTATGGGTCGGAGGCTTGATTCAATGTGACCCACAGGGGAAACTGAGCAGTAGTAAACAAGAGAAAGAAATGATACTTCCTTATGCAATGATCACATATGTTTAGACTATTTTGTAAAACCTACAGGTATTTCATTTGAACATATACAGTCGCGATCAAAAGTTTACATACACTTGTAAAGAACATAATGTCATGGCTGTTTTGAGTTTCCAAAAAATGTCTAAAACTCTTAATTTTTTGTGATGGAGTAGCACATACTTGTTGGTCACAAAAAACATTCATGAAGTTTGGTTCTTTTATGAATTTATTATGGGTCTACTGAAAATGTGACCAAATCTGCTGGGTCAAAAGTATACATACAGCAATGTTAATATTTGGTTACATGTCCCTTGGCAAGTTTCACTGCAATAAGGCACTTTTGGTAGCCATCCACAAGCTTCTGGCAAGCTTCTGGTTGAATTTTTGACCACTCCTCTTGACAAAATTGGTGCAGTACAGCTAAATTTGTTGGTTTTATGACATGGACTTGTTTCTTCAGCATTTTCTCCTCCAAACATATTGCTGGGTATTGTGGCCAAACAGCTCAATTTTTGTTTCATCTGACCACAGAACTTTCCTCCAGAAGGTCTTATCTTTGTCCATGTGATGTCAATGTTTTTTGTGACCAACAAGTATGTGCTCCAATCACTCTATCACAAAAAAACAAGAGTTGTAGAAATTATTGGAAACTCAAGACAGCCATGACATGATGTTCTTTACAAGTGTATGTAAACTTTTGATCGCGACTGTACCTTTTGATGTTTTACAATGGAAAACTTTTTTTTTTCATTTACAATCCCAATCCCACGTCTTTCTCTTTTTTGTGCATTTTAAGTCGTAAAAAAACTGCTAGCAAGAGGCAGCTAAAAATGCAGGTAATAAGAATTGGCCTATTCAGCCTACAAAGCCCTCTAAAAAATACTTTTTATATACATGTTGTAAGTATGTATGTAATGTAGTAACAGGCATATTCAGAATACCATGTAATACTTACATTATTGCTCATTTTAAGCATTGCTAGAACTTCTTTACTGGGCGCATTGATGTCACAGAGCACAGAGAATGCTACTTCTGTCTACAACGACTACTACACTTCTAATCATGGCAGACTTTGTGAGAGCCAACAACGACTACTTTGGGAAAAATGAGGATTCAGAATCATATTTTTCTGAGCATGAATATACAGAGGACGAGCTACAAGCTGGGTGCTAAGCAAATGCAGATATAGTGAAACACTAAGCATCATGTTGCAGTATTACTAAGTAAACAAGAAATACAAACTACGAACATAACAAAACAGTCACAATGTCCGCTCTCACTGGGATGCTGACTGATAGAATGTGTATATTTTGATGATAAATTCATCATAATCCTCACTTCTCAGGTATAAAAAGGCTGGGATGAAACTTCCTAGCAATGTCTTTGGGTCTAAGTTGGATTTAAAAGTTGACCAAATTCTCGTCATTTGCCCAAAACCTTTTACTATACAGGCGAGAGGCATGCTTCACAATTTAGCATTAACTTTTCCAAACTCAGAAGCGTTTCAGCAGCAGCAGCTCAGTATGCAGGACAGGGCATGTAAATGGAGTATAACATAGCATTACTTGGCAATATGGAAGCAGCTCAAGCTCCATCTTCTTCTTTATTATATGGCGGGTCACAACCAACGTTATGGCAGCTCAAACTATCTTGTAGCTGGCAACTTGCTATTAGTCGGAGGAGCAAGGTGAGCAAGGCCATGTGTCACGATGCCAGAAAAGTAGTTCCTCTGTGTTAGCTTTTACAATAACAATAAATTCTGGATGTTTTTTTAGGGAGCTTTATTGGCGGAGTACTTGACTCCCCATTACATGCATTGTTGCTCTTGCTAGCAGCTTTTTACCATTCAGAACGCACAAAAAAGACTACGACGTGTGTTCTTGTCTTGCATGGGATTGTGAATGATGGGAATTTTTTTTTAAAGTGCAGTTACCCTTTAACATTTTCAGGGATATCAGTGTTTAAAAAAAAAACCAATATTGCTAACAAAACTATCATTTACTGAAGCACTTTGTTGTGCCCTTTCCAAAACAAACATTGTCCCCAGTGCACTGGCGAGTGGCACCAAGGCTGTGATGCTCTTCTGATTCTGCACCCTTCATCTACTGCCTCCTTCACTCTTCTGCCAGGTGTCTGTACATATGGCGACTGCACGGACCAAATAACTGGGCCACAGTGGCTATCGCACCGAGCAGTCTCTGACAAAGACCCTGACCGACCACGGTGACTGAAGCAAGCAGTGGAGAAGAAGCAAGCAGGATGTAATCTCTAGGAGCTGTTGATAAACGGAAACGCACAGGGTTTGGGTCAAAGGGATTAAAATGGTGGAGGTGCTGGTTCTAAGAAGGAGAGCGGCTGTGGAGTCGGGGTGGGACCAGCGGGCGAGCCACCCCATAACAGTGAGGAGTGTGGAGATTACAGAGCGAATGGTGCAAGGGGAAGAACTGAACTCCCTATGGCATTGGAACACAGCATTAGTCCGTTCAACAGCATGCAGGCTTAGCGCTCTCAGAGCATCGGAAGGGAGTAGGTGACATGTACGACAAAAACGGAACATTTAAAAGCAAACACAGTTATTATTAGTGCCTCGTGTATAGTCAGTCAAGCACTTTCTCTCTACACTTGCTTCCTGAGTGACTGGGATTGTCTAAATATTGTCAACTCCATGAATAGAAAGGACTTTTTTAACTAAGGGGACCAACCATTACCTGACTCTTGTAATTCGCTGAGCTCCACACAAGGATCTGGGACTTCTCAATAGGAGATGTATTTCAGAAGGCGGGGCCTTGTAAAAAATAAAATAAAATAATTATGTGATTGGATAAACCATTTGTCCGTTATCTTGAATGACGTGCTACTTCAACCACTCACATCGAAATCAACCCGTGACTGATGAGAGCGACGCTGGGAAATCCAAAACTGAACAGCCGACATATTGAATAACGACAGAGCGAAAAGTTAGAGAACTTTTACTGAAACAACGCAGCAATGTCAGTAGACGATCGATGTCGTTTGTACAAAGAAAATATGCAGAATCAATGTCAGCACACGACTCCTAGCTGTTGTTTGAATCAAACAGTCGCTTCGGCGCTACGTCACATCTATGAAATCCCGCCCGGCGATCCTGATTAGTTCATTATTTTTTGCTATCTTGAAGAAGTTTGCAATGTCCTCGAGCCCAGATCCTTGTGTGGAGCTCAGCGAACTACAAGGATCTGGCGAGAGTCAGGTTAGACCAACCGTGTCGAATGAGTGGAGTTTTGAACTGAGCCCGTCATGCCTACGCAAACCTCACCTAGTTTGGATCGAGTTCTACCAACAAAACATGTCAATCACCTCACCGTGAAAATGGGCCAGATATGAAACTGAAACCTATCTTGCACAGACCCAAATACCGTACTCACGGCTTCCATTTCACAGTCGGTGGGAGAGCGGAGTTCTAAAATCTTCTTTTTTTTTTTTTTACTATCCAAAGGATCACATTCCAGTTACATTTCAAATTGAATAGACTTGTGTTTCCAGCAGTCCAGCTTCTGGCCGCTGGAGAGATGACAGATTGGTTTCTACTCACTGCTCAGGGGAGCACAATGGCTTTGACAGAGTTAAGAGAAAGAGTGCATCAATGCCCCACCATCTTTCTTTTACCTCCACACACACACACACACACACACACACACACACACACACACACACACACACACACACACACACACACACACACACACACACACACACACACACACACACACACACACACACACACACACACACACACACACACACACACACACACACACACACACACACACACACGCACTTTCCTCACTTCTCTTCTCACTTCTCATGCTCCTTTTTGTCTTCTCTTTCCCTCTCCCTCTCGTTTCCCTTGGGCCTCCAGGATGGATGGCCCTGTCTGACCAGGGCGACACCGATGTCTGCTCTGCCACACTTCTGTACCTACAGCACGCCTGTCCGCTTGCTCACGTCTACGTCCACTCGCCTTCTCTATCATGAATAAGGGGGCAGCCGTCTCTGTCACTCATTGGTGGACGCGAGAGTTCAGTACTACTACTAAATAATGATGTTATCATGTCGTCAGTGGCGTTTGTCTGCTTCATTAAAGGATTATGCAAAACTCTGGGCCCAAAACGCACACACCTTTCTGTCAAATAATGACAGGTGGGACCTACAGTATCAAAGAGAGCAATAAGGTGTTGACCCAAAGTAGAATTGTTTGGCCTTGGCAGTGATTTGCCATTTCAAAAAGAAATTCATACCGGCAAGGACATTTTTACAGAATATAGAGTGGTCATCATATCGCAGACTGAGGCAACATTGCCTCTTACAATCATTTAAAATGGTAAAGGTGGCATACACGAAAATATTTTTGCAAAACCAAGAATGGTATTTACCTTGTAAAGCAAGTGCTCGTACCTCGTTCCTCGTTTAAGAAATAAAAACCCACAATTTAAACTGACAAAAGTAAATTCTTTAAATTGCCAAATTAAAATCTGAAATTGCTTTTAATAACATCCAACAACATTTTTGAAATAAAAACCTGGCAGGGACCAAAATGATAATATTTCGCTCAACTACCTTATAGGAAATCTTATTGAAAAAAAATAACATCAATCTTCCAGTCTCTCATAATGATTGTGAACGATAGGCAAAATTCCCAAAAAAGTACAGTTCCCCTCTAAGGTCGGCAATAAAGTTTAAAAATAGCGTCAGACTTGTGTGCTTCTGTGGAGACGCTACATAACTTACAAGACATATAATATCGCCACCGAGGACTTGTTGCAAATGCCTGAGTCTGGATTTATTTAGCACCAAAATGAGGCACGAATAGCTAATAATTTTTTCGGTCTGGTTACTACCGTTTAGGTTGGCACCGCTGACATTATAGAACCACGTTTTGGTACCCATCCCTACTGTTGGCATCGATTTTGTCCCACTGATCCAGCCTCCTCAGGATTTAAGAGTGCGTTCTCCAGACTATATGATTCAGCTCCAACCACAGATAGAAATTAGATCAGAGTTCATGGAAGCCCACTACAAGATACTGTTTTAGCTATGTGTGTTTTGCGTCATTATCCTTTCGTAGGACCCATGACCCGTGACAAATCTTACTGACATTGGGAAGCACATTTTGTACCAGAATGCGTTGATAGTCTTGAGATTTCATTGTAACCTGCGCAGATTCAAAACAACCTCTGCCGTTCTATTCACGTCTGTATGCATTTTTTTTTTTTTACTCTGAATTCAGTTTATTTGCCCAACCAGCAAATGAATTAAATCAACTCACATTAAACCTACTTGTTCTGGACAGGTGGTAATTTTAGTGGAGAAAAGACATTATTAACAGTCCTGGCTCTTAGAAGATGTGATTCACCCCTACTGTGCCACTAACTTGTAGCATTAAATGGTATAACATTTGGGTCTAGGAAAGAATCAGAGCTTTATCTCCATCTAATCAAATTATACAAGATGACAAATGACACTTACACAATTAGTTCAATGAGTCATCTGTAAGGATCGGTAGTACACCCACATTAACAATCTTTTATTTTCCCTGTGTCCTCGAACATTGCGTGTTGAAATGGGTAGACTTCTAAAGATCCTTTGACCAGATCACCTGATAAACAGAGCCCAAGATAAGGTACTAATGTTAGAGGTGGTTGAGAGAATAACAACAGTGATATCGCACTGATACGCTTCTCTAAAGACTATGGTGTTTTTTCATACAGGTGGCTGTACAATCAATAACATGGATTAACTGCACAGGTATGGATAAAGGTTATCAACACATTCGCCTGTATGAACACAGCGGCGACCCCACAGAACAATTTTGTATTGTGTTGAGTTATTTTCTCTAAGGAAAATCTGATTATGATTTGCCCTACCTCAGAATGATTTTTACAGATACTGTAGCAGCTGTATTCTCTCATATACCTCGATAATAATAATAGGTTCACGATGCCTTCTTAATGAACGTATCTTCATGTCTCTTATATTCAGACAAGTTTTTGGTAAATTAAGAGTTCCCCAACGTATAGCAAGAGATCAACATGACTTTTTTTCCCCCAACCGCTGCAAGGAAGAAAGTGAGTTTGAAGGACATTACTGAGAAAAATAAGTTTATGATATTCATTGAATTAAAAAAAGAAATCATCAAAAGCATGGTTGAGCAATTTGAGCGTACCACTGCTACTCTGCATCATACTGAAGCAAAATTAGTATAATGCTGGCCAAGAACATTGAAATAATATCTTAACAGTAGATATGTATCCATGAAAAATATGGAGAATCTGCCTGATGGTATGTTTGACGGAGAAGCAGCTGGAAGGAGATACTGTAGGAGTACACTCTTTAAGGTAAAGACTGTACATTATTATTATTACATTACTCCATAAAACTACTGCAGTTGTTAGTAGTACATTCTAATGTATGGTTTCTAAACATCCATCTATCCATCCATCCATTTTCTACCGCTTGTCCCTCTCGGGATCGCGGGGGGTGCTCTGGAGCCTATCTCAGCTGCATTCGGGCAGAAGGCAGGGTACACCCTGGACAAGTCGCCACCTCATCACAGGGCCAACACAGATAGACAGACAACATTCACAACTCACATTCACACACTAGGGCCAATTTAGTGTCGCCAATCAACCTATGGTTTCTAAACAATATTTCTTAAAAGTTTTTTTTTTTAAAGGCAAGTTACGTGTTGTCAGAGGCCATGCAAGAATAAATTAGTTTAATTAATTTCAGAGATACAAGTGTTTTGAGTTAAGCGCTCCATCACAGAACCAAGTAAGCTTGTAAGTTGAGGTACTTAAGTATGATATATTTACTTTTTACCATGACATGTTTTGACCGTCATCAAGACAAAACCTCCGCCTATTACGCCAAAAATGTGTTGTGAATATTAGAAACTGAAAATAAATAGAAACAGTCCTTTTCTATCTAAGTCACATCATTGTTTTTTTTGCTTTCCTTATCCCCGAACCCTTCAGCCTGACTGCTTCACTTCATCAGACCTGCATCAACCCTCACCGAGACTTTAATCATGTGGTTTTCCATCACCGTGACTGAAGATCTAAACATACATTCACCGGTGAGTGCTCTATCGCTCTCTTTTCTTCTCTTTTACACACAAACTGCCACCGGCGTGGATGTTCCTGCACGTCCGCACTGTATTTTAGGACATTTTCCTCCGCGTCTACTTAGTGTTTTGTGTCTCATGAACACATGCACGCCACACAGCCCCACAATGTGTGTGTGTGCGCGCGCACGTGTGTGTGTTTGTGTGTAAGAGAGAGAGAAAATCTGACCAATGGCATCCAACAGCTGGGTTTATCCTAAAGCTCAGCGACAATGCTTTTCACACCTACTTACCACAGCAGAGATGGGGGCGGCAGGCTGGATCATAACCAGGCCTTAAAAGCAGGCTAAGGGCTTTTAGAAGATATACACTAAAGGGACGCTTTAATTACTGACTCAAGATCGCGCGGACGATTATAATCCTAGCACAGGCTCATTTTCACATCCACGGGATTTTTCAATGAATATAAAAATGGTCATTGATTATGCCGTTAAGAGGACAGGGAAGAAGAAGAAATATAAAGTACATATCATCACATTAACTCGAGGTGATTAATGTAATAAAATGTGATCTTTTACCCTCCATCTGTACTGAACCGATTCAATGCCAGAGAGACACGCTGTAAATATTAAGAAGGAGCTTCCTAAAATCCACCGTAAGAAAGTAGTGTAGTACAACTCTAAAACAGATTGTAAAGCAATGATTAATACGTTCTTTTAACGCACTTGTGTGTTTCCTGCCTACCCGTTCAGGCACACAACGAGCCCTCCTGCATGATCAATACCAAAGCATTTCAAGTCATTGATTATACCATTATGAACACGTTAAATGTGTGACACCCTCTCACACGGAGGCTTTAACTCTGAATCTAAGGAGGACAAAAACTGCTGTTTTTTGTCTCATTTTGCCTTAAATGCAGTACTTAGAGCGAGCGCCGTGTAGTTCAGGTACTTCACTCCCATGATTATAATGCCACGAGGGTGCAATAAATCACTCTTATTAGCCACACCGGAGCACAATGGTATCATAATTAATGGCAGCAGCAGGATTGAACGCTGCCCTGACATGGAAAAGTGGGCCTACTTAAGCTCTACAAGGCATTTAAATATGCAGAGTGAATGGCACAACCCAAACCCTCCTGCTCTAAGGACAGCCTACGCTCATTAGCCTGACACCCTCCATGGCACTGATACAAGGCCGAGCGGCTATTGTCACACACACACACACACACACACACACACACACACAGACACACACACACACACACACACACACACACATATCCGGATTTCAAGCACACAAATGTTGAACAACCTGCTGTAGTCTTCATCAGTGCCCACCAGTCCATTTACATGCTCTGTTTGCATTGTTGTTTTTGTCTGGGGGTTTAGCCCGCGGTGAATGCAGATGGACATTTATGTGTCAGCAGCCATTATGTGAATTTTCCGTAATGGCGTCTGGTGTGTGTTGTTGTAGTGACTGTGGGTGCAGCGGCAGAGCGGGTGCGTCTGGTGCCTGCTGTGCTATAGTGTCTGCACACATAAAAGGAGCTTTGAAGAGAGCAGCGACAAATGCTCAGTGCATTTAATGCAGACTCGGGATGGAAAAATATGGTGTACATTTTAGGGTTGTACGGTATACCGGTATTAGTATAGTACCGCGATACTAATGAATCATTTTCGGTACTATACGGCGTGGCGAAGTTGGTAGAGTTGCCGTGGCAGCAATCGGAGGGTTGCTGGTTACTGGGGTTCAATCCCCACCTTCTACCATCCTAGTCATGTCCGTTGTGTCCTTGGGCAAGACACTTCACCCTTGCTCCTGATGGCAAATGGTTAGCGCCTTGCATGGCAGCTCCCGCCATCAGTGTGTGAATGTGTGTGTGAATGGGTGAATGTGGAAATACTGTCAAAGCGCTTTGAGTACCTTGAAGGTAGAAAAGCTCTATACGAGTATAACCCATTTATCATTTATTTACTATTCAGTCTCTAAAACGTACCGGTCCCGCACCCCTCCCCCCGTTTACGTCGTGAAATTGCTGGTTTTACGAGCAGAGGAGCATGTTCGGCGGCACACAATCACGGAGTACTTACAATCAGAGAACAGTGTGAAGACAGAAAAGGGAGAAAGGACGCATTTTGGCTTAAAAACTAACGATAAAGGTGAAGCTATAACACTGAAACATCCTTAGGAAAAGGTGCTTTAAGACATGGCTAGCTAGCTAGCGGCTAACGTCCATCCGCCGTCGGCAGTGTTTTAGCGACTTCTAAATCACTAATCCTCGCCTTCATGGCGACAAGCAAAGTAAGTTTCTTACAAGTAATATCCCTGCAGGACGAGGAATAGCTAAACATGCTTCACTCCACACCGTAGCTCACCGGCGTCACAAAGTAAACAAACGCCATTGGTGGATCTACACTTGACATCCACTGTAATGATACCAAGTACAGGCACGCATCCAGTCGATACTACTATGATTACGTCAATATTTTTTTGGCATCACAACATTTTCTTTCGTTTTTTTAAAATGTATATTATGTTTATATAAATTCAGGAAATATGTCCCTGGACACATGAGGACTTTGAACATGACCAATGTATGATTCTGTAACTCGTTGGTATCAGATTAATACCTAAAGTTGTGGTATTTTCCAAAACTAATGTAAAGTATCAAACAACAGAAGAATAAGTGATTCTTACATTTGAACAGAAGTGTAGATAGAACATGTTAAAAGACAAAGTAAGCAGATATTAACAGTAAATGAACAAGTAGATTAATAATTAATTTTCTACCATTTGTCCTTAATAATGTTGACAAAATAATATAATGATAAATGACACAATATGTTACTGCATATGTCAGCAGACTAATTAGGAGCCTTTGTTTGTTTACTTACTACTAAAAGACAAGTTGTCTAGTATGTTCACTATTTTATTTAAGGACTTAACTGCATTAAGAAACATATGTTTAATGTACCCTAAGATTTTGTGTTACAATAAAGCCAATAATGCATTTTTTTTGTGGTCCCCTTTATTTAGAAAAGTACCGAAAAGTATCGAAATAATTTTAGTACCGGTACCAAAATATCGGTATTGTTACAACACTAGTACATTTACTGATGAGTTTTGACTGAATGTTAAGTTTAAGCTCTCTTCAGTTGCTAGATCAGCTGGGTTTTGTCCACAGTCTCTCCTGTGCTCCTTCTGTCACCACAGAGCCTGTTTTACAACATCTCTATTACAAATATGCAAGCTTCCGCTTTAGAAGAAAGCCGCTACAGAGCGAGCCTGACCGTAGTCGAGTTATCGCGTAGCTCAGTGCAATCAATTATTGTTGCAGCGGAATCATTAATAATTTCCTAATGAAAATGATTCTGTTGATCTCTGTTGTCTTTTAATTAAACATAATTAGTTGGCTGCTCTAAGCTGTGGTGGGGGACTCCTTTAGGGTACAATTTTGTTTTAATACACTGATAATGAAATTTCTACATTGTGTGTCAGTTGTTTAGTTGTTATTCAGTCACACCATTTCACTGTGTTCCCAGATAAGAGATAATAAGCCCTTGCATGCCCTATTCGCTGCAGTTGTTTTAAAAGAAGATGGTTGAAATGAACAAACTGTAATAGCTTCTCGCCAATGAGCAAATAAGCAGCATGTGTCGCATTTTCAAATTCAATTCAAATTATGACAAAACAATGCAAACAGCTTCATAGCAAACATTCAAGTGTGGGGTTTAAAGTCGAACCGTGTAGGTAAAAGGCAAGATATGGTAAGTTTTTGAGTGTTCTAAACACTTTAAAAGGGTTTTATTGGCGGAATAATAATGTTAGTCAAAATTAAGAAGAACAAAATAAGGTAACACTTTAGTATGGGGAACATATTCTAGGTAACAAAGACTTAATTTAGAGTTATTTGGGCACTAGGGGAACATATAAGGGTTAGGGTTAGAGTTAAGGTTACTAATAAGCAATAATTCTGAGGTTATTGAGGGAAGACTCTTAGTTAATGGCGTACTGGTTGTATAATAAGTCCATGCAGAATAAGGCATTAATAAGTACTTAATAATGACTACTTAAGAGCCAATATGTTACCTATTTGCATGTTAATAAGCAACTAATTAATGGTGAATATGTTCCCCATACTAAAGTGTTAACGAAAATAAATATCTCAAGGGGGTTGTATTAGATATTACACTAATTTGCTCTGTTAGCTATAACAGAAAGCTAAGATGTGGTTATTTAGTTCAGATTGTTTAGCATACAGTTGTAACCCACCACATCACACTTCAAAGTCTGATGCTTTATTCTATCGTAGATGTTTTTAATTCAAAGGGGAAACACACTTTTTTTGGAAGTTTTTTGCTCACAATCATTATGAAAGAAAGACATGACGACAAATTGATTTTTTTAATGCATTCTAACTTGTAAATAAACGGGAATAAAAGTCAGCTTACAGCGGAGTCAATGGGAGGTCCTCTATTTAGCCCATAAAACTCAATACATAACCATTCAAAAACCGCCAGCAATACTCCATTTACATTTCAGGATTTGAACATTAACCAAGTATTAGTGATATTGTTTTTATAAGCACTAACGAAGACAAACTATGGCGACGCTGTAGTTACAATCAATCAATCAATCAATCAATCAATCAATCAATCAATCAAAGTTTATAGCCCTAAATCACGAGTGTCTCAAAGGGCTGCACAAGCCACAACGACAAGCCTGTGTACAAATTTGACACTGGCGAGGTGTTTCCTCGTTTCATTGCTCCCTGGTAGTTTATTGTAGATCATAAATCATGCATCTCACCTGGACAAAAGAAGTCTAAAGACGTATTCCGACAAGTTGGTACACTTTGACAGCCATTTAGGACCCGGAAATGGCAAGAGCGTCACGAAAAGACGCTTAGTTACCCCCCCCCCCACTTCCTTGAGAGGATTATGGTCATTCCTCATCTAAATGGGAATATATCGACACCGTAGCAGACAGCAGACATTGTAAAGTAAGTGATGTTTTACTATGTTTGTTGGCTCTCATGAAGTCTGCAGTGAGTAATAATCAGTGATGAAGACAAAAAAAGGAAACGTTGTGAAGCGTTTTTAAAATCAATGCGCCGCATATTCTTAAAATGATTAAACCAATGGTCAATCCATTGTAAGCAGACTTTTGACCGCCTTTTATTTAATATTTAGAAGGCAAAAACCTCGCCCAAAACACATCCATGTCTCTCACAATATTGTGAACGATAGATAAAAGTCCACATGGATGGATGGACATGCATAAAAATGGCTAAATTAACTTAAAATATCACTGAAAAAAATGTTCCTGCTTGGGATAAAAATAACTATCTGTGTGTAATTTCATGTCTAGAGGTCTCTAATATTGATTAAAAAATATATATTTAGACTGTTGTGAACACGTTTTCATGCTTTAGTTATAAAAATATATTTAATTTATAATAAATAGTTTCCACTTTGCGGAAATGTATTTAATATGGTCAGGCCTGGAAATAATTAATAGCAATACATGAGGGATTACTGTATTGAAATGGACCTACATTGAATTGGTTTTAGTATTTTTAATGTACAAAATGTATCAAAGTGGCCCGCACATCCTTAAATATTTCTGGTTGTGGCCCTAATGTGGGTGCTGCATTTTGTCTGCACGGGTCATGTTAGTTCAGAGGGCCTCAGTTTCAGCTTTGAAAAAGAAATGGAAGCATAAAGAAGATCTGATTGTGAGTACTTAGTGGATATAAAACAAAGACACGGCGAGTTAGCTCATTCTTCTCTGTCTGGGCTTATGTAAAACGTCCTAGTTACATCGGTTCACAATTTCTGCACAAACAATGGACTAAGTTGCTCTGGAGGCTTGTGGTACATGCTGGATCTGAATGTGGTCTGACTTAAGAGGCTTACAATCGAAACATTTAGGTGACCTCTGATGTGTTTCAGTGGGTACAATTAACATTTAACAATGGCGCGAGCACCATGACTATTCCCTACAAGTTTTTGGAGTCTCTTGTCGGCAGGTACGGTTTTCCGTTGGCTATTTGTCGAAATGAGATGTTTTGTCTTTTAACGGACAAAAATGGGAGTCCATCAAGATATGTCTGTGATGACTAATAGTGAGTTACATCCATAGGATTATCCTACTCAATATGACACTGGGGTTGAAACAGGAGTTCAGAACATTAATCAAGCAAATAGAAAATGGCCCACCCTTGCTTAACGTAGTGGAAAACATTATTAAGCAATTTAATGAGCTTGCTTTATGTGCACTGTTGAGGTGCCTTTGGACAAAGCCCCAAATCCCTAACTGATGATTAGAGTTAGGAGAAATTATCGATTCTTAGGGACATTGTGATTCGGACATGGACGCTTCTGAATCAATGGACAAATATTAGGGATGGCCGATAATATCGGACTGCCGATATTATCGGCCGATAAATGCTTTAAAATGTGATATCGAAAATTATCTGTATCGGTTTCAAAAAGTAAAATGTATGACTTTTTATAACGCTGCTGTACGGAGTGGTACACGGACGTAGGGAGAAGTACAGAGCGCCAATAAACCTTAAAGGCACTGCCTTTGGGTGCCGGCCCAATCACATAATATCTACGGCTTTTCACACACACTAGTGAATGCCAAGCATACTTAGTCAACAGCCATACAGTTCACACTGAGAGTAGCCGTATGAACAACTTTAACACTGTTACAAATATGCGCCACACTGTGAACCCACACCAAACAAGAATGACAAACACATTTCGGGACCGTAACACAACATAAACACAACAGAACAAATACCCATAACCCCTTGCAGCACTAACTCTTCCGGGACGCTACACCCCCCAACCCCCCAACCCCGCCCACCCCATGCCCACCCTCATGCTCCCATGTCCATGTCCCAAATTCCAAGCTGCTGTTTTGAGGCATGTTAAAAAAAAATTATGCACTTTGTGACTTCAATAATAAATATGGCAGTGCCATGTTGGCATTTTTTTCCATAACTTGAGTTGATTTATTTTGGAAAACCTTGTTACATTGTTTAATGCATCCAGCGGGGCATCACAACAAAATTAGGCATAATAATGTGTTAATTCCATGACTGTATACATTGGTATCGGTTGATATCGGATTCGGTAATTAAGAGTTGGACAATATCGGAATATCGGATATCGGCAAAAAAACAAAATTATCGGACATCTCTAACAAATATCGATGATTTTAGTATGTTAAATAAAGTAATATAATACAAGTATAACCCATAATATAGACAGTTCTAAAATGTGGAACTAGCCCAAACACACAGAGCAAAACACAGCAGGAGGAGCTGAGAAGCCATGCTAACCGCTAAACTATCTTAAATATGAAGTGGTGAAACAACAAAAATAACAAACATTTCAACTGAAGTCTAAGTGGAACTGCATTACAGCAAAGAATATCCATCTAAGAAGAATTGGCAAATACATAGAATAATATCCACACAGTGCAACAACACTGCAGTAAAACATAAATATAAATGGGTAGATACTAGGGCTGCACGTTTAATCAACATCAAATCGACATCAAGCTTTTAATTAGTGCGATAAATAACTGCAAGAGATGCAGGTTTTTTTTTTCTCCATCGTCGCTGGCATTTGAGTGACAGACATGTTCGCCAATCAGAATTGAGCCGTGTGTCCTTTGCCTCCTGGCTAACCAAAAGCGTTTAAGGAAACAGCAAGTGTGTGTGCGCTGCAGTGGAAGTAGCCAGTACGCTAATAACAAACACCACTTAAACAATTTACAATAAATGAAAATGAAGTCTAAATATTTTGCCGGCATCCATAAATTGGTAACTCCATGTGTGTGTTAGTTTTCTTAGTCCCGCTTCCAACAGGGAGAACGATGTCATACTCTCTGCATCGCTCTCTGCACTTGAGCGCATTTATTTAACAGTAGAATTAACTCTTTTCAGTCATTCACAATCTTTGTCTCGGTCCCTCGCGACTCACTATTGAGAAGTTCCGCAAATTAACAAAAAATAGGAGGAAAAAATATGATTATAAACGAAATGTCCCATTGTGGTCATTTTTCAGCCTCAACCCAGATGGGCAATATAATCCTATCAACACGGATGAGCAAGCGAGAATGCCGTGATCACGTGATGGCAACAAAAGGTTCAGATTCAGACAACCCGACATAGTTTTTCCAACTGGGAAAAAAAAGCACCTTAATATGTTCAATATTTATTTAAGTAAAATTTTTGCTTACAGAGATGAGAGTCCATTTAATTGTTTTGTTTTGTAGTCATCAATTATTTAATTAGGTAAAGGTTTGATTTATATTCTGTTGCAATGATTATTTGTTTAAGTGTAATTAATAAATCATTCTAAAAGCTAGGCGTTAAAACTTTCAAAACACAGTTTCTACACTTCTTTTTAAATTAATGCACATATTTTAAAATTACAATTTAAATGATGTTGATGTGCATTTATTAGACAAAAATAATGAAAGTTATAGAAAGCACTTTTTTTTATTACAACTATTTTCCTATGCAAATAGGCTATAAAGTGTGTTTTATTCAAATACTAGATTAATTGTACAAACTAATCAATATATTACTCACTAACTAAAATAATCTATAGCTGCAGCCCTCGCTTTTATTTATTTATGACAACTAAAAGTTATTTACCTTCCAATTACAGTACAATAATAAACAATTCTACAGTAATAAGTAGAGATGTCGATGCCGATATATGCGTTAAATTGTAATATCGGAAATTATCGGTATCGTTTTTTTATTATCGGTATCGTTTTTTTTTGTTTGTTTTTTATTAAATCAACATAAAAAACACAAGATACACCAAAAAAACCTCCCTCCCCCATTTACACTCATTCACACAAAAGGGTTGTTTCTTTCTGTTATTAATATTCTGGTTCCTACATTATATATCAATAGATATCAATACAGTCTGCAAGGGATACAGTCCGTAAGCACACATGATTGTGCGTGCTGCTGGTCCACTAATAGTACTAACCTTTAACAGTTAATTTTACTAATTTTCATTCATTACTAGTTTCTATGTAACTGTTTTTATATTGTTGTACTTTATTTTTTATTCAAGAAAATGTTTTTAATTTATTTATCTTATTTTACTATTTGTTTTAAAAAGTACCTTATCTTCACCATACCTGGTTGTCCAAATTAGGCATAATAATGTGTTAATTCCACGACTGCATATATCGGTTGATATCGGTATCGGTAATTAAAGAGTTGGACAATATCGGAATATCGGATATCGGCAAAAAGCCATTATCGCACATCCCTAGTAATAAGAATTAAAAGTTTATATCCTTTTAAAAAATGGTTACTTGCATTATTATTATTATTATTATTGTATTATTATTATATATTATGATTACATTACATTATAACCACTGTATACATTTTATCTGTTATTTCTACAGTTTAAGAGCATGATTTATAGGCAAAAGCTCTGGTCTGTCTGCATAAAGCCAAATATTTTTAAAATAAATTACTGCATATTGTTCTATTGCAGTGTTTCTCAATTATTTTCTGATACGCCCCCCTGAGGAAGAAGAAAATATTTTGCGTATAATTTGTCTATAAAATTGTTATAACTATACCTCTGCGTAACATGGTAAGCTTATTAACTTTCAAGGAAACAACACACCAGTCGTTCTTTGTCTCCCACCGTGGTTACAGTGAAGCCAAGTGCTACGTACACGTCATCATATTCTGGTACAGCAAAAAAAGCATGTTCCCTGCAGTCACGCCCCAATATTTGAGAAGGACTGTTCTAATGTGTGGCACCTTGGGACACAAATATGTGGATTGACTGTCTAAAAGTAACATGTTTTCCTTCACTCTTTATTTTTGCAGTTTTATGCATTTCTATGTATAAAATATAAAATTCACAATTGGAATTGCAATTGCAATTTTGGAGAAAAAAATATTTTTTTTCTTAAAATCATGCAGCCCTAGATACTACATACCTCTTTGAGCTGTGTGCTTAAGGTGGACATGTCTGGTAATGTTGTATTAAGAAACTGTAAACATGTGACATACCATATTGTAATTGTATGCATGTTCAAGTCAAAGCAGCCAAAGGAGGACCCTTACATATATGAACATAAATAAAGATGCATCAGTAATCAATTTACAATCGAATCGCAGCCCCAGAATCATAGTCAGATCATTAGCTGCTCAACGATTTCCACCCCTATTTATGATGTATGCCAGGGGTGTCAAACTAATTTTAGATCGGGGGCCACATGGAGAAAAATCTACTCCCAAGTGGGCCGGACTGGTAAAATCACGGCACGATAACTTAAAAATAAAGACAACTTCAGATTGTTTTCTTTGTTTAAAAATAGAACAAGCAAATTCTGAAAATGTATGAATCATAATGTTGTTTTTTACACTTACATGTTGCAGTTAATAGTATTCTACCTTTATTTGTCTGAATAAAATATGCTATAATGTTCATCAGTCAACTCGTTGGTGCTAAATTTCAATCTATCAAGATAAAATATATCAAAATCAAATTACAGGATGTTATTTACGTAGTTTGCTCATTTTCCTCGACTGGTGCAAAAAAAACCCGACAACATTCTTCCTGGTAACATTTTTCAACCTGAGGTAGTTCCAAAAAGAAGCTTCAGGAAGGAGGCGGCGGCCGACCTTACAGTAAAGCAGTTTGATTGGCGACTGTGCCATGTGGTTTATTTATTTATTTGACACACAGTATGTAGCATAATCTACAAAGATACAATTAATTGCTATTGCGACATCTAGTGGACACATTTAGAACAGCAGTTTTTTTCATTCCAAAATTTCGGCTCATTTTTCTACTTGGCAAAGTCATCCCGCGGGCCGGATAAAACCGGTTCGCGGGCCGGATCCGTACGTTTGACACCCCTGATGTATGCAATAGTTTTTTGTAGAAGGATAATGGTAATTATTATTCTTATTTAAATATGGAAACTCCCCAGTTTGTTCTGCATATCAAACACTGCAATTTGCATAAGGAAAATCCCACAAACACTGTAAAAGATAAATACATAACATTTTTGTTTTCAATATTCATGTTGGAGTTACTTGACGAGTGATCGTTCAGAGTAAAGGATAATACAGGTTGTATCTTTCACCAACAGCTTGACACAACCAAAAGTGTTCCAATCAGGGAGAATTCACAACGAGTCTTTGTTAAATGTCTTCTATTTTTCACTTTCTCTATCAATCTGTTGTTTATCTGCACAGAAAATTCCCAACTGGTTCCTATCTTTCTCTCCGGGTCCCTGTCTGTCATCCTCGTTCACTCCTGGCGCTCCACTCTTTACTGTAACACATAATTACTCTGCAGACTTGCAGCCTGTTTCCAGAACTTCTGCGCTTCAAAGAAATTGTCAGAGTGTGGAGGAGAGCATTGTGGGAGTTCCAGGTGGATTTCTCGATAATGAGTTAGCACAGTGGTAGAGTTGAGCGCTTTAGTAATGGCTGGCTGCTAAGGCTCTTCAAGGGAGTTTAATGTAAAACAAACAGGGCCACAGTGAAGGCCCGAGAAAAGCAGATATTGCACTACACCAATGTCACTTCAGGACCCTTGCTGCTTCTTATTTTGAGAATTTAATCATAAAGCCTTCTACATTTTAGGGATCGAAACTCTGCTATCAAATGACCACTGTAGCAATGGAGTAGAAACATGCATTAACACAAACTTGGGTTGCAAAGAAATGTCCTATGACTGTTCCCACAAATGTACACACTTTCCAGCACAAGAATTAGTATACTGTATATGTATTCATTGTGATTACATTAGTGGAGTCTTAATAACATTGCAACAATAAGCTCAATTTAAGAAGTGATGCGTGACGATGAATGCACAAACAAAATAATGCAGTATATAATACTGAGTAAAAATGAAACCCAAAATAAAACCCTAAACTAAGACATTAATCATTTATTTAGGTAAGGGTTTGATTTATATTCTGTTGCAATGATTATTCGTTTAAGTGTTATTTACAAATCATTCTAAAATCTAGACTTTAAAACTTTAAAAACACAGTTTCTACACTTTTTTCAGTTCAGTTCAGTTTCAGTTTATTTCGAACATGCATACAATACACTGTAGTGCATCACACAATTCCAGTTGTTTCATTACAGCATCCTACCCCTTTTCATACTATAGCAATTATTCTAAAATAAATAATCACTTCTTTTTAAATTAATGCACATATTTTAAAAGTACAATTTTAAATGTTGTTGATCGTTTATTAGACAAAAAGGAATGAAAGTTATGGAAAGCAGAAAATATATTTTTTCATTTCAATTATTTTCCTATGCAAAGAGGCTAGAAAGTGTGTTTTAATCAAGTACTCGATTAATTGTACAAACTAATTAATATATTACTCACTAACTAAAATAATCTGCAGCTGCAGCCCTCGCTTTTATTTTAGACCAGGAGTCCCCGACCTTTTTTACACTAGGGACCGGTTTATTGTAGGCATTATTGTTCACAAACCAGCCCTCCACGTGTGGCAGCAAAAATAAGTGCATGAAAAATACAACTCACCATCATGCCAAATTAGTGGGAGCCCTAGGCTTGTTTCTTTGTTCTTTTGAGAATATAATCATAAAGCCTTCTACATTTTAGAGATTGAAACTCTGCTATCAAA
Source organism: Entelurus aequoreus (assembly GCF_033978785.1). NCBI lineage: Eukaryota > Metazoa > Chordata > Actinopteri > Syngnathiformes > Syngnathidae > Entelurus > Entelurus aequoreus. Next base: position 60,478,116 of record NC_084741.1, on the reverse strand, counting down.
TGACCACTGCAGCAATGGAGTAGAAACATACATTAACACAAACTTGGGTTGTAAAGAAATGTCCTATGATTGTTCCCACAAATGTACACACTTTCCAACACAATAATTAGTATACTGTATATGTATTCATTGTGATTACCTTCAATAGTGGAGTCTTGATAACATTGCAACAATAAGCTCAATTTAAGGAGTGATGTGTGACGATGAATGCACAAACAAAATAATGCAGTAATACTGAGTAAACATGAAACCCATGAAAGTTATGGAAAGCATTTCAACTATTTTCCTATGCAAAGAGGCTAGAAAGTGTGTTTGAATCAAGTACTCGATTAATTGTACAAACTAATTAATATATTACTCACTAACTAAAATAATCTATAGCTGCAGCCCTCACTCAGGAGTCCCTGACCTTTTTTACACTAGGGACCGGTTTATTGAAGGCATTATTTTTCACGGGCTATCCTTCCACGTGTGGCAGATAAATGCAGCAAAAATAAGGGCATGAAAAATACAACTCACCATCACGTCAAATTAGTGGGAGCCCTGGGCTTGTTTATTTGCAATGAGATGGTACCAAGAAGGTTGATGGTATAGGGGTGTCAAACTCATTTTAGCTCAGGGGCTGCATGGAGGAAGATCTATTCCCACGTGGACAGGACGGGTAAAATCATGGCATAATAACTTAAAAATACAACTACGACAACTTTAGATTGTTTTCTTTGTTTTACTTTGGCCCAAAATAGAACAAGGACATTCTGAAAATGTACATATCACAAATAATCCTCTTGACAAAACACTTTGAGTTAGTAAAAAATTCTGAGGGAAAAAAAATGGTGCAGTTTCAAAAACACCATTAAGAACTAAATTAAATTAGACGTAATCTCAGTGTTTCTTTAAACCAATTAAACTTGAAGTCACAGCCCATCTATGATTGAACGAAAACAAAATGAAGCATAAAAAAAACCGCTTCTGTGTATCATCTACCTCATTTGTCATTTCCATTGTTGACTTTCTTTAAATTTGCACAGAATTATATCAATTGTGCAGTTTCTCATCCAGCATTTTAAGTCAGGTGAAAAATTGTTTATTTTACTCGCGTTTGTTTTACATTGGGTCAAGGGGGAGGAGTCGCATACCGGCTTTATCGTGTACCTCTTACTTGGTATACTTGTTCACCCCAATATAAACTATTTGCTTGCTTAACAGAATTGCTATTGTGACATCCAATTGACACTTTCAGAACAGCAGTTTCTTTCATTTAAAAATGCAGTTAAATTTTACACTTCGCAAACTAATCTCGCAGGCCAAATTGAAAGGCCCGCGGGCCACATGTTTGACATCCCTGCTTTATACCAGTGATTTTCAAACTGTGGTACCACGAGTCAAAGTCATGTATAAAGAGAGTACGGCCAACTAAACAACAGGCGCCTTGACTGCTACCAAGGACGCGTGCGGCTGTGTCTGGATGCATGCAATTGCTCTCGCTGTCATGTTAGTTTTTCTGACAAAACAAACCGAAATAAAACATCTATATATAGCTCTGAACATGCTCCAGCTTACTAACTTACAATAAAACATGTTTTAATTTCATGAAAGTATAATTTTGCGGCCGTATTTGACGTACTCTGCTGCTCCATTCCTGCAGTGTTTTGTGACTAGCAGGCTTTATAACACGACCCGTGTAAAAAAAATGCACAAAAAATAAAAAAAATGAAAACTTTGCCAAACTCTTCATTAGGTTTGGACCGACAATCACGGAGAACTGTGACTTTTGTGTGAAGTATGTCAACTGTGGTGGCTGCCTCCAATGTATTTGTAATTACTGCATGTATCACACGTTACGCATTATTCTAACTGATCTTTCTATTTTGTAACGTGCTAAGTAAATAAGTGTTCTTTTGTAGTTATTTCCTCAAATGTCTGCACACTAACTCAGATATGGTAACACTGGCGAGCGGTAGAGAATATAGAGTGATTTTTGGTACAGAACATATTTTGCTTTATTCATTATTGAAGTATTTCTTGCCACTTTATGTTGTATATTTTTTTTATATGAGATTTCCAGTTTATTTTCTCATCAATTATTACACCCAAAATTTCAATGTTGGTCCATTTGTATTTATGTTTGACTTTTTTTCAATGCTACTGAACTGCATTATTTTAGTTTGACTGAGATTCAAATATAGTCTGTGTTTGTCAAACCATCTCTTTAATGTATTCATTTATTCTGTTATTATTTGTATTAACGTCTGTGTGTTTTCTCCTGAACAAAACACAGACCTTGTGTCATGTGTTTACGTTGCACAAGACGCTATAATTGATGGCTTTCCAGTGTTGATGGCGAACCTTCACTTACCATAATTTTCTTCTTTCCGGGTTGTTGGAAAGGCGATATAAAATCTTTCCACAATTCTCACGGGTGGAGCAGCCCCATGCTGAACAACATGGCATGTACACGTCAAAAAACTAACAAGGAAGCGTTGCAAACACATAGCATTAGCTCAGTTAGTAGCAGTCATGGCGTCCTGTAGTCATGTGAGTGCCTTTTGGCCAATCATTGAGGAGATTGCCTGAAATCGTGCTCTCTTTACACACGACTCTGCCACTAGTGGTACGTGGGCTCTATCTAGTGGTATGCCAAAGAAGTCTTAAATATGTACTGTATATGGCAGTGTTTTTCAACTAGTGTGCCGTGAGATACAGTCTGGTGTGCCGTGGAGATTATGCAGTTTCACCTATTTGGGTTAAAAATATTTTTTGCAAACCAGTAATTATAATCTGCAAATAATGTGTTGTTGTTGAGTGCCGGCGCTGTCTAGAGCTCGGCAGAGTAACCATGTAATAGTCTTCCATATCAGTAGGTGGCAGCCGGGAGCTAATTGCTTTGTAGATGACGGACATACGTCGTGTGAGACGACAATGGTTTGTTGTGATCACAACATGCATACGACAGCGGGAGGCAATGTGCAGGTAAAAAGGTATTTAATGCTTAAACCCAAAACAAAAAAAAAGGGGAGTGCCCCTAAGAAAAGGCATTGAAGCTTAGGGATGGCTATGCAAAACTGAACTGGCTACAAAGTAAACAAAAACAGAATGCTGGACGACAGCAAAGACTTACAGCGTGCGGATCAGAGACGGTGTCCACAAAGTACATCCGTACATGACAGGACAATCAACAATGTCCACACAAAAAAAGATATCAACAACATAAATATTCTTGATTGCTAAAACAAAGCCGGTGCGGGGAATAGCGCTCAAAGGAAGACATGAAACTGCAACAGGAAAATACCAACAAAACAGGACAAGCCACCAAAAATAGGAGCGCAAGACAAGAACTAAAACACTACGCACGAGAAAACACCAAAAAACTCAAAATAAGTCACGGCGTGATGTGACAGGTCAAGACACTACACCTACTTTGAGACAAGAGCTATAGTGATGCATGGTTGGTTATGGTTTAAAGACATATGTAACAATTGCGACAAAAACTGTTTGTCTACTGAGTTTAATTTTTTAATGATTTCTGCTGGTGGTGTGCCTCTGGATTTTTTCAATGAAAAAAAAGTGCTTTGGCTCAAAAAAGGTTTAAAAACACTTGTATATGGAGTATCATTAATGATATTTGTGCATTGTTTGTAATGTTACAATGGCCAAAATTATTCATTATACTTTGAATACTTAGGCCTACTATACTACTGCATTTTTATGTTGGTCATTATGGTGGTACTTGGAGAGCCAAGTGTTTTTTGAGGTACTACTTGGTGCAAAAAGTTTGAGAAACACTGCTATATACCATCCACCTGCCGGATATGAAGATATAACAAATATAACAAAGGGCTAATTTCCACCAGTAGTTTTACTATGCATCTATGAACACTTTATTTGTGTGTTGACTGGGACAGGCGAAAGTTAAGTCGGAGAAAATGCAGTCGTTTATAAATGATTTAATGTTTCTGTGTGACCCGGCAGCAGATGTCATCATGGACTGGTACCGGTCCCTGGACCGGTGGTTGGGGACCTCTACTCTAGACTTGTCTCGGCGCCCGCGCAATCCCGCATGTCATCGGCGGCAAGCTCTGCCGGCACCTCTGCTAGAAGGCCACACTCTTGCAAGGCTGCAGGCAATCTACAATCAGTGCACCTGGGACTAATGAAGACAGACAGCATAAAGACCAGCGAACCTGAAGATCCAGTGCCGGACTGTAGTTCACTCCTCGTAGTAAGCATCCCGTCTCTGGCTTCCCTCCTGCATACTTGCTCTCTCTCTGTGCCTTCCCTGTTCCCGTGTCTTATGTCCTTTGTGTTCCCCGCAGTGCTTCCCCTGTTTCCCGTGATCGAGCGGTGTGCCTCGACTTCCCTCTGGATTCTGGATTGCCTCCCTCGATCCTCGACCCCTGCTTGGATACGGACCTTGTTGCTTCTCTCCAGCCCCCGACCGCTTGCTTCCCACAGACTGCCCTTCTCGCCTTGCTCCTTTGGCCTGACGAAGGATTAATCCAACACGCACATACAACAAACTCTGGTAACATTTACATTGTTAATTCTACTCATCGTCTTGCACCATTTACTTGGAGTAGCACACACACCCCAAAACATTATCATCAGGTTCAATAAACCTCTTGAACTGATCCCTGCCGTTGTGTCGTCTCCTTCCCCCGTCGTACGTAACAAGACTATTCTGTAACTTTGCAAATATTCAGCTATTTTTTAGAGTGTCCGCCCTGAGATCGGTAGGTTGTGAGTTCAAACCCCGGCCGAGTCATGCCAAAGACCATAAAAATGGGACCCATTACCTCCCTGCTTGGCACTCAGCATCAAGTATTGGAATTGGGTGTTAAAGCACCAAAAATTATTCCCGAGCGTGGCCACCGCTGCTGCCTACTGCTCCTCTCACCTCCCAGGGGGTGAACAAGTGGATGGGTCAAATGCAGAGGACACATTTCACCACACCTAGTCTTTGCAATTGTTTTAGAAAAAAACTCACTTTAAAAGCTAAAAAATACTAAAAATATAGTTGCTATTTTGTTACACTATGACAAGTGCATGTCATGGTGCTGATTACCTAGGGCACCCTGTGGGGGACCTAACCCAACCATCCTGCTGCTTGTTCCATTTTCCACTTCATTCATTATATATAAGCATATTTGCCAACCTCCAGACTCTAAAATAAGGGAGGTTTTCTTGTGTTTTCCTTTCTCTCTAGATATAAAATATACTGTATTTGTGTGTGTTTGTCCATGTAATTTTATGTAGTTATCATTTATTTTAAGAGATATATATATATACTTTAATTCTGAGCGCTGATATTAAAGGGACACAGGGAATGAATGTTATATAGTTCTCGTTGTTATACTGCGGTTTATGTTTGTCCATAAAACAAGTGGCATCCTGCAAAATGTAAATAATGGAGGAATGGCAGGATGCGAGGAGAGGGCTGTGAAACACTGCTCTTAGAGCTGAATCATTTTCACTTTTACTGCCACTTCATATATTCATCTCACTTCTGGAAGTGTTGCGGACAAATGATGAGCAGTCCTACAAAGTGTATAAGCAGAAATCTCAGGGCAGAACACACAATAGTACTCTGTAGCCACTCAAACCAATCAGCAGTCAGATTCACGCTGGCAGGCATCCAAAGTGAACGGCTACTATCTTTGCAAGCAGCCATAAAGAAAGGCGAGACCACTGAAACGTGAGCCAAAACATATTATGTGAGCATACTGTGCAGTGAGATATTCGCTGTTTTTCATAAGTAACACATCTCAAGGAGCAATGAAGCAGCTGACAGAGGGGGAAGCAGCACAGGGTGGAGATATAAACAATCTGGACCCCAGCTTTTCAAGGTGGAAGGAAAGTTGCAGTTGGAGGCTTTAATCAACCCACACTGCAATCTACGCATTCCAGCTCCAAAACGACCACAATTCAATATTAAATTCAATGTTTTGCATTTTATTTTATTTTTTCATTACACAGTCCCCTACAGAGGCTGCACCCACCCACCCACCTACATTACACACACACACACACACACACACACACACACACACACACACACACACACACACACACACACACACACACACACACACACACACACACACACACACACACACACGCACGCACACGCATACACACACATATGCATGCATGTTGAAACATTTTAACACAGGCGCAGAAGAAAAATGGCGGAATAAATCGAGCCCCAGACGGACTTTGCTCTCAAGAGCTGAAGACATTCAATAGCATCAAACACATTTTCTAAAACTCCATCCCAGTGCACAAAAAATGTGCCAAGAGCAAAAATGTGTAAGAATTTTGGCAATACAATTCATTTAGACACAGATCTGTGTGGGAAAAAAAATGATTGAAAAGTTTCATTCAGTCATTGATGAAAAATTTAAAAAGGGACCTATAAATAATTGAAAACACTTCCTTGTGCTTTGGATATAAAATGTATTGGCTATGCAGTCATTTTTATAACGCGATTTTTGAATCTTTTTGAAAGATATCTGATTCTGGAGGCGTTTCCACATTGCAAATAAAACCAAGTTTTAAAAAGTATCATATTTATCTTTTGAAAATGTACAGTTTAAATATATATCTTAAAGTTGTCACCGCAATTTTATTTTCAGACACAGTTGAAAATAAACTTTACAAACATGATATAGATTCACCTGGTCACAACATTAGGTATACCTCCATACTTTTTGATTGATTCAGAGTTGGATAAAAATCAGCTGCTTTTAGCAGCCTTTATGTCACTGCGTTTTTGCATGCCACAATTATAAGAGAATAATACTTTCTCACCTTTTTTGTGTGTTTCCTCATAGACTGAAGCAGAGGGGGTAAGTAAGTCCACCTTACTGTGACGTCACAACTTAGCCAGACTGCAAAACCCCGCGAATCGAAGCATCCAAAACCGCGTGCAAGCTCACGCCCAAACTTGTAAACCTTATGATTTGATGCTTTGGCATTGTTTCAAACCAGAATCCAACATTTACCGTTTAGGTCAGAAAACACAAAATTCATCGTGGGTCCTCTTTAAGGAGAAACATTCTAACAGTTTTAGTTCGTGGCATAGTATAAGGCAGTGTTTCTCAACCATTGATGGTCCGCAAGCTCTCCCTCGAGGGCCGTCAAAAAATATTAGTTTTTCAACTGTGGTCCGTATTGGCCACAGTGGTACTCAGTTGTAATAGACTTTTTGACTACTTGCGGAAGTAACGACAATATCAAACATAAAAGAAGTCTGTAGCTAAAGTCAAAAAGAAGTTTCCCAAGTGCAAAAATTATGACTAAAGTCATGGAGCTGCATTTTCATTTGCATGTTAATTTTATTGGTTAAGAAACATACTTATTATTAATTTAGCGTATTTATTTTACCACAACATATTTTGTATGTAAATGTATTTTTCCATCAGTTTTTTGAGTCCCTTCTTATGTAGTATATTTGGTTAGTATTTATTTTTCTAATCAACTTGACCTAAGCCTTGATGATAATCTTAACACATAGTAATAATAACACATGGTTTCATATCATTTGACAAGGTTTATCATGTTAAACAGTAAGTAGGTTATATATAATTATTGAATATGATTAAAATCAAGAGTAAGATTACTAATTCAGTGTTACTATTATAGTGGGCTTCAACACCCTCTGTTGTGTAATAGTTGGGGCCCGAGGTCAAAAATATGGTATAAAGCAGTGGTCCCCAAACTTTTTGTAACTGCGGACCGGTCAACGCTTGAAAATGTGTTCCACGGACCGAGGGGGGTGGTATTTTCTGGTTCCTACATTATATATCAATATACACTACCGTTCAAAAGTTTGGGGTCACCCAAACAATTTTGTGGAATAGCCTTCATTTCTAAGAACAAGAATAGACTGTCGAGTTTTAGATGAAAGTTCTCTTTTTCTGGCCATTTTGAGCGTTTAATTGACCCCACAAATGTGATGCTCCAGAAACTCAATCTGCTCAAAGGAAGGTCAGTTTTGTAGCTTCTGTAACGAGCTAAACTGTTTTCAGATGTGTGAACATGATTGCACAAGGGTTTTCTAATCATCAATTAGCCTTCTGAGCCAATGAGCAAACACATTGTACCATTAGAACACTGGAGTGATAGTTGCTGGAAATGGGCCTCTATACACCTATGTAGATATTGCACCAAAAACCAGACATTTGCAGCTAGGATAGTCATTTACCACATTAGCAATGTATAGAGTGTATTTCTTTAAAGTTAAGACTAGTTTAAAGTTATCTTCATTGAAAAGTACAGTGCTTTTCCTTCAAAAATAAGGACATTTCAATGTGACCCCAAACTTTTGAACGGCAGTGTATATCAATACAGTCTGCAGGGATACAGTCCATAAGCACACATGATTGTATTTTTTTATGACCAAAAAAAAAAAAAAAAAAAAGGTTTAATTTTTTTTACATTTTTTTAAAATTAATATTAATAACAGAAAGAAACAACCATTTTGTGCGAATGAGTGTGAATGAGTGTAAATGGGGGAGGGAGGTTTTTTGGGTTGGTGCACTAATTGTAAGTGTATCTTGTGTTTTTTATGTTGATTTAATACAAAAAATATATATATATTTTTCAAATTTTTATTTCTTTTTATTTCTTGTGCGGCCCGGTACCAATCGATCCACGGACCGGTACCAGGCCGCGGCCCGGTGGTTGGGGACCACTGGTATAAAGTACAGCTGGAAAACTGTTTAAAAAAATCCTTGCATTACTGCAATACAAAAATATTTAGGAATGACAAATAACGCTGTTGACTGATGTTTTTGAAACTGTTAATGTGACGTAGCAGAAGATATTTGACTTCCGATACAACATGTAAACTACTTCTTTAAATTCTATCAGGGTTCAATGATTCGCTTGGAGGATTTTCCAATACAAAACCTAATGCAGAACAAGTGTCACTAATCAACGGGGGGGAGACTAATTCATTAAGGTCAAAATGAAAGTGACAAACAAAGCGACACACACTTATGTAAGTGATGCTGCACATGTTATGTGAGATGCAACCTCATCATGCATGTATGAAGATTGGCAGAGCAAATTGTCCTGCTCAAACAAACAAAAAAGGAACAAATCCTGTTATTGGTCCTCCATTTTTGTTCCATACAGTAAGTCTGCTTGCAAAACGATTAGAAGATTTTAAAGAAGTGCATAATCTTCTTTAACAGCTTATCAAAACTTTAATGATCTGGTGATAAAGAGCACAAAGTTAAGTAGCCGGTTAAGAGGATAACTCCCCAGAGCAGTCTAGTGATTAGTAGATGAGAATTCGTAGACCGAAAATCCGGGTTGCAAATCCCACTCCTGCCACTTATTCACTTTGAGGCAGAAGAAGCTCCAGTTCAGCTTTGGGTGTATTGTCATGGGTAATCATTTTTGAAGAGCGATAAATGGAGACTCTTTTCTTCACCCCGCGCAATCCCAAACACATATCATTATTTATGTATTTATTTTGTTGTGCCTCACTCGTTAACACCCGTAAAAACCCAATTATGGTTGTAGAAGCCAGGTGAGTTTATTAGACGGGACACTTCAGAAGTGTCCCGTCTGTCCACACTTTTTAAGCATCCTGTTGTACGATCTGCAACATGCGCTCTACAATTTGCTTGGACACAATTCAGCACACTGAGGAAATTATGGCAGTGGATTATTCAGCCCAGGGGTGTCAAACTCATTTTAGCTCAGGGGCTGCATGGAGGAAAATCTATTCCCACGCAGGCCCAACTGGGAAAATAATGGCATCATAATTTAAAAAATAAAGACAACTTCAAAATTGTTTTCTTTGTCTTACTTTGCCCAAAAATTGGACAAACACATTCTGAAAATGTACACATTACAAATACTACTTTTGGCAAACACAAAAATTATGAGGAAAAAAAAATTGTGTAGTTTCAAAACACCATGATGAACGCAATGAACTTAGACTTTGTCTCAGTGTTTTTACAAAGCCAATAAACTTTAAGCACTTCTTGTTCAGCATTCTTATGTTGGCAGTTCACCATTAAAGACGTGTTTGGAAAAGCAACCTAGTGTTTCCTCAAACATCCACAACTGCCACAACACATTCATTTATCATCATTCAAATATTACAATTATGATATAATCAAAACAATGGTCAAAATGACACAATAATAGCCAAATTAAAGGTAACATAACTACAAACTTAACCAATGTGAACATGGTAGATTTAAGCCTAAAATAAATGACATCAAAGAAAACATTTAGAAACACACATTTTTAGAATGGAGTTCATTGTGCACACCGTGCCGTCAACAAACTGCGAGTGCTGCACAGAATTTTAACTACAACGATGATAGTCATGTTGACTTAAGTCTTTGCATCTTACCATTTCGTTATTTTATCTGTTGAGTGGATAATTTACAATGAAATAAGTTATTGTGTGTCGCTACAGCATTAGTCTGCTGCCAGCCACAAAAGGAGCAGCTGATTGCTTGCACCTGCGCTGATTGGAGTAGCGGAAGCCAATCCAGAGGGCACTTAAAGTCAGCTGAGACGTCATCTTTAAACGGTGTGATGTGGATGTGGTTCATGCTGAAATTGCTATTGTGACATCCAACGGACACATTTAGAACAGCAGTTTTTTTCATTAAAAAATTGCAGCTAATTTTTTTACTTAGCAAACTCATTTTGCGGGCCGGATTAAGGCCCGTGGGCCATATACGTTTGACACCCCTGATATAGCCTCTTGTGTTTTTACAGCAGCGGTCACCACCTTTTTAAACCCTGTTCTTGACAATGAACCAAGGCAAGATGTAAACACCCCCTTAGACACAGTGATATTTTCATACTAACTTTACTCCGCTACATTTACTTAAAGGGGACCTATGGTGATTTTCATATTTTCGGACTTATACAAACAATGACCAAAGCGTCAAGTCATAGGGTTCATGCATGATGACGATGGACGTACATATGTGGGCATTCTTGAACATTCTGTGTCGGCAAGCCTACTCCCTCTTTGCTGAGCGAGACTGCTGCCACAGGATCTTCAATATATTTCTTCTCATTTATTGCCCTCCCACCAGCTCTATGTTTATAAAATAAATATTATAAATCAAAAGTACTTTTGTGTTTATTTTTCCCCGACATTTGGGTCATTCCAAAATTGGATACGCTGCTGAACGACGACATTGCGACGTTACAGTAGTGAAGGGATTCATATGAGTGAGAAGAAGATGGGGGGGTTAATCATCTTACAATGCAGTCTGTTGAAAATGATGGAAAGTGCCAATCTACAGAGCGACTGAGGTCAAAGTTGGAATTGCCACAAAATACATTTTAAGATATTCAACACTACTGCCGTCTGGCGGCTAAAGTGGATTGTGTATCCCCCATTTGTCGCGTTTTATGTGTCAGGTAAACCGCGACGAATGGCGTCATATAAATCTCTTTCCTAGTGTACGAGTTGGTTTGAGGAAACACAAGAAAAGGTGGGTTGAAGTATTATTTTCATCTAATCGTGGCATGCGCATAATAACACTGACGTGCGACATTCAGTGACATAAATGATGGTAAAAGCAGCTTTTTTTTATGCAAGTGTGTGTCAATCGCAGAGTGTGGAGGTGTGTTGTGACGGGGTGAATCTATATGTTGCTTATGAAGTTTATTTTCAACCATGTCTGGAAAAAACAGTGGTGATGTCTGTTTTCAAGTAAAAAAATTTAACTTTATGTTTTCAAAAAAGATAAATTATGATACTTTTGGAGAGGGTGGGGCAAGGTGTCATTTGCAATCTGGGAACGCTTCTAGATCACAAAGCAAGTTATAAAAGTGATTGTGGAGAAAAGTGTACTTTTGTAGCCAATCTTATGCTAACAAGTATTTTCTCCGTGCACACACATCTCCAGGTTTCACTCAAGAGACACACAACACGTACTCATTCTCCTATATATATATTTTTTTATTAATATTTTTGTACTATTGACTTGTTTTGCACCAAAAATGTTGTTGAAACCAAAAGTTGTGATGACGTAAGTAATACACACAGGCGTGTCTGGATCAGAGGCAGCATGTTAAACAATACAATATATATATACAATATCTAGCAATACAGTAGTCCCTCGTAATTGAAATATTGCGGCTTCATGACATCACAGATTTAAAATACTCTTTAAGCATATTCTACGACATTTTTGACCCAAATTAAGCATTTTGGCTAAATTAACTTCAATATCAATACTTCAGTAGTATTGACCAAACCAATCAGAGTGCGCTGTTTAGTATCATGACCACTGATTGGCTCAGCCTTAGGCAGCAACTACTACATTGCATTAAAAGAGTGTAAAGGTGACTTTATGTTTATTTCATGTCTAGAGAGCTCTCAGAATGTCAAAAAGCGTATTTAGAAGGTCGTAAACAATTTTTTTGTACTGTAGCAATGAAAATATTAGATTTATATATTTAATGATTCCTACTTCGTGGCAATTTGTTTCATGCCCGGAATCAATTAACCGCGATAAACGAGGGACGACTGTACCGTGAATAATGATACATGTGATCATTTTGGTCATAATAACTGTTATATGTAATGTTCACATCGTTACATCCCTATCCCTAAGGTAGAAACAAAATTATTTGTTTTACTGAAGCAATGCTGCAATGGCCATCTATAGTATACTGTAACTCACTCAGTGGAGCGCAGCATAAGCTGCTAATTGTATCTGCCCTTATATTTACTGTGAATGTCATTAACTCCTAATAGCCTAGACTTGTGCACCATACTGTAGCGCTCTCATTAATTGCTTTGTTGTATTTATTGCTTTATTTGTAGTTACACAGTCCAACAACATGAATATATGTGGCGAATTTGCAACCTGATCTCGATTCCTGCCTCGCTTGTTATCTCCTCGAAGACACCGTATAAGGGGGGGGAGGGGAAAGGAGGCATTAATTACGTTGTGAAATCTAAAGACCATTAACTTTGTGTGTCAAGTGATGTTTCTCACTTTTTAATCAGGCTTTTAGTGATATAAATGACTTGCCGGATGAGAAAAACCGATAGCCAGGGAGTGTGTGCGTGCAATGTTCAAGCATGTGCTTGTCCTTAAGAACATTTGAGAACATTTGTGGCATGGAGAAGCGTGTAGCGCAGAAGAGAGAAAGTAAAAAAAAAAAAGGCCAGGAGACAGACAGGTGGGAGTTGAGTGGATCGTCTGTGTCTTAGCGGCGGTGCTGTGGTGTGTTGTGTTGCAGTGTGGAGAGATAACAGGATGCTGCGTTGCTTGCTTACCTTTGCTGTACACCACACAGTTGTTTTTGTTGTCCTCTGCTCCCTGCCAAGTCACATCCAGCAGCCACTTGGGGCCACTGCTCAGCACCACCGGGACCTTGCTCTTCGTCTTCTGGATGGGGACAGATAACAAACATTTATCATTAGCTTATTTTCATGATTAAAGAAGCATTAATACGCAGCTCTGAATGGACATAAACAAGACAATTCAGAGACTACAGCAAGTTCGTGCTAATCCTGTTTTTAAACCTGGCGGAGGTGATTACTGAGTTGTGTTTATGTGTTTAGGTGACAAAGTGCTGCAGGTTTCGTCGGAGAGAAGACATGAGGCCAAAAGGCTACAGGATATCCAAAAAAAAAAAAAAATCCAGTACAGTTGGACCTCAAGTTAAGAGTGTTTTGAGATATGAGCGGACTCTCTGCTAATTTGCATGCTTTAAGTTGCAAACAAAACATTTGAGTTACAAGCAGTGAGATCCGCCCAAAACCCCATGTCTTACTTGTTTTCATTAGCCTACAGGTAGTAATGACATACAGTGTGTTTGTTTATCTAACCCTGGAAGGAAGAAAGTTTATGTGAAGGACAGTGCTGAGAATAAGTGGATGATATTCATTGAATTACAGAAAGAAATCATCAAAATAAAATTACAGTTTAAGCAAATTTGAGCGCAGCACTGCGAGTCTGCACTATACTAAAGCAGGAGGAGTCTAGGGTGTTAAAATAATATCTAAATGGCGGAAATGTATTTATAAAAATATAGAGAAGCTGCTGATGTGTTTGACAAAGAAGCAGCTGGACGGAGATACTGTAGAATTACAGGTAAACTATGTACATTATTATTATGTTACTTAGGGGTGTAACGGTACGTGTATTTGTATTGAGCCGTTTCGGTACGGGGGTTTCGGTTCGGTTCACTTTATAAGTAGAAAGGTTTTGTTAAGAAACCATTCTGAGCCTTATCTTATTTAGTTTTTATTTTATATATGTTGACCACATTAACCCTGGCAATGGACCCTGAGTGTATATGTACGTTATGCCATTGTTTACAAATTTGGTAAATAAATAACAAAAAAATGTATATTTTGTTGTTTTCTTACTGTACCGAAAATGAACCGAACCGTGACCTCTAAACCGAGGTATGTACCGAACCGAAATGTTTGTGTACCGTTACACCCCTAATGTTACTTGATAAAACTATTAAAGTTGGTTGTAGTAAATTCGATTGTATTGTTTCAATATAATATTTCTTATTTAAAAGTTTGTTTTTCTTTTTAAAGGGCATGTTTCATGCTAAAATTGTGGTCTTTTGGGTGGCCGAACACCAATTAATTAATTTTTGTGAGCAATGTTGATTGAAGATACAAGTGTTTTGAGTTAGAAGCTCCGTCACAGAACTAATTAAGCCCATAAGTTGAGGTAATATCCCAGCAGGCACAATACATTAAAACAACGTTGAGAACTTGTTGAATTAGGTCCTGACGTTGAGCGACTCAAACTTAACGTCGAAACAACGTGCTTTTTGACGACATTTAATCAATGTCGGGTTCTGACGTTGATTTAACCATTGAATTTTGGTAGTTTTTCAACCAGTATTCGACGACACAAATACAACATTGAAACAACATGCTTTTTAAACAAGGTTTATTCAATGTCAGGTTGTGACGTTGACTTGACCATTGAAATTTGGTCATTTCCCAACCACCAACGTAGATCCAACGTTAGACATCCATGTTGTCTCAATTTACAAATACAACTATTTTGGAACATTGTTTAGAAGTCAGTTTTAAAGGACATGTATGTATAATCAACGTTATATCAATGTCTTGTGCCTGCTGGGATAGTACGATGGATTCAATTTTTACCATTTAAAAGGCATGTTACATGTTAAAACTAGCAAAGTAAGATTTTCATTGTACGGCAAACTGTCTGTTTTACTGTAAGGCTGCAGCTAACGATTATTTTTCTATTGATTAATCTATAGATTATTTTTTCGATTAATCGGTTAATCTATAGATTATTTTTTCCGATTAATCTATAGATTATTTTTCCTTTTACCGATTATTTTTTATTTTATTTTATTTAAAATGAAGATGAAAAAATAAAAGTAGGCCAGTTTTTTCAAAAGGCATGGCTTTTATTTACAAAAAAAAAAGTATGGCCACTCAGTCAACATTGACAACAACATGACAAAATATTCTGTAACAATGTAAACATTTAAAACTTTTAACATTTAACCAAATTAAAAGTAGCTTATTTGCTTTTTAATGTGCAAATATAAAAGTAAACATCCAGTGCAAATCTTAATATTCTGCAATAGTATAAGCATTTCAAAAGTAAAAGTATTGCTTATTTTGCTTTAAAATGTGCAAAAATAAAGATAAACATCCAATACAAAAAAGTGCAAAACGAAATATTCTGTAACAACAGTGTAAACATTTCAACAAAAG
The DNA here is from genome assembly GCF_033978785.1 of Entelurus aequoreus. Classification (NCBI taxonomy): domain Eukaryota; kingdom Metazoa; phylum Chordata; class Actinopteri; order Syngnathiformes; family Syngnathidae; genus Entelurus; species Entelurus aequoreus. The sequence goes on along the minus strand of NC_084741.1, from coordinate 60,462,389 downwards.
TGAAAGTATTGCTTATTTGCTAAAATGTGCAAAAATAAAGATAAACATCCAATACAAAAAAGTGCCAATCTAAATATTCTGGAGCACTGTAAACATTAAGTATTGCTTTTAAAATGTGCAAAATAAACATCCAGTCCAACACAGTACACAATAACCAATTCTACTCATTCCAGTGAGTGACTAACAGTTGTAATGAAGAAAGGTTAGCATGTCTACTTGCTTTGCTTCTTTTCTTGTTTACAATATTCCCAGCAGCTGAAAATAGGCGCTCAGAAGGGGTCGATGTGGCTGGAACTGAGAGCTAATTAGCCTTCACCTCAAACCAGGACTGCGAGCGAGCTGAGCTGCAGTTTAAGTTTCTAGTAGGTCAACGGGCTCATAGTGATGTTATTAGTAGTTGACTGGGAGGTGTTTATTATCATTTGGGGAGAGTCCGCTGCCTGATGCTCACCTGCTAAACACCTATCTGCTCGACGCTGAAGCGCTGACTACATGCGCTATGAATACGCACTGCTGATTGGCTGATAATGCTTTGTGTGTACCAATCAGATGGTTGTGTGGGTGGGACAATGCTGCGTGTGTACCAATCAGATGGTTGTATGGGTGGGACAATGCTGCGTGCTGAGACAGAGGCAGAGGAGCAAAGCAACTTGTTAAGACTTTAGCAGCTAAAGTTAGCTTTAGCTTAGAAACTCGTTCGGTACACCCCCGTACCGAACCGAAAGCCCCGTACCGAAACGGTTCAATACAAAACACATACCGTTACACCCCTAGCAGATACAAATGACACATTCATGTTTTTGTGTAATGATGACAACGTATGCTAACGCGGACGATTGACTAGTTGATGGTTGATGGTTTTCTTTTCAAATGTTCGTTCATAGCTGTTGTGCTGCTATGATAGGCCATTTCCGCTCGACACAGTGTGCATACAACAACATTATTAGGCTGTGTATTGAAATACTCCCACACTTTTGACGACTTTTGGCGTGCGTTTTTCCCCTCGCTCGCACAGTCTGCTTTGCGCTCCGCCATGACGGTAGTGTGACGTAAATATGCGACGCGTCGACGCACAAAAACGGCGTCGACGTATTTACGTAACCGATGACGTCGACTATGTCGACGCGTCGTTTCAGCCTTATTTAACTGTGCATATGACAATAAACAATCTTGAATCTTGAAAATTATGATATTTTAGGGGACCAAGCACTGATTAAATTTGTTTCGTGTTAGAGCTTTGTCAAAGAACCAATTAAGCTTGTAAATTGAGGTATTACATTTTGTTAAATATTTTTTGGCTTCAGAAGAGCCCCTTACATTCCTGTGAATTGAAAAAAAAGTATGAAAAAAACCCCAGGAAATGTCTTTCAGAGAGAAGGAATTTAGTTTTCTGTTGTGAACTTTGGGTACACTGTGTACTTCACTATCAGCATCATCTCACTATTTCCCGAAACAAGCAGGGAAGAAGTCAGAGGATCAGCATCTATTTCAAAGGGCGATTTGAGGTTGGAGGTTTTATAATTTGCTGAAAAATGTATCTGAATGTGTAAACTCATTTTTCTTCTCGGTCAGAGGTCAAAGACTGATATTTTTAAGAGGAGAAAAAAATAGTACAAGAGTTCCATCAGATTTACCTTATTAATTCCCCACCATATTCTACTTTTTCTCCTTTGTTGATGTTTTTTTTTTTTCATTCTTTGTGCGTTGCTGTTGTTTGAGTCTGGGCTCAAGCACCTGAGTACAAACGTCTATTATTTAAAGGCAAACTGTCAGTATTTCAAGGCTAGTACTTTTTAACCCCGAGGCCCTTCTTCATTAGGGTGTTACAGAAATAGTAATGCTTTGAGAAAATGGGTTGCCATGCAATCTCAACTCAGTTCATTTGCATAATGCAATGGGAAAAAAGTAGTCCCTGCACATGGCAACAACCTTGAAGGATAAATGCAAATGTCACTTGTGCATGTTAAAGGTCTGAATTGGCACAGATATGCACATGACATGAGCTCGGGCAAGTGCGTCTGCATGACCCCTCCTCTTCCTCTTCCTCTGTCCATTTCTTTTTTTTCATGAACTCTATCTAGTGAAAGGCTCGAGAACAAACTGATTTTAGAGAAAACATCTCGCAGAGATCACGGGAAGCTGTAGCTACAAATGTGAAACAAATGCAGACTTCAAAAGAAGACATTAGATTTCAACATCATATTACTCTGCACACTACAAGAAAAAAAAAAAACAGAGAGTAAATTGCACACTCTTCTCTTGGCATCGTCTTATCCCGCCTTGGCGGAAGATGAGAGAAAGACGACCTCTGTAATTTAAGTCATCCTGGATTTCACATTTCAAATTAGCCTCACAATAAAGTCCTCTATCTGGCTAACCTGAAAATCTCACACCCCTGTCAAAGGAGCAGGGCAGACTGGCCGATTGTTGCTAGGACGACTATCTGAAATGGGAATCAGATTAACCCTTTCTTAGATCTTCAGACTGGAGCCATTTCTTATTCAGCAGCGAGAGGCCTTTCTGCCATCCCTCTGAGCCTTTGGGAATTTATGATATTCCAGCTGGTCTTAATGTAGCCAACAGAGACCGAACACCACTTTAACCATACGTTCTTTCACATGTTAGGTATTACACATTACTTGGGTGGACTGTCAATTTCGGTTTACTTGGCTTTACCGTTTTCGCAAACGAGTGATGACAGTTTCTCAGTGCAGATTTACATAACTCATCCACGGCGACAAAAGTGGCCTATGTGCTTTGGAAGCATGCTGCATGTACCAGCCGCCGTAAAGACAAAGAGACGCACAAGAGCATGCAACATATTTAGGATTAAGATAGTGTGGCGTCACTGCAGGGAGGAGTGTTTGCAAATGCAAATGAAAACATTTGTACAACCGGATCAGTTGGCCTAAGTGGCCACGGCAAGGAGAAATACAGACTGACAGGCAGAAAATTATAATTTCCCTGAAGCGAGGGAGCATAGGCTGAACTGGTTTTATAGAAACAAACTCATCCTCCATTGAACAGTCACACAACAGGAGGGAGGTTGCAAAATTCCCAATTCAAGTTTATTAAATGTGCAAAGTATTCATTCATTCATAGTGCAGTAAAAATCCATTAACAACACTTTTGAATGTTGATAATTGTGATTAATCAATAGTGAAATACTTGCTTGCATAATTTAAATTCAATTGAGAAAAGACAAATATTTTGACACAAATGCAATTTTGTTATCAGAATGTCACACACAACATATTTTAAATGTCTCACTTAGAGGTGTCCTGATCTAATATTGATATCACACAAGTATCGGGTTATATTGGCTTGCAAGCAGTCCTGCAGTGTGTTCACTTGTGCAATACTGGGCAGCCAGTTAACATCTAAATGCCCTTCAATAAATACACACTTTTGGTCTTTTCTTGTTTTTAGTCAAGTCATTTGTAAAATGTAAAACATGGGATACCAGGAGTTAGCAGCCATGCAATAGCTAAGCATACAATAGCACACACGCTAGATATACAAAATAAGTGTTCTACAATATAGCAGTCTAAAAGTATTGATTATAGTTACATATTACTTATAGATACAAAATCTCGAAGGCAGGAGCATATTAGAAAACACAAACGTGTCCGTATCATTCAACTTGCTCCGTCATGAGCATCACTTAGGTTTTGCTAAAAACAATTACTACTCCACTTCAACTTAAAAAAAGCACAAGTCCATTCCAGACGGATAATAATAAACAGGTTAGTGTTTTTCATACCATTGTTCTCTGAGTAATTGCCCTAGATTAAGCCTTTTCTAACATTCCACACATCAAAATAATTAAAGTATGGATGAGTCGTGTTGATATCGTTTCAAGTTTATATCAATATCGGCCAATATTCAAATCTCCAATATTGGTATCATAATGGAAGTGAAAAATATGCATTGCTATTGGTTGTATTTGCTCTAAACTTAGTTTCCCTTTAATGTAACTGATCGGGGCACACTGCCACACCTTAAAAATAAGATTTTGTTTTACTTGTATGGCAGCCTCCAGAAAAAGTCTTACAATGTACGACGCTCTTTGTAACTTATATTGCAAATTTAATGCTAAAAAACAATTCCTTCTCTGCACACAAATCAGTCTCTGTGTTTCAGTCCCAGACACACAACAACACTTCTTCAGTCTCCACCAATCCCCGTTCAGGCACGGACTGTCTGTTGCTGATCAAGGGAACAATGAACATCAAAACCACACAAACATAAAACATTACCACTAGCAGATCATTACAGTATGAATGGATATATGTAGCCTATCATTTGCGCAGTATTGACTAGTGATACACCGAAAATTTGGGCACCAATAAAATATTTTGACCACAGGAACAGCACTGCCGAAACCGGATGTTGTGATGATGTAGGCAATATGGACAGGGTTGTCTGCAGTGGAAGCAGAATGTTTGCGTTGTGGACGTAACTTTAATATAGCCTAGATCAGGGGTCACCAACGCGGTGCCCGCGGGCACCAGGTCGCCCGTAAGGACCAGATGAGTCGCCCGCGGGCCTGTTCTAAAAAAAAAAAAAAAAAAAATTAAAAAAAAAAATAATTAAAAAATAATTTTTTTTTTTTTTTTTTAAATTAAATTTACATAGAAAAAACACAAGATACACTTTCAATCAGTGCATCAACCCAAACAACCCCCCCCCCCTCCCCATGCACACTCATCCACACCCACTCGCACAAAAGGGGTTATTTCTTTCTGCTACCAATATTCTGGTTCCCACAACATAGACAACACATCTGCAAGGGACACAGTCCCTGAAGCACACATGATTGTATAGGCTGCTGGTCCACTAACATTTTCATTAATTACTATGTTTTATGTAATTATTTTTATATTTTTTTACTTTCTTTTTTATCCAAGAAAATGTTTTTTATTTATTTATCTTATTTTATTTTATTTTTTTAAAAAGGGCCTTATCTTCAACAGACCAGGTTGTCAATGAAATTAGATTTGTTTAAAGGGTTTTTTAAACCAGGCCCAGTCCAGATAATGTCCAAGTCGGACTCAGCAACACACACCTTCATTCACGTACACAGAAAAAAATTAGGGAACACAACAGATTGCATATAATTTATAAACAAAATTATATTTTCAAAATAAGCATTTATGTACAGTCCAGATTATGTCCAGGTCACTCAAATTAGGGAACACAACAACAGATATCATATAATCTATAAACATAATTATACTTTCAAAATAAGCCTTTGAGGGCTTCTCATCTTTTTTTTAATGTTTTTTGGCATCATTATCGTTTTCAACCATGTAACTTTCTAAAGTTAGAAAATACTGAATAAATGTTTTAAAGAAAGTAATACTAAGTGAATATCTGTTTTTGGCCTTAAAAATAAACATTTTACCGAGTACTATAATTAAATTGACTAAATCATGATTGTCAATGAACTGTCCTAAAATAACAGAAACCACATTAAGCTTCATAAACAAACCAATCCTTAAACACATTTTTTCAACTTCCACCCAAAACAAAGACACAATATGACAATACCAAAACAAATGCAGGGTGGATTCAGGCTCCTGACAACAAAATCGGCAATCATCTGACTCTGTCATATTCCATAATTTTAACATTTTCCCTGTGGGTAAGAAGTTATAAATAATTTTAATTTGAAAATAACGATTTTGCACATCGATAGTGGTTTTATAGATTAGTTTGAATATGGCATCCCATGGCAACGGGCAGTCAAAAAAGTCCTCCCATTTTCCATTTGTGTTGTATGAGGCAGCCTTCAAAGATTTCTTTATTAAATAAAAATTATATATTTTTCTATTTATTTTAGTTCCTTTTTGCCAACTAGAATTTCTTATTAGAGGTTTACAAACTAATAATTTAGTAGTTCCATAATTAATTATTTGTTTCCATCTTTTCCCAATTACTCCAGTTAGTTGATAAAATGAAAAGCTTGAGCAAGCATCACCATACATAGCTCTAAATTCATCATACTTCATAATTTTACCATTCTCATTGATAATATCATTGACAAAAATGATTCCTCTTTCAAACATATTTTTCCAAAAGAAAGGCTTTCCATCTATTACAATATTAGAGTTCATCCATATTAACTGCTGCAAAATATCGTCTCTTTTTTCTGGCACATAAAATTGAAAACACCACTATGAGTGGATTGTTTCCTTTATGCACCCCGCCATGTTTCCCAGCAGACTCTCTGGGAGGGGATCACTTGTAAAAAAAGGATACAATTTCTTTTGATACAGTACATGTTTTTTGTCCAACAGGACATTTGTGTACCACTCAATGTTTAAATACATCTTTGGAACAATTGATGCTTTTAAAGACAGACACATAGCTTCAAGGTTGAGAAGTTCCGGCCCCCATATTCATACTCTTTGTACAAAACCTTTCTTTTAATCTTTTCTGGTTTGCCGTTCCAGACAAAATCGAAGACCCTCCGCTCATAAATCTTAAAAAAGTTTTGTGATGGAGCTGGTAATGACAAAAACAAATAAATAAATTGAGGAATAATTAACGAGTTGGCAATAGACATTTTACCATACAAGGTTAGGGATTTCCCTTTCCATAATTGCATAATTTACTGAGCCTAGATCTTCCAGATTTTCTGGGACAACAACACCAAGTATGTTAACTGGTCCATCTGTCCACAAAACAGGCACTTTGCATTCCATTCGAAAGGACGTTCCCTTTAGATTTCCGATCCTTAACATTTTACATTTATCATAATTAAGCTTAAGGCCAGATTGCTGTGAAAATATGTCCAAAAGATTAAGAAGGTTCCGCAAACAATGAGGAAAAATCTTATCTTTGTGAATCAGCCTTTTCTGACATGAACTTCATCAAGAACAAACACAGAACACGCCTCACTGATGCACATCTGCAAGACTCACTCAGAGTTGCAGTGTCAAGTTACACACCAGAGTACAACACACTAGTTAACAGCATGCAATGCCAGGCTTCCCACTAACTGACAAAGAAACAGATAACAGATTTGGTGTCCAGTTCAAAGTGTGACATGATTTAAAAAATTGAGAGTTTACTTTTGTATTTTACATGAGTTATTATTTGTACAAACATGGTGCAAAGTAATTCATGATTTGTTAAAAAAATGTTAGTGGCTAGCTAGTTAAAATGGGATATTGTGATTTCACAAGACTGTCTTAGAAGTGATCATTTGAAAATGTTCAATTTGAAAAATGTGCACTTAGAGAAAATATAAAAATAAAGTGTTGCATATTGATATTTATCTGTTTCTATATATATTTATTGTGAGAAATCATTAAGATGATCAGTGTTTCCACAAAGATAAATATCATTAATTATTAATAATAACAGAGTTAAAGGTAAATTGAGCAAATTGGCTACTTCTGGCAATTTATTTAAGTGTGTATCTAACTGGTAGCCCTTCGCAGTAATCAGTACCCAAGAAGTAGCCCTTGGTTTCAAAAAGGTTGGTGACCCCTGCCCTAGATATATCCTGCGGAAAACGATCTACAAAATATGCAGATATTAAGAGGACAGTGGCGGCTTTTAAGGAAGCAAGTGTGACGTGATGCTCGCTGCAGCTGTTCGTCAGGGACATCGAGGGACAGAAATAAAGAGTCTGTAAACATGAGTACAGTCTGTATTAACGCCAGAAAAAGATGCTAGATTTGTTGCTAGCTGTTTTGATAAAGAAAAAGTCACTAAAAGACTATAGGCACGTGAACAATTCTAATGAAGTACATTGTACAAAAACCAGCAACTATTGAAAATTGAGCAAATTGATTATGTTAATACTAACTAATAATAATGCAGATATGTTTTTAAATGTATGTATACATATTTTGCCTTTTTAAAGAAAATCATTATGATTGCAAATCATATGATTACGTCATGATGACTACGCTCCCACTAGCCCCTATCGCTAAAGGTATCATGGCAATCTAGGGGAAATCCTGATTGTATTATCAGAAGTCGTGTAGGGGTGTGTTTTAAAGCTGAAATGCCACAGAGCACACCAGTCGGAGTCCTCTTTGCAGTGGCGTATACATTGATCTGATCAGTGACCGTATAACAACCTGCGCCACCTCTCAGATAACCGTCTGCGGGTAGGGCAAAGAAGCATATGCGGTCAAAAAACTCTTGATTTTAAACATGATTAATGCATGTTTTTTGTGATTAATCGCATGTATTAACAAACTAGCTGTACTTAGCTAAACATAATGTAAGTGGATAAAAATAAAACAATTAAATACAAACTGCTCTTTAAAAACCCTTTAAATCATCAGACAATATTGATGATAGCACATATACCCCCCGGCACACACACACACACACACACACACACACACACACACACACACACACACACACACACACACACACACACACACACACACACACACACACACACACACACACACACACACACACACACACACACACACACACACGTTGTGTGTTATAGTTTATCTACCCTCTGCCTTCACATCAGTGGTTTTAACACTTGCACACTTTTTTCCCTCCTGAGCTCTGTTACCTTTCCTCGTGTAAGAGATACAGCCACCCAAACGGTGTAGTCAGCTAGGAAGTGATTACAAACCGATGCTCCAAATTCGCTATAAAATGAAAATCAATATTTCCACAAGTCGCTGCAACATAAAAGATAACCTTCATTGATTTTTCTAGACTTAGGCGTCTGTGATAAAATCTAATATAAATTTTCAGCCACACGGATTTGGATCAGAGCAGAGCAGGGGTTGAACGATAAGTTCTGTGCACATCTCTCAGAGTTGGATTTCTTTCCCCTCCTCCCCCTTTCCATCTTGCAAGACTATTTATAATTGGCCCTGTGTGAGCAAAAGCTTCTATCGGGAATCTGTTCTAATTTTTATTACTGAGAAGCTAAAGCCTGTTCCAGATAATTTGGAAATTTCAGGGGAATTGCGATAGAGCTGATGGCAGAGCCGGACTGACTCCAGAAAGGAGCTAACCTGTAATAGCCTCTGTGGCGGCTGTGATTAAATGTTGCCATAGATGAAAGACCTGCCATCACTGCAATAAATTAACCAATCACACAAATCCCAAGTCGCTACTAATCCCTCCTTGATACCATGATCCTCTGATCAGCTGAAGGAGGTGAAGAAGAAAGTGTCTTGTGACACTCAGCCTGCTTCTAACTCCCAGCTTCCCAGTGTAAACAACTAGCTAATGATATCACCGCTGACCATTTCACCACCAGTGGCTGCTCTTAACCCGCTCCCATTCAGGGCAGGTGAAATCGATCCAAACCTTGGTGGGAATGATTATTTCCACATGGCTTTCCCCTCCCGCTCCTTCCACCAAGGTCACTGGCTGGCACTGGAGCCGTCTTCTGATCCCACAGCTGCAGGATTTAGACAACTGAGAGATCAGAAGAGCTCTGTGTGAATATCTGACGACATTCATTGACTTCCTTCTTTGAGCTTTGAACGGCCACTCATCAGTCAGTTGGAATATGACCGTCAGATAATGATGCCAACATCACCTCCAATACTGCCCGTTTTCCCCCAATAAAAACGACAATACCAATATGTACCTTGTCTGTAATGTCCTTTAGACAACAATGGCAGTCAAAATGAGGAAAAAGCAAGCCGTTATGAAATGGAACTTTGATTTAGGAGCCCCTAAACTCTTCCATTTACAAAGCACAGTGTTAAGTTCTGGTTGCATTGCTGCGATTGTGGTGTCCTCAAGATGCGGAAAGGACAGGAAGCAGCGTGCCTGTAAGGGTCTTTTAATCACATGTAACACATGGCACACTGACAAAGCTTAAGCTATTGTTACTATAACAATCTACAAGGTTAATATAGTTGGCTACTCTTTCTTCCCCTCCATTTATCTGCTTTCTTTTGTATATCAGGGTATCATTACATATATGTATTGTTGCATTTGAACAATTGTATTGTTGATAATAGAGGTAATTATTGTTATTATTCATTATCAATAGTGCTATTTCTATTGGTATTTGTATTGCTCCATTTGTGGTGTAATAATGTTCATTGTCATTTCTGCATTATTATTTATTTCACTAACTGCTTCTTTGCTATCACTTTTACCATCATATTTGTACATATCCTATTTGCTGATGTTGTTCTATTGTTGTTGCCATTTATTGTTGTTATAGTCTTTTAATCCAGTAAGGCAAAATACGAACAGCGTTGTGCCTCTCGAAAGCGCACGGGAAACTCAAAGCAAACGTGACATAGCAAAAAACTAGGTCGTAGCGCAAGGCTAGCATGGGAAAGCTATTTTAGCACAGCGTAAAATAAACGTAACTTGTCGTAGAGAGCAAACATTGATCCAGCAAAGACGAGCCGGGTGAAACGGGTACACAGTAAGAATGGGAGTGATTAGTGGTGGCAACAGGTCTGGATACTAATCACCAAATGGAAATCGGTGTGTCAAGGTCAGTGCACCTAGCAACAAAAAGGGTAAACCAAAGAGGAAAGGAGCACTGAGAACAGAACAGAACACCCAACATAGGGAAAATTATAACAACACAAAAACAAGACACACGGGCCGAATAAAATGCTGTTTCATTCTCCCATTGTGTTCCTCGCAGCAAATTGTGGGCGGGCTGATCTCGGTTCCTCGCTCAGCCAGCACAGCAGTGCGCTGTCGTTAGCTACTGTGCTAGTTGTGTGCTTTTTAGGGTTTTTAATTTAGCCTTTTTACACATTTTTTCACCAGGAAAATATGAGTCCAAAAAAAGCAATGGACAACCAATGTGTGATTTGTAAGATTTAGGAAGTATCCACAGCGAGTGGATCCTTCCTTCTCCCTCTCCTTTTCTTCGCTAAACGGCAAGTAAATTAACCTCCTAGGTAAAGTGATTTCACCTATTTTTTTCCATTCCTAACTATTGTAGCGACCTTGCTGTTAAATTTAAGTAGTTTTGTGATTTGTAACTGTGAGAGCGCCACAAGGCTAGTGACAGTGCGGGTGCGTGTCAGCAGGGTGGCTGCGTAGAAGGACAGATCAGCTAGTTGTTATTTTGGCTTTGTTATCAAACAGAAAGTTGATCCCTCACCCCCTTGTTATGCTTGTTTGATATACAGTACCATATAGCGCTTGTAAATATGGAACCATTATTCATGTTCTTATGGACAAATTTGCTCCAATATAGAAACTTTTCTAATTACAAACCCAGTTCAAGAACCAATTAGGTTCGTAAATCGTGATTCCACTGCATATATACATATATAGGATGGCAGGGTTATTTGTTTTTCACATTGGAGTAGGGATTTGTACCTGTTTTACTAGTCAGTTTACAGCACACAACACACTCACACCTTGATAACGTCCATTGCAATTAGTTGTTCACCGCGATGAAACAAATTGCATGTGGTCAACTGGAAATTTCATTAAGGCAGATTTTCCTCTAGCCATCGTTATCGCCGCATGTTTTAATATTTTCTTAGCCTCAAGGATGGATGGGTTGCACGGGTCTTTTTTTTTTTTTTTCAAAATAATTGGCCAAAGCTTACCTTGCAGTCTGTGTCTCACCACTATTCACTCCATAAAAAGAGCCGTATTCATTTATATGCGTGGTTAAGTGCGGCATATTCTTTTTCTTGCTCCCAGAAATAAGGTTCTCAGTCAACATCCTACACAAATTTGAACATACCGCAATTTTTTCACATCCACTTTTGTGTTATTTTCTCCTCATATAAATGGCAATGGTTACATCTGGCTGAGATGAAAAGATACCTATGTAATGCTTCAATTCCTTTCCCACCCCCCTCTCTAAGGCTATAGCATCTGCTACTGGGAGACTAAATAACAGAAATATGCAGGAATTGCACACTAATTCCCTTTAGAGATATATCTTGGCTGGTGCCCTGTCATAAATCAGAGAATTTCGATATGAAATGAGGCAAGCTGCTCTAATCATTTCTGCATTTCAAATTGGATCACTGGCTCAATCGCTTGGCTTTTAAACTGCTTGCCTAAGAGCAAATGTGAGGTGTGAGATAATTCAGCTGAAATATCCGCCTGCTTTGCGCGGCGGTTAGTTTACTGCTTGAGTGCAAGAGAATGCTCCCCCCGCCCCCCTTCCTTCAGACCATCTTTTTCTTTTCAACTTTCAACTTTAAATTGACTTTTCATTTTAAAAATCGATTAAATTGAGAGAGAGTTTCTGCTGTTCCCAGAATCTTTGAAGGGACACACATGCTTTGGCTGTTGCTATCACGCTCACGCTAAGAGGAATAAATATTTTCTCATTTAAATCACCTTTTATCCTGTTAGCTGGACTGTAAGCATCAAAGTACAAATGCTGCATCAGCCATTGCTTATTTCACTCAAGTAAAATGGCTTCAGTGGTATTTATATTGACCAAGGATGGCATTGCAAGACTTCAGCATGCTTACTCTGTTTTAGACATAAGTGCTAATAAAGCAGACAGATGTCCAGGATTCATCTTACACAACAATGATTAATTATCAACAGCCCATTGCAAAATTCTAGTGTATTCATCCGTCATCTAACTTCACTCCTTCTCTTTGTAGATATTCTAAACGTATGCATGTTTGTAACAGTACATCTACAAAGAGAAGGACTGAAGAATTAAAAATGGGTGCATGCCTTATTTTAAATCTATTAAAAATTGTGACTTAAAAGGGCAGTTTGCAACATTTACACAGATGTCTCGAACCATCCAATGTATTTTACACAGTATATACCACCCTCTTTTGGCTTCTAGGACGTAATAACGTAACTACATACAGTCGTGGTCAAAAGTTTACATACACTTGTAAAGAACATAATGTCATGGCTGTCTTGAGTTTCCAATAATTTCTACAACTCTTATTTTTTGTGATAGAGTGATTGGAGCACATACTTGTTTGTCACAAAAACATTCATGAAGTTTGGTCCTTTAATGAATTTATTATGGGTTTACTGAAAATGTGACCAAATCTGCTGGGTCAAAAGTATACATACAGCAATGTTAATATTTGGTTACATGTCCCTTGGCAAGTTTCACTGCAATAAGGCGCTTTTGGTAGCCCTCCACAAGTTTCTGGCAAGCTTCTGGTTGAATTTTTGACCACTCTTCTTGACAAAATTGGTGCAGTTCAGTTAAATTAGTTGGTTTTCTGACATGGACTTATTTCTTCAGCATTGTCCACACGTTTAAGTCAGGACTTTGGGAAGGCAATTCTGAATCCCTAATTTTAGCCTGATTTAGTCATTCCTTTACCACTTTTGACGTGTGTTTGGGGGTCATTGTCCTGTTGGAGCACCCAACTGCGTCCAAGACCCAACCTACAGGCTGATGATTTTAGGTTGTCCTGAAGAATTTGGAGGTAACCCTCCTTTTTCATTGTCCCATTTACTCTCTGTAAAGCACCAGTTCCATTGGCAGCAAAACAGGCCCAGAGCATAATACTACCACCACCATGCTTGACGGTAGATATGGTGTTCCTGGGATTAAAGGCCTCACCTTTTCTCCTCCAAACATATTGCTGGGTATTGTGGCCTAACAGCTACATTTTTTGTTTCATCTGACATCACATGGACAAAGATAAGACCTTCTGGAGTAAAGTCCTGTTGTGTATGTAAACTTTTGACCACGACAATACATATGTAACACATGCATGCGCATTAGCTTTGGGTGTTGTAAGCTAATAATAGGGATTTGGATAGTTAGCGTTAGCTGTCATTGAATGTATGTTTTATCATAACAACAACATGACTGCACATTATTCGTTGCTTCTCTTGGACTGCTTTTGTATGTGTGCACGCTCTGTCTGTGCGTACGTGTTGTCAATACAGGGTTGAGTGACCGCCCTAAACACCAATTAATTTATATGGGCCGGTAAAACAATTTACTACACAAACTTAGTACTGTAATTTTTTACCAAAAATGTGTTCTGTTAAACTACTAATGGTATTATAAGCTGGTCAATGGTGTTGTTTTACTCTGAGCAAGTTGCAAACGGCCCCTTTAAGCACCACCATAACATGTTATGTAGTACACAAGTAAGTGTTTTAAATGTAGAAAAACATATGATTTGACCACTTTGAAGGGGAACTGCACTTTTTTTAATGCATTCTAACTAAATAAATGTAAATAAGTCTGCTTACAATGGAGCCCTGACGTCATTGCGTCTATTGCATTTATTCCGACCGTAAAACCCAATTAATAACCATCCAAACAGCGCCAACAATGCTCCATTTAAATTTTGTAACCTGAATATTAATCAAGTCTATAGTAGATATAGTTATTATAAGTGCTAATGTTAACGACCTACATTGGTCAACTTCCTTATGCTGTTGTATTGACACCAGCTGGTGAGCTGCTTCCTCACCTCTGAGCTGCTGAAAGTTTATTGTAGATTATAAATCATGCCTCTCACCTGGATAGTAAAATGATGTGAAAATAAACTAAGACGTTGGTAAACTTTGGCAGAAAGACACACGAAAGATGCTCGTTTGCACCCACCATTTTTTTTTAACCCTTCGAGAGATCTGTGAGTCATTCTCCATCTAAACGGAGAATATCAACGTCAATGTCAACAGTTGGCATCCCAGTGAGAGCAGACATTGTACAGTAAGTGATTGTTTTATTATCTTTGTTGTCTCTCATGATGTCTGCATGAGTTGTAGTTAGTGTTGTAGTCGAAGGAAAAAGTGAACGTTGTGATGCGTCAATAAAATGTATACACTGCCCTATGCCTAAAATGAGCAACATTTGAAAATATTACATGATTTTATGAATGTGCTTGTTACTACATTACATATATACTTACAGCGTGTATATAAAATGTTGATGGAAGTGTAAATATGTTTTTTAAGAATAGAGCGACTCCCATTATGTCCACAATAAGTGGACTTCTGCTCGCATTTATTTACTAGTTAGAATATGTAAAGAAAGGAAAACACATGTGTTCTTGTCTTATGTAGGGTCTGTGAATGATAGGCCAAAATCCAAAAAAAGTTCAGTTCCCTTTTAAAGTGTTCCAATTCTAAAGACCAAATGTTTACTTTGAGATGAGCCCCTTTTCCCTTACAGCCCACACCCACCTTCTCTCGCCCTACAAAATCATTCCACAGTATCCCAAGTTAGGGCTACATGCTTAATTCGTTTTTTTTTTCAGCATAACACACATTTCCTGAGATACTATTTGAAGTGGTAAACAAGAGAAAGGTCAATTTGTAATGCTTTTGCTGCAGGCCTTAATTATGCCTTGGAGGTACATGTTCAAACATGTACTTGGGGTGTATGGATCCGGTCAGAGAACATCGCAGTCGTTTCACTACTTGCTGTTGGAATTACAAGAAAATTCCCATTTGAATTGAGTGGAGAAGGTTGTTTGATCTTTTGCATGTACTGTGTGTAAGCGTTGAGCAGGGAGATGGTGTGTAAGGCGCCATAATAGGAAACTCTGAGCCAGTAATGTTCACCTGTATGGATATTAACGTGACCCCTGGGGCCAAGGTGGCAGGTGACATATTCTCAAAAAAGATCCAGTCGTTGCCTGTTGGGAATAAACTTTCCTGAGAGGGGATGGAGTCAATCAGTCAATGAGGTCATAATAAATCCCTTCCCTCATACCAAGCACGGGAGACTCCGGGATCAATCAGAAATAGTAAATATAGACAGAAAATGAAATAGTGGGCATGATGCTTGAATAAAGTCCTTGACTTTAGATAAACCTCTCTGCACCCCTTTAGGTTTAATATTCTTTTGAACTCTCCTCTTTCTGTGGTTGAGTCAGAAATTTCACGATGCATTAGAATAGCATCCCTCTGTGTGTGCTTTATATTTCAGGAGACTCTCTGTGTGCAGCCAATCTCACTTTCTGATGCAGAAATTGGGCTCTACAGCTACGGAATATAAATTGGTTTTAACAGTGAAAGTACACTAGATTTAATCCCTAGAAACAATGTGGTGGAACGCACGGCATGCATTGCTAACTTGGCTTATAATTACAGACAAATGGGACATGATGCTGAACTGTATCTGATTTACATATACTTCCTGATCAGCTCTTGTATGATGCAGTTTTCTATAGGTCCATCGCTGGGTGCACTTAAGAGAACTAGGGTCTTACTAAATCCACTGTAAAATACCAACAATATTTACACAGAGTTAAGTAAATAAGATAACGATGGTGAACTTGCCCCTCACTAAATGCATTAGACGTGAACTCTCTTATCAGAGCCTGAGCACACAGACTGCTAAAAGATGGGTTTCCTGCGCTGAAAATGGTCTTTGTTACCCAATTAGTTTGCTGACGACCCTGTGGTGTAATATTTCGGCTTTGACAGCCTCATACTCATCCATCTAATGAGGCTCTGCTAGACCACCAGGGAGTGAATGGACACTGTCCAGATCTTCTTTCCTATCTTCAATGCTAATTTTCCCTTTTTTGGGGGGTTAAAAGACCTTGTTGGTGGTTGTTCATCCACCCGGCACTATTAGTCCCTTTGGTATAGGCCTTGCGCAAACTAGGCTTAAGATCAGAGGGCTAAGGCCAGGATAGAGGACAACAAGGACCTATCAAGGTGTACTAGCGGGGGTTCACCTGTGTGCTAAAGAAGATGAAAGTTTCCATGTTGCGGCACTTTCCTTGTCAGTGTGAATAAGAGTAAATGTGGGTTGAAAAACAGCAAAAAGCCTGCATGACAGCATGATGGTTAATGGTAGAAGGGCCTGCTACTTTCAAGGTATTCAAAATGTAAGTAATTCACACAATCTTTGAAGAGGAACTGCACTTTTTTGGAATTTTGCCCATTATCCACAAGATGTGAGACAGGAACACACATGTCCTTCCCATTGGTACTTTAACTTTAACTAACTTTTCTGTACATTCTAAATAGTAAAAAAAAACTGCCAATACTAGGTGGGTAACAATGCAATTCTAAAAAACATCCAAAAATCTCCCAAGACCGTTTTACATACATGTTGTAAGTATACTGTATATGTAATGACAACATGTAATAATTAGAGTAATTTGGTCATTTTAAGCATTTCTGTAACATCTTTCTTAGGGAAATTGATTCCACAAAGTGCACTGTGAAATCAATGTCAACAACAACATAGAGAGCACTTGTGTTTGCTACCACAAATGGCAGAGCCTTGGAACATTATCACGTAGCATTATTGCTAAACGTTTCAAATAAGAACACAAAACAGTGACTTACAATGTCCACTTTCACTGGTATGCTGACTGATGCGATGGTTGTATCTTTCAGCACTTAAGCTAAATTCAGAATAATCCTAACTCTTTAGATACAAAATGTTTCCTAGCAATGTTACGATGTTCTTATGCTGCTTTCCATTTGTCGAGAGCCAAGTTGAGAGCCGTGTCAAGTTGATAGAAAGTGGATTTTCAAAGTTTGCCAACCTTTCGGCTTGGTACCACAACCTTCTACTGTACAGGTGAGACGCATAATTTGTAATCTAGCATTAACTTTTTCAAATTCAAAGGCAATACAGCAGCATAAGAAGCAGCTCATTGCTTTCTTCTTCTTTATTCTGTAGCAAGTCACAACCAACATTATTAGCTGATTAAGCTAAGCTAACATGACTCTCATTACCTGTATTTATGGCCGCCTCGTACTCAAGGTTTTTTGATATTTAGATGTATATTTTATTTATTATCTTGTGTTCTTGTCTCACAAAGGGTTTATGGATAATGGTCAACATTCCAAAATAACTTCAGTTCCTCTTTAAGGATGGTGGAGTATGCTGTCATTGCAAAGAAATATTAACAGCTCCATTATGTGTCAATTGAACGAAAGAGGGAAAGGTGGTTGTACTTGCGAAACACTGACGTGTTAAATGACCACAATACCTCCTTTTCCAAGTCGCCTGAATTATTTAATTCACCATTTCAAACATTTTTCTGAAGATATTTAAAATGAGAGACCAACCATCTCAGGTATTTCTGTGCAGCATTCGCAAGCCACTGGCATAGGGTGAGAGTTTGGGTACGCATGGAACCAATCGCCCATCATTTTCCTTTCTATTCATGCAATAAAGAGCTTCTTATAAATATATTGTTGTCATGTTGTTTTTTTACAAGAAGATAACTCATGCAAGTACAATGAGAACATGCAAACTTCACGCAAAAACACTTATTTAAGGTTGACCACGGTACCAAGCGTTCCGCCCACTATTAGAGACTTGCAAATGGAAACAATCAAGAATTATCTGCAGCACTTCTCAAGGAAGTTGTTTCAACATATCACAAGAAAAGCCATGCCCGTGACAGATGGCAAGGCAGCTGGCACCACTCAAAACTTTTCTCTCGCTTTGCTTCTTCTTCCACCTGTGCCTTTGCTTCAGTGGAAGTCCGCTGTGTATTGAAATGTTGTACAACCATTCATTTGGGAAGACTAAGTTCTAAGCATTACTGGTGGTCTAACATTGCACAAAATCAGTTCAGAGCATCTACTGTATATTCCCCCGAGAAGCAGCGTATTCTGCACCTTACATTTGTTGTTGGACTATTCGGAGAGAAAAAAATCACTGTTATGCAAAACACAAATGTCCGCTTGAGAGGGTACATTTCATGCTATTAACCATTCTATTTTATGATGTTTATTTTCAAACCGTTTGAGTGCAACACACAGGAGCATGTTCACACATCAACGAAGCGGCAAAGTTTATCAGGAAGCACTTTTTTTGGCTCACGAGTGACAGCTAATACTGAAAGAAGTCGAAGGAGTGCCGAGAAAAAGAAAAATTGTGGCATCTTTCCGATCTTAAAGCACCAAATAAGCTAATTGTTCTTATTTCCCTGTTTATTATTTATCTCATTGACCAGAGTTGCATGTTTCGTGTTCTTTTTTGCACAGTTATTCATTAAACATAAACATAAAATATGTGCTCTTCATCTATCTGCATTGTCCAATTTAGTTTTAATCCAACAGATGACGCCATTATGAAACACTAACACCGTATCAGTGCAGCCAGAGAGTATGCCAAACATTCACTGAATTACCCATCACTATTATTAACTATACCTTGTTTAAAAACGGAACATTACTGGACCGAGGAGTGATTGTTGGGGACTCTTGGTGTACATCTTATATTTGATGAATAATTATATCATGCAAGTGTACCTAATTGTTGACTCATATATAATGTGTGTGTGCATAATCTTAATTAAATTTCCGAATCACAAATATTTGTCATTGAATTCTCTCTCGCTCTCGCTCTCTCTGTATTACAATGATCATTGCAACTGAAGCTCAAATACAGGTTAATCAAATGTAGCTGGTTAGTCTGTGGTAATGATTACATTAATATAACAATTACATTTGGTGTATATGGTTTACTTACTATTTGAGCCTCAATACACAGTAATGTGATATGTAACGACGATTTTGGGGATGTTTGTTTCTATATAACTGCGCGATAACTTTAAAACAAATCGATATTCTTCAACCTCTTTATCCGCTTAGGTCAGGGGTCCTGCAACCCAAAATGTTGAAAGAGCCATATTGGACCAAAAATACAAAAAAACAAATCTGTCTGGAGACGCAAAAAATAAAAAGCCGTATATAAGTCTTAAAATGAAGGCAACACATGACGCAAGTGTCTATATTAGCTATAATAGCCTACTATCAAAATGAATACGTGTCGCAGGCTGAAGCAAATCTTCGTTGACAGAAATGTTGAAATGTAATATTTATTTTACACATTTTTACATCATTAGAAACCATTAGTAAATCAGAGGCTACTTAGAAGGTGAGATAACTCCTGGAAATTACTGTCTTAGAATGGCCAAAGGTATAGATGTGTGTGTCCAAGTTAAAGGAAACGGCAGGCTGTCTTCTTTTAATAGATGTATTACAATCTTTGGCATGCTAGGTAACGTTTGCTGTGGTCTGGAACAACATGGCACACAAACAACTATCTGAAATGCAGCCAATATTACATACAGATAATGTGTCATGACACATCCATCCATCCATTTTCTACCGCTTATTCCCTTCGGGGTGGCGGGGGGCGCTGGAGCCTATCTCAGCTACAATCGGGCGGAAAGCGGGGTACACCCTGGACAAGTCGCCACCTCATCGCAGGGCCAACACAGACAGACAGACAACATTCACACTCACATTCACACACTAGGGCCAATTTAGTGTTGCCAATCATGACACATGCAAAACTAAATTATATACAAAGAGGACAAAAGTAAAGGAAATTAAATGAGCTCAGATATAGCTACACATGAGGCATAATGATGCAATATGTACATACAGCTAGCCTAAATAGCATGTTAGCATTGATTAGCTTGCAGTCATGCACTGACCAAATATGCCTGATTAGCACTCCAACAAGTCAATAACATCAACAAAGCGCACCGTTGTGCATTCACGCACAGCATAAAACATTTGGTGGACAAAATGAGACAAAGAAGGAGTGGAAGATTGTACATGAAAACGAACTGTTGGGTCACAGTCCACACTATGGTGAGTTCAAGAACCGCCGAAATTAGTAGGACAAAACATCGTTCACCAAATACTCTCATCAGTGGAGCATAAACATACTGTATTAAACAGTGGGCTTTCTAACAATTGGGAAGGTTTGTGTCATGTTTGTCCTCAAACAAAAACCATACTAAAACCAACAATTTATTTTCCCCCCATCTTTTCCATTTCTAATCCATGCATCCATTTTCTACCGCTTATCCCTTTCGGGGTCGCGGCGGGTGCTGAAGCCTATCTCAGCTACAATCGGGCGGGGTACACCCTGGACAAGTCGCCACCTCATCACAGGGCCAACACAGATAGACAGACAACATTCACACTCACATTCACATTAGGGCCAATTTAGTGTTGCCAATCAACCTATCCCAGGTGCATGTCTTTGGCAGTGGGAAGAAGGCACAGTACCCGGAGGGAACCCACGCAGTCACGGGGAGAACATGCAAACTCCACACAGAAAGATCCCGAGTGCAGGATCGATCCCAGGACCTTCGTATTGTGAGGCAGACGCACTAACCCCTTTTTAAAAAATACTCCAGGGAACCACTCGAGAGCCACGGGTTGCTGACCCCCGGTTTAGGTAGTTTTGTCGTGATGGACGGACACATTTACTTGTAGATCAGGTCGCATTATTGCTCAAACAGTGGCGCTAAGCCGTGGTCTTAACCACACTGACTCAGAAACTTCAGTATAGTGATAATTTACAAAGAAATAATTTGACTTCCTTATGGCAGTGGTCTCCAACCACCAAGCCGCAGCCCGGTACCGGTGCGTGGATTGATTGGTACCGGGTTGCACAAGAAATTTAAAAAAAAAAAAATTAATTTTTTAAAAATTAAATCAACATACAAAACACAAAATACACTTACAATTAGTGCACCAACCCAAAAAACCTCCCTCCCCCATTTACACTCATTCGCACAAAAGGGCTGAGATAGGCTCCAGCGACCCCCCGCAACTCCAAAAGGGACAAGCGGTAGAAAATGGATGGGTTGTTTCTTTCTGTTATAAATATTTCTGGTTCCTACATTATATACAGTATCAATATAGATCAATACAGTCTGCAGGGATACAGTCCGTAAGCACACATGATTGTATTTGTTAATGACAAAAAATAAAAAAAATAAATAAAAAAATTCCGTGGGACAAATTTTCAAGCCTTGACCGGTCCGCAGTTACAAAAAGGTTGGGGACCACTGCCTTATGGCACACACGCCACCCCTTTCTTTAAAATATCACAGTTTGGATCACACTGAGTGATGCGTTTAGGCAGTGGTCACTTTAAACGACCATGTCACGAGCGGAAATCCATTAGTTATGTCACATGGTGCATAGATGAATGGTGGTGATGGTAAAGCATGCCAAATAATTACCACTGTAGCCATCTGAAGAGACCTCAGTCCTGATATTGGTTGAAGCCCAAGAAATAATTGATGCATGCAACAACATACTGGTTCTCTGCCGAATTTTGGGCCGATTATTTCATTAGATCAAATCACATTTGTGGTGCCAAAAATTCAAATCCTGTTAGCGCCGATAATGTCTGATGTTTATAAAACCAGATGGAACACAGTGTGAGTGTTGAATGGAAAAAAAACATTACCACTTTTAAATGGCAACTTAAATCAGAGTTGTTTAAACTTTCACTTTTTCCCCCCAATCTTTCACCTTAATATTTGCTTATGTGAATTTAAGTGTATATTTGTGGCTGCATAAATGTGTGTTTGTGTCATTTCACACTTATCCTGGTGTTATCCTGGGGTGCCTTCTTGCATATGTAATTGGATGTTACTGTAAATAATTGCCTGAGCATGTGCCAGTGTGATGGTGGTGATGATTTGTGTCTCGGCTCATGTGTGACTATATGTGTGTAGAAGGTATGTGTATAACTCCGTGTGTTTGTATGCATCTGTATGTGTGTGTGTGTGAGAGAGAGGAAAAGAGCGAGAGAGAAAGAGAGAGAGCATCTGCCCCATCCATACTCGACTCTCAAGTCCCACTGATTCTCCTTTCCAGCCATGTTGAATCCTCTTTTCCTTATCAGGCGAGCCCAGGCCTGCATCAGGCTCTCCTTGCTATGACAGAGGCTACAACAATAGACCTGCGATACCGCTGCTTAGCGCTGCGTTTCGGAGGGGAAACCTGCCACGGGCGCAGATTAACTACAACACACACATGCACACAAAATAGATTGCAGCCACCAAAACAAAACATTTTTCAGAATGCCTTCTCTTGATTAATGAAGCAATGACAAGAAGAAAAATATAATTTCAAAAAGAGAAAAATCTGCCGCCACTTGTTAAAGTTTAGGGGTAGCTCGCAGTAAACGTATTGGATGGAGAGGGTGGGCAAAAAAAGGGTGTGAGATAAATGTCTTGAGTGATGGGCTGAATAATTTCTGGAGCATTTTTTTTTGGTTACACAGGCCCATATTCCCACCCTTGTAGTGGATTGCACAATAATCGCACCCCAATGGTTGACAGACTCCGCATCTCTCTCTATCCCAGGTGAAAATTAGGACAGTATCTTGACATTTTTGCTCTTTTGTAGTCGACAAGCTAAAGCTCTCTGTTCACAACACACAGCCCGCACACCCACACGCTGATGCACAAGCGCATGCCTGCCTTCACGTACTGTACATCACACATAACACGACTCCCTCTTCCCCTAATATGGGGAATGCACTAATAAAACAGTCTTCCGATATAAACTGGTGAATGACAATGGCCTCTCTTTGATCAAATTTACTTAATTACAAAGAATTGTGGACAATATTGTAATGAGAGATACAATTGGTTTTAATGTGCATGTTCTTGTAAATCAATTTTGTTCGATTGTTTTGCAATATCAGAGCCATATCTTTCCTGAGAACCAGCGTCCTCTGCAGTGGACCTTTGTTTTTGGTCTATTTCTGCAAAAAGATAAGAAATAGCCCTGTTATGCAAAACAACAAAGGTCTACTGCAGAGGACGCCTTGTTCTCAGAAGGATATTGAATATTATATGTCATTTTTCCTTCCAATTTTATTATAATGTTATGCTCAGCTTTTCAAATTTAGCTAACACCATTATTATTAATGTTTTGATAGAAAATGAGATATAAAGCTGCCAAGATCTTAATCAGCAATTAAGCGTGTCTTAGGCATTTAATTACTGAGCAATTTACTCTAAAATACCCTCAAAACACATCAGGAGTAGAATTCTATGCACTCATTACAGTCACCTTGACTAAGCTCTTGTAATTACCATTGGTAAGGCATTGTACAAGAGGCAGAGACACCCTCATCAACACATTTACAACAGAGCTGGAAATCTGCCTCTCATTAATAGCTGGCCCCCAAATCAATTATTAACACCTACAACAGAAACCAGGCTCACAAGGGCCAGACCTTTTACTTCAGGCACATCGTGGGCCACCTTCTTCTCCCAGTGCTGTCCAGTCAGGTAATTATCACTTTTAAAGACACCTGCTACTCAATAGCTTCGACCCAGACTGTTCATTTAGCTCCCCGATTGCAGCCGTTTATGTCTGAGTGTCACTATTAATTTGGGCTAATTTGGAGAGTGTGAGGAGCCGTGCAGAGGCGTTGTCGGCAGCCCCGTGAATGTGCTCGTTGCTCACCTGCGCTACAGCCGCGGCTGTAATTGCGGTCTAATGGTCTGATTGATCAGAGAAGGAAGTGAGGGATGAGATGGTGCTCTGGCAGCTCGATCCGTCAGACCATGAAGAAAAGGGTAAGAAGAGCGAAGGGTATAGCAGCTGCGAGAAATACCAAATCTTGTTTTGCTGATTTTTTAAAGGCTCATTATTTTATCTTCACGAATCAATACAAGAGAAACAACATTTGTTTCAGTTTGGTTTATTTTCAACAAAGCAGTGGAGATATTTCTGAGTCATAATTATATTAGTTCATTTTAATTTTAGGTGCCTCTACTGGGGGGTACCAGTGGTGATAATGACTTGTGCTGCAACATCCAAGACTGGCTTATCAATGCAATTAAACAAAATTCCAGTAATACCTATAAAGCATCACTAGGTGACAGTCTAACCATGTAAACACCTTCTTATATCGAGCATAGAGATGAGTATACTTTTCACATTACCGGTACCTTCCAATCAACATTTGTACCACATTTTGGTACTTCTGTTTGTGTTCATGTGCTGTTAATTACTGTTAATTTCTTTATTAATAAAATCTATACATTTAAAAGTGAGTTGCTAATGATAACTGTGCTTTACAGTGGGTATATTGTGTTTTCTTACATTTCTGAGTCTCATTTGAAAGTTTTATACAGTAGACTTTGCACACAGTTGCAATTCCAAGACGGTAGTTGGCAGTAGTGTATAATGTAAGTGTGTTGCCTAGTCAGAGAGTAGTGTTTGCCATTAGGATGAATCTAGTAATTAGTTGCACCCTACAAAGTGTTTATATTGTAAGTATTGTACTTATTACACACCGGCTGTTTGATTATAACGTGCATCTTAGTTGTAGTTTTCATTACCAAATTTGGAGGTGTTGAAATTGCCATGTGAAATAGCTAATGCTAATCAGTAGCATATCTATGGAAAATCCAATGTAAATTAGCATCCAGCCAGCGCGCACTATGAAAAGTGGATCCTTACTTTACTCTAATGTTTTCTATCAGGCATACTTGTTTGCCGAAATTTTAAATTGCATCATAACCTTGAGGCATTTTGGATTAGTCCACTCTGAGTGCTGTTTGAGTGTTTGTTTGCACGTCAGGTGTTTGAGGCAGCCAAGTCTGCAACCGGACGTGTCATCACATGCTACAAAGCTGTCAAATCGATATCCAGTAGTACAGACATAATTTGATGGGTGCCTATAAAAGTGATGAAGTCGGTACCCATACCTAGTCAGGCGTAGTCAAAAGACAAATAGCCTTACTTTATTTAGATTTTATGTGCTTTGGTTAGCATTTCTACTTGCATGGCAGTTAGAAAATGTAACCGTGTACTTTAAATATTACTTTAAAAATTTTGATACTGAAATCAATGAATTCACTTTATATGATTTCCAATGTTAAAATGTCTTTGGAAATCTTGGAAGTCAATCATCATTGCCATTGTATTATTTATACCCTTCCTAGTGAAGACACAGGGAACTTTCCAGCATTCTCTAAGTGCCTAAAGGTAACCAACATACTGTATATTAAATTAAGAATTAAAAACACATACCGTCACAGTATGTGGCAATCAATGTTCCCTCTAATTTTTCATGTGTGTGAGCAAACACAAAAAGTCCCTGAGCATTCAGTGGAGCCCATGTGAGCAACATCAGACGTGCACACTGTGGCTACACCAGCAGCACACCTGTCCCAAACCTGACTAAATAACAAGTTCAATCTCCATCCAGCCATCCATTTTTTACCGCTTGTCCCTTTCGGGGTCGCGCGGGGTGCTGGAGCCTATCTCAGCTGCATTCTGGCGGAAGACGGGGTACACCCTAGGCAAGTCGCCACCTCATCGCAGGGCCAACACAGATAGACAGACAACATTCTCTTATTATTATAATCAAATGACAGCAGTCATTTCCATGAGATGATTTTCTAATATAAGTGTTTAGGCCCACTTACAATGACAATAACAAAAAATATTGTTTTTCATGAACTGTGTACTTGTATTGTTTTACTGGGTGGAGGTCCTGCTTTGGAAATAGTTTGTACCCCTTTCAGACATTGCATTTAGTTCCCATTAAAACATTCACATGTTGCACAATGAGATGTAAGCAGGGGATCATGTGTACATTCCTGCAACTTCCTGTTTGTAAAAAATATATTTTTATTAGTATTTATTTAATATACTAACAGCATTTCATGATTAATATTTATCAATTAAGATTCATAATAAATGACACTAGAACAAGCACACATTTGATTGGTGAATCATAGTGTAACGACCTGGAATGACACTTTATGTGTGGTGTTGGAGTTGTCCGACTTTTTGTGTGGCTGTAAACGCATCACTGGCTAGTGCCATATGTGCATGTGTTGGCGCAAGTGAGAAAGAGCGAGCGGCTGCTGTTGATATAACAAAGTTGCTTTTGGTCTGGTTTGTACTGCAGAAAATGACCACTTTTTTTACTAATGTTTTGGTGATGTGTTAATGGCCGACAACAAAGAGTTTTGCTCAGTAAAGTGATGGATGGAATTCATGTCCTCAAAGTGTCTCGACAGACGTTATCAATCAATCAATCAATGTTTATTTATATAGCCCTAAATCACAAGTGTCTCAAAGGGCTGTACAAGCCACAACGACATCCTCGGTACAGAGCCCACATACGGGCAAGGAAAAACTCACCCCAGTGGGACGTCGGTGAATGACTATGAGAAACCTTGGAGAGGACCGCATATGTGGGTAACCCCCCCCTCTAGGGGAGACCGAAAGCAACGGATGTCGAGTGGGTCTGACATAACATTGTGAAAGTCCAGTCCACAGTGGATCCAACACATCAACGTTACAATATTTGAACAATGATGACGAAAACTGTTTTCTCTGTCGTGTCCGTGTGTCGAAAATTGTTATGCGCTTATTTTTTTATTTGATTTTGTGCGTGGCATAGATTTGCCGTGCGCCTGTGCAATTGCACAGGCGCGCACCTTAGAGGGAACGTTGGTGGCAATGCAGGTATACTGTATACCAGTTAAACTAAAGGCATCATAATCAATGTAATATCACCAAAAAATCTGTTGAAACACAGAGCAATGTGGTGAAGCTAACAGGTCTGTAAGAGCATTGAGTATAATGCCAAGCTGAGCCTCTGAGCTCTGCAGATCTGCAACAGACGACCCATCAGCTGTGAAATCTGCTTCCCTCTTTGATAAATGCGAGAGAAGTGACCCTATCTTCGTCCCGCAGATGACCAGATTTCTTGTTATGCTTTTTTCCTCTCTGTTTTTTTCTTGATTTATATGTCTCTCTCTTTGTTACGCTCCTGTTTCATTCTCACTTTTCTAAGCGTTATACCGCTCTTTTCAGACCTGCCTGTCTGCACAAATGCTTTCACCACTCTATCGTGTTCATTCTCAGCATCATCCATCACTCCGGTAAACTACTGAGGCCTGTCATCCACTTGCAGCCAGCACATACTGGCTTCAACCCCGCAGCACATGTAGCGACAGGCTAGCTCTAGCTCAGGCAACCATTTGCAGTAGACTAGAGAACTGAACCCTACTCGTTCTTACTCTGCCCACACAAACAGACACTAGGGTTGCGCGATATAAACAATATACAATGGAAGCCATACAAATTTGGCCTACGATACATTTTAACTCGATCGTGTTAATGCATGTTGATAGCACATTCTCGCCGTGTACCGCAACATTGACCGCAACATTGACTGCAACATTGACTGCAACAGGCTGCAACAAACGTGTCATCAAAGCAATGTCATGCCCAGAGTGAGGGCTAACGAGTGCGGCTGTCCAGCCACAGTCCGAAGCCGTTTCTAAGTTACTAATTCTGACTTCCATGGCAGCAAATAAACACAATTTCTTCTAAGTACCATTATCAGTGGAGGACTAGAGGAATAGCTAAACATGTGACACACCAAGCAAGAGAGCAGGAGAAAAAAGATGTCATGATAACTGCTAAGCTTGAATGTAAAGTAGCTAAAACAACAGAAAAAATGCTTAGTGCACTTTAACAGAAGTGTAGCTGAAACCGCAATTACAGTAGAGACACCAGAGAGTAACCAGCTACTGTACAATCAGGAAATTAGCAAGTAGATTAATAGAAGTCTACAGACAACTACACAACGTGACGACACTGAGCAAGGTTGCCAGAAAGGAAATGACAAATTCCTCAAAAGCTTAAAATCATTGTGTTTTAAGGAAAATTATCATTTCTACCCTATTTTAGGAATATTTAACTAAATTGCTTTGAGGGCCACATTTCCGGAAAGCTAAGGATCGTGAGGCCGGACTACGCCCTTCATTATTAGCCTATTTTTTGTATTTCAGAGAACCAGTGTCCTCTACAGTAGTATTTTGTAAGAGTTACATGAGTTCTTTGCTGTTTTTAAGGAACTTCTGCTGAAAAGCTAGCCAGATCATCTCAATGACAGAAGAACTCTAGGGCTTTTAAGAATCTGCTGCAAAAATGTCAGTCTCTCACAGGTTTTTAGAACTGAACTCACGAGCCAGAAGTTGAATAGCCTAAATAACGAAAAAGAGAGTGCCTAAACTGGAACCTTGAGGAACATTAATAGTATAATAGTGTAAAAAGAAGTTGAACAAATGACTACTGACTGCATCTAACGTAAACAAGCTACAACAACACCTTAGTTACATGAATCACGTTACGAAAAAAATTGGAACTGCCAAAAAGGAGAGGACTTAAAGGGATGCCTTGAGGAATGCCTCAGTTAATGTAAATCAGAAGTTTGGACCCCAGTGTTCTATGTTTGCTAGCAAGATTAAAATGCCATTGCAAGATTCTGCCAATGTGTTTACAGTGATCCAAGTTGCTCTATACAACATCAGCACTATGGAGCTTTTAGGAATTTGTTGCACAAATCTCTGTCTTTCAAGATTTGAAATGAACTCAAGGACTGGATTTGGCCCCCAGTTGAATAACCCTGCCCTATTTGATTTTGCTCAGGACCATCTGTTGAGTGAGTTTTACCTTTAAATAAACTAAATGCACTGTTGTAAAAAAGCTGCCACTGGCAAAACAGCGCCCCCACTTGGCTGTAAGGACATGACACAACGCAGTATCATACAATTATCGCAGAGACTGCTGTCTCTATCACAATATGTATTTTTAATATTGCCCAACCCTACCAGACACCAGTAAAACCTAACATTAGATGTTTTAATAGCAATTTGTTTGTGCAATTTATGGCAAAAGCTGCCTAACGACAGCAACTTTAATATTTAGAGACTGTATTAGACCTATGCACTGTATATACGAGACAGAAATAGTGTCTCCATTTCAGAGAGGGCGTAGAGATATCTCCCCAGTGGGTCATGAGTTCTGAACATCAGAGTGGTGTCACTCCTGCGTTTTAGCCAACCGTTTCCAGGTAATTCATTCACCACTGCGAAATCAAACATCTAAGAGGGTAAAAGGAGATTTAATAGTCTGTGGAGGTCACACCTCATAAGAATGACTGAGAGTGGCTCCTGGGTAAAGCTGGGACCAGTGAAGCAATGAGCTTTTCTTTTTTACCTCAAACGCTTTAGACTGCCTCATGACCCCGCTCTGGACCACCCTGACATGCATCACAATGAGCCAGCTTTAAAATACCCCTATTTTTTTTCCTGTGCCTTACGCTCACATCAAGGTTTGCACTTGTACTTGAGTCATTGTCTGACAAATTGCACAAGGTTTTCGTAGTAAGACATGACAAGAGAAGCTACAGCAAATTGGAAAGCACAGGCTCATTGGCTGTAGACATTAAATATTGAAATAGTTCCTTAATCTAGGACTGACTTGGACATCTAGATTTATCTTGATTCATATGCTGAGGCCACAACGCCTTACAAGCGTTGTGTAAATGGCCAAGCAAAATAAGTAGCTGGAGCTACTGGAAAATTAGAAAAAATAAAATGTTAGATTTCCTCCCTTGTTATCTTTCATCTTTCTAAAACTGATTGGCGGCTTACTCTATGGATTTCTAGTACATATGTCATTTAATGCAGCATATACACATAAAAGCTGCACACACATAAATAATTTATATTTTTAAAAAATCTTTTAAAGACTCCGACATAAACACAAAAGTCATGCATTAAGCAGTTTTGAGCTTTGTCAGTGTGGTGTGCTACGATAATATCAACACAGTACAACACACAGATGACACTTATGTCCCACCACGGAGCCAGACTCTAGCCCTCCAAGTCCGCAATCTCATTTGAACAAACATGAACTAGACGGGTGGGCGTATCAATCTAAATATATATAGTACCGATACCAAGGTGGATATTGGAAAGGACTGATACCAGCGTGGAAGCATCGATATTTTTGTTGCATATTGTCTTCTTTACATCTAACAACTTACTCGATTTTCCTCACAGACATTATGCAAGGGCAGCGTCTCTTCTTCCCTGTCAGTAAAAACAGCATTATTTTTAACAAATATTTAGATTACTATTAGATTAATATTTAATTCTATTTGCAAAGCATACTTTTCCTGTGTTCTCATAATCATAATCAACCAACAAGAGGCACATTTACAAAATTATTCATGATCATG
Organism: Entelurus aequoreus; assembly: GCF_033978785.1. Classification (NCBI taxonomy): domain Eukaryota; kingdom Metazoa; phylum Chordata; class Actinopteri; order Syngnathiformes; family Syngnathidae; genus Entelurus; species Entelurus aequoreus. The sequence continues at coordinate 60,431,665 of NC_084741.1, read as the reverse complement.
ACTAAGGCTATCTTCAAATAGTCGGAGATACGACGATTCGCTTCTGAGGATTCTGAATCCTCAGAATCGTTGTAGGGAGGCGACTTAACACCTGCTGAAGCCCCTGCATACAGCAGGGTGTGTTGGGAGGATATATTGATTGCATTTACCATCATGTCTTCTTTGGGCTGTATACTGTAACTAGGGCTGCAACTAACGATTCATTTGATAATCGATTAATCTGTCGATTATTACTTCGATTAGTCGATTAATAATCGGATAAAAGAGACAAACTACATTTCTATCCTTTCCAGTATTTTATTGGAAAAAAAACAGCATACTGGCACCATACTTATTTCGATTATTGTTTCTCAGCTGTTTGTACATGTTGTAGTTTATAAATAAAGGTTTATTTAAAAAAAAAATTCAAAAAAAAAAAAAAAGCCTCTGCGCATGCGCATAGCATAGATCCAACGAATCGATGACTAAATTAATCGTCAACTATTTTTATAATCAATTTTAATCGATTAGTTGTTGCAGCCCTAATTGTAACGATATTTTTGTGTGCAGACAAATAGTTTTTAGAGAGTAATAGATACATCTTAATTTCAACTGTCACTTTAGACTCAGAGCGGTTGCTCCTTACTGCTGTTACGTCACATCTCTAAAAATCGCTGGTGTGTCTTGGCTTTCCACATTTCAGTCGGACTGATCACTGGAAATTGGACACGGTGCAAGCGCCGGGACACCCGTTGTAGCTCTCCTCTTGAAAAATGGAATTATACTTCTGCTGGTTCAAATATGGAAACTTTTTTACAACTTTTACTTCCTCTAATTAGTCAAGTTTGATGTTTTCTTGGCGCTGTGCACCAGAGCAGACCTCACAAACTGTGGATTAGCCATTTTTTTAGGTGGAAAAAATTGCAAATTAGATCTTTGTTTTGTTCAGTTTAATGAAAGACTGAATTCTTTTTTATAAGTACCTTTAATTAATAATGTAAGTGCTAAAGCACATCCATGTGACGTTACTGACACTTCAGTATACACTACTTCATATCACCATCTGTTTATTTGTCTTTAAAAAAAAATTGAAACGATGGTCAACGATGCGCAAAATCTAACGAATCAGATTTGACTATGAAAATCCATAGTCAAAAACAGCCCTAATCATGACGTTTTAAGTAAAAAAGTGTCGGCATATGCATCCGTTTGGGCGATATTAGACCTATATTTACTTGGTATCAGATCGATACAACAATTTACAGTATCGCCCACCGCTGGTGATCTAACAAAATCAAAGAAGGAGCATAGCAACCAACCACCATAGCAATGAGCACAACAACAGGAAAACAGGCAATAGAAGATATTGGAGAGGAGAGAATGACGATAGTCTTGGGACTATTTTTGTGTAAAAAAAAAAAATCCCAAACTTAAAAAGAAAAGACAGTGGAAAAAGTCATGGAGACAGCGTGAACACAGACTTTATAATCTACGGAGCGGGGTAAAAAGGAGTATATTCTCAACAAAGTAGCTGCAATCCATTTATTAAGTTTTTGATTGGCTACTTTTCGTACCAAGTCACGACTCACAGAACGATACATATTACACACACTACACACAGGAAGATCAAAACTGCTCAATGCCTGATGTTTTTATCATTATATGTTGGGTTTGTATCAGATAAAAAAAATCTTGAAAATCTTTGTATAGGTGTACCAGCCTTAAGTTTCATGGAGCTGGTGCATCGATCCCCATTTTAACTACACAATCCACACACTGAAAATATGCTTTTAAAATACATGAATGGATGGATAGTTCTAAAAAATACGTGTTAAAACCTTTGGAGGCTCACTGAGACAAAAATGCAAGTTGTGCTGACCTAGCCTTTAATGAGACATACTGAGAAGCTGCTAACAGCCTGTATCCATATGAGAGATGGAGCCTAGGAAAAGAGGAGGGCAAGAAGCAAAGCACTGAAAGGGCCCCATGAGAGTAGACACACCAGAGATCCTTTAAGGCACGGAGCAGGAGCTTCTCCCTTTGCTTTTAATTGCAAGGAAGGTTTGGCATATTCTGTAACCCTCTGCAGCCAATTAAAGTGGATGACCAGCACTTGCTCACAATATGATAGACTAGAATGAGGATCTGCGAGGTAGTGATGAATTCCTTAGAGGGCACTTAGTTAAAAACACATCACTTTTGCCAGGAGCAGGAACCAACAATTAACTGAAGCACTTCAGTTCCGTCAGCTATTCAGTTTGTACACATTGAAAAAAAAAAAGATAAGCATTAGGGAGGGACTGCTGGGGGTTTGTTTTGGAGAAGGAATCTTGCCTTTGAATGTGTAGTATGGAAGTCAATTTGAGGTGTTAGTCAATTAACTTGGCTGTGATAGGGCTGTAGCTATTTAAAGCCAGTGATGATTTCAAAATGATGACAGCTCAGAAAACCGTGTAAACCACCACTAAAATGGCTAGTTAAGCTGTAGAAAAATAGAGACTAAACGGGTGGGAGGTGGTGGGACTCAAGAGTCCCAAATTCTCATGGACTTGCCTTATGTGTCTTTGCAAGGGGAATGTGAGACTGGTTACAGTTTTAATAGGAACGCGTTAATTAATCCAAATTCAGAATAGAGTACCAAGCCTGTGGAGGAATCATCATCCCACCAGAGCAGCTGTTAAACACTCAGCTTTGCTCGATCTTTGAAACAGAAAATAGAAAGCTGCCTAGTGCTGGGGAGCATTAAAAAGACTAATTTGAAGTCCAGTCTGCACGAGCTAAGTCTCAGTGTGTTGTCATAAAATTGGCAGGTTTAACCTGGGAATTGATGTCGGTACTCAGTGGTACCAATGTTCTGTACTTTTGTGCACGTGAATAAATGGTAATTAATACAATCAAATTTCGTATGAAACATTTAAAAAAGAGCTGGTCATGATAACTGTGCTGTCCAGTTGTTAAATCTTGTTTTCTTATTAAATTTCTGTGTCTCATTTGCAAGTATTATACAGTAAAGGGACTCATTACCTCCCTGCTTGACACTCAGCATCAAGGGTTGGAATTGGGGGTTAAATCACCAAAAATGATTCCCGGGCGCAGCCACCGCTGCTGCTCACTGCTCCCCTCACCTCCCAGGGGGTGATCAAGGGTGATGGGTCAAATGCAGAGAATAATTTCGCCACACCAATCATTGGTACTTTAACTTTTTAAACTTTGCATTATGTTGCAATTCCACGATGTTAGATGGCAGTAGTGTATTGGCTATAATGTACTGCCTAACTAGTCTTTGCCATGAAGCTGTTTGTGCCAGTCTATTCTTAGGATGCACCCTACAAAGTCTTTGTACTAAAAGTATTGCACTTATTACACACCAGATGTTTGATTGTAACATAGACCTTTGTCGAAGTTTTCATTACCAAATTTTAAAGTGTTTAAGTCGCAATTTAAAATCGCTAATAATAATTAGCAGCATGTATATTACAAAGCCAGTGTAAATTAGCATCAAGCTAGCGCATTCTGAAAAAGCGGAGCCTTACTTTTCGTTCGGACATTTTCTATCAGGCATACTTGCTTTGTTGACATAGAAAATTGCAACTTTACCTAGACGCAATTTGGCCGAGTCTGCTCTGAGTGCAGCTTCGGTGCTTGTTTCCTCGCCAAGTGTTTTAGCCGGCGATTAGTCTGCAACCGGAAATTACGTCAACAAAGCTATCGAGATATGGCACCCTTTGATTGCACTGATATACAGTAGTCTTGAAGGAATTTGATCAATGCCTATGAAACTACAAAATTAAGATATTTTTGTTCACGTCTTGTTGTTGCTGCTTTTCTCTGCTCTGAGTTGCAGTGTCACGAGCTGCACACCTGCAATTAGTGTGCAAATCTGGCCTTTGTATGCCCTACTTGGCAGCAATTAGACGCTGGACTGTCTTTTGTTCCAGCATCAGTGAGGCTTCGCCTTCTTGTTCTGTATAATCTGTTTCTGGGGTACTTTTGCCCTGGTTTAGTTTATGCGGCTTTGCTCTGTTCTTCCTAGTTACTTTGGTGTTGTTTATGCTGTTGTATTCACGTTAATGTGCACATTTGTACTAAAAACATCTAAAAGTCGTCCTTTGTCCCCTTCTGCCTTGGAATCAGCCCCGCCACCTTGTGACAAGGTGTTTTATATTCTAGCTATATATTCTTTATCAACATAACTGGTGGAGATTATGAGAAATGCAGTGCTATTTTACACCACTGCGCCACCACAGTTTTATAACCATAACTGTTAGAAATACATGAGTGGCAATTTGTATCTCTAAAAGGTCAGGATATGGAACTCAGCTCTTGAAATATGTGAAAAATACTTGGTTAAAATACTTTCACGTGGTGACAAGAATTCATATTTTAACCTGCTTCATTCAAATATGTGCAAAATGAGTAAAAGACATAGGACTCAGACAGTATTCCCTCACAAAAAAGTACACTGGTTTCACGTCTAGTTTTACAATTGCTTAATATAAGATATTGTTGTTTATATTGCCATCAGGCAATATCTAATTGCATAAGAATTGTACAGCCCCTTTTTATTTATGTAATCCCTAAAATGAATGTCCTGGGACTGGTATTTAACCATCACTGCTTCCTTTGATATTGTAATTAAATTATGTTAAAATGTGATGTTTCTTAAATAAAATAAAAAACAGTATGTGGACATACCAGTGTGCTATTCTCGTTACCCATCTCAATCTTGCCTTCGAAAGGTCCCCACGTTGTTCCCACAGGCATCTGTAGACGGCTGTGGACCCGGCGCTCGCCATCCTTGAGGTATGCGTCCAGGTCTCCTGAAAACACACACAACCGTAAGCGGTTAACCACACTGCTCCATCTATCCCAGAAGTTACCCTTCCGAATTACATTGACACTTATTATTTTTTCTGCATAAACACACATTTGCCATCATAAGATTACCTCCTTGCGGATCAAAATTTAAAGGTTGAAGCTAAGCAGTTTCAAAACGGATAAGCAAATGAATCGAGCATCCATCTGATGGTGTTCCTCAGGCACATCATGCACTAACATGAGTTGAAAGGTGTCTTCTGTTAAAATAATCTCTATGAGACACTGCAGGCATCTGGCTAGTGGCAGGACTATTTTTGTAATTCCAGTAAGGCAGGGGCCTTGTTAGTGCTGTACAGCACTCTAGTTAATTAACAGTAAAACCGGATAGCAGTGTTAGTACTACCGGTGCTCACCCTCCTGACACCCCCAGCTATCTTATCTTGTAGATTGAGTGTACATTTAGGGATAGTGTTTAATCAAATTGTTATGCTGAACTACAAGGCAGGCTGTTGCATAGTTTACTGAGGGTGATGACCCTCTGTTGGGGCACATATTTGTGGGTTGTACAGCGAAATACAGCTCTCGTTGTATATAAATCTCTATCTGGTTGTCATGAAAATAAGTTAGAGGTATTTTTCAGAGATCAACCTCAAGTTCTGTGGTGTTAGAATGTTTTAGACATTAGTAGCTCAGAAATAACAGATCAAAATAAAGTCCAAGCATTGTTCATTGTGACAGTTTCATCAATCAACTGAGATTTTAGAGCTCAGAGTCTGCAATAATTAAAACGTCATCAATACTTGACAAGGAGTGGATTGGACTTGATTGACAGAATTGTCTAGTTCGAACCCCTGACTCTGGTCTAGATCATTCCAATCTAATAACACAAACAAAACCATAAATTGTTCATGGTTAACTAAAATATGATTGTGGCTAGGGATTATTGCCTTGTAATGCCGATGAAAAACGACATTATGCTCTGGCTGACACTGTATTTATTTGTAGCGAATGATTTAAATGAGCACGGTGGCACTGGGTTTAGTGCATGTGCCTCACAATACGAAGGTCCTGAGCAGTCCTGGGTTCAATCCCGGGCTCGGGATCTTTCTGTGTGGAGTTTGCATGTTCTCCCCGTGACTGCGTGGGTTCTCTCCGGGTACTCCGGCTTCCTCCCACCGCCAAAAAAATGCACCTGGGGATAGGTAGATTGGCAACACTAAATTGGCCCTAGTGTGTGAATGTGAGTGTGAATGTTGTCTGTCCATCTGTGTTGGCCCTGTGATGAGGTGGCGACTTGTCCGGGGTGTACCCCACCTTCCGCCCGAGTGTAGCTGGGATGGGCTCCAGCACCCCCCGCGACCCCAAAAAGGGACAAGTGGTAGAAAATGGATGGATGGATGGATTTAAATGAGTAGTAGATATTAGATTTTGCTTTTGTTTACCGTATTTTCCGGACTACTTTTTTCCTACGCTGTGAACCCTGCGGCATATAAAATGGTGTGGCTAATTTATGGATTTTTCTTCATTAGCCGCTATAATGGTTTGTGTTCAACAAATCTGTGTTATTGTTTGCGCTATGGCGCCATCTTTTGGACGAGTTTGCTCACTGCAGGTGCTCCGGATCGAAAATGTACTACCTGTTTTGTGCCTTAAATTGGAGGTATATCCTATTTCGTCTACTATTTGGCTATAGCGTTTCTGATCGAAAGGATTCTTCATTCATCACTCCAAGCAACATTTGTAAGTTTTATAATATACCTAAAACAATTCATACTTACTAAACCGTCCCATGTGTGATGTCTGTAGGAGTGTTTTTATGCATATTTGTACATGCTATCATACTGTAACCAAACTAGCGTCGTTAGCATTAGTGAATATGCTAACACGTTTTCATGGGTCTGTGTTAGTTTTATTGACTAAAATCGCTTTCTTTTTGTATTGTTTCAGTTTCGGAAATTCACTAAAACGTAACTGTGGAGTTATTGAGTCTGTTTAGCTAATTGGAGAGCTCGCTTTTGCAGCCAGTTGGTTCATGACGACTTCTGTTTTGTTTGATCAGCCTTTTTACTGCTGTGTGACAGGCACCAGTTGGAAACAATTAAGTTATCTAAATAAACATTTACAAAATATTTTGTACCTGAATATAGCTGTGGCTAATGGTCATGTGGCTAATATATGTAAACATATTTATTTATTCAAAAATGTGTTGGGTGCGGCTTGAATACCAGTGTGATCTATGGCCCCGAAAGTACGGGAGTGTATTGTGTACTATTGACTTTGTTTTGCTCAGAAAATTGTACGTAATAAAAGAGAATATGGGATTGGTTTAAATATTGTGTCAATATTGTTAAAACTGTCAATAGGGTTCACCATAAACACATTGAAAAAATGACAGTTCATACATGTCATTGGTATTGGTATTGGCTAATCTCATTTATGGATGATCTGTATTGGAATCGATAGCATAAAACCCTGATTGGAATATCCTTAATAGTAGTGACAGATGGCGTAAGTAAGTAACATACATTTTTTTACAGAATCTTTAAAAAAACATTTACAGAATCTTTCTTTCTAAATAACTCATTTCACAATGTATATAACTGTGGCTTATAGTCCGTAGATGAGAAATCATGGCTCACGGCTCTCCATTCTCGGTGCTTAATTTAGTGTTTTGTATGTTTTGTTTTTGTGTGGAAACACCACAGTATGTTGGGTGAATCCTACATACAGTCCCCAGGAATTACTGTGTTTGGGATTACGCTGCGGAGTGCGCACCACGATCACGTCCTCTCCAACGCCAGATCCATTGGGAATAAGATCGACGAGCTGAGACTACAGATCGCAGCCGACAAGTGTTGCAGTGACTATAGTTTTGTGCTAATAACAGAGACCTGGCTACAACCATCCATACCGGACTCGGCTATCGGGCTAGCAGGCCACACGCTCCACCACTACGACAGGAACGGCGACTCCGGTAAGAGCAGAGGAGGGGGGTTGTGCATCTACACCAACAACAGCTGGTGCAGAAATGCAGAGACTGTGGACATTCATTGTTCCTTGGACTTGGAATATTTGACCGTGAGATGCAGAACCTTCTATCGGCCGTGTGAATTTACCGTCGTCTTTGTAATGGCTGTCTACATACCACCCGATGCTAATGCTAACATAGCTTTGGGGGAGCTATACAAATCAGTTAGCAGCCAGCAGAGCTCTTATCCTGACGCAGTGCACATAGCAGGGGAGACTCTATAACCATGCTGAACTGAAGACACTACTCCCCAGATTCAGTCAGCATGTCAAGTGTGCCACGAGAGGAGCAAACACGTTGGACAAATGTTATGTATCCAAAAAGGCTATAGAGCAAGACAACTACCACATCTGGGTCTTTCAGATCACATGTCCATTCTGCTGATTCCTACATACACCCCCCTCAGGAAGAGTGAAACCCCAACCATAAGAACTGTAAAAACATGGCCAAAAGGTACACTACACCAGCTGCAGGACTGCTTTGAGAGCACAGATTGGAGTGTGTTTGAACACCAGGACCTAATGGAGGACACCAGATCTGTGCTAGCCTACATCACCTTCTGCGTTGATAGTGTCACTGTTGACAAACATCTCCGAGAGTACTCCAACCAGAAACCCTGGATGACTAAAGAGGTGAAAGCACTGATGAGGCATCGCAATGTTGCTTTCAGGTCCGGGGATGGAGTGCAGTACAGCGCAGCCAGAGCCGACCTAAAGAGGGGCATCAGAGAGGCCAAGGCAGCATGGAAGGTTGAGGACCACATGGCCAACAACAACACATGCCAGGTGTGGCAGGGATTCCAGCACTTTAACCACTTCAAGTCCAGTACCTCTGCACTAGCAGAGGAGCTGAACTACTTCTTTGCAAGTTTCGAGGTGGAAGGACACCAGCAAGTGGTAGCTCGACCAAGAAATCTTATGGTGAGGTGCACACTGAAAGCCCTGAACCCCAGGAAGGCCACTGGATCAGACAGCGTAACTGGCAGGGTCCTCAAAGAGTGTGCAGACCAGCTGGTTGGGGTCTTTATCAGAATTGTCAATGAGTCACTGTCCCAGTCCCTTATCCCATCATGCCTGAAGTCTGCCAAAATCATTCCGCTGCTCAAAAAGACCTCCATCAGCAGTCTTAACGACTACAGACCAGTTCCTCTGACACCCGGGGCCATGAAGTGTTTTGAGAAATTAATTCGACGTCACATAATTTCCTGTCTCCCATCCACACTTGACCCACTGCAATTTGCATACAGAGATAAATAGATAGACAGAGGATGTCATCTGCACAGCGCTTCATACCACCATCTCCCACCTGGAATTGCAGGGGCGTTATGCTAGGCTGCTCTTTGTCGACTCCAGCTCTGCCTTCCACAGCATACTCCCAGACAGACTAACTGCCAAGCTGCACAAGGTTGTGAACTGAGTCCTCTCGTTTACACTCTGTGCACCCACGACTGCATCACCTCTCACCCAGGAAATGCTATCGTCAAATTTGCAGATGACACTACTTCAGTGGGACTGATCTCTGGAGGCGGTGAGATGCCGTACAGGGAGTGGGTTCAGAGACTGGTGAGGTGGTGTGCTAAAAATAACCTGGACCTCAACATCTGTAATACAAAGGAGGTGATTGTGGACTACAGGAAAAGGAAGACTGATGTGCAGTCCATCCACATAAACGGGGAGTATGTGGAGAGGGTGCCAAGCTTTAAGTTCTTGAGCGTGCATATGGATGCACACCTCAAATGGAGCTCCAACACCTCGACGGTCGTGTAGAGGGCCCAACAGCGGCTCTACTTCCTGAGGATCCTCAGGAGGATCAACTTGAAGAGAGAGCTGCTGACTGTCTTCTACCGCTGCTCCTTTGAGAGTGTGCTGACGTACTGTATCTCTGTGTGGTTGGCCAGCTGCACCGTGGCACACAAAAAGGCACTTCAGAGGATCATCTACATTTCCCAAAAATCATTGGGCACCCTCTCCCCTCCCTACAGACCTCCATAGCCCCCGTTGTTTCAAGAGGGCATACAGCATTTTAAATGACAGTACACATCCAGGACACCGGATGTTTCAGCTGCTGTCATTGGGCAGAAGATTCAGGGTGCTGAAAACATGAACAAATAGACTGAGGGACAGTTTTTATAACCGGGCCATAGTCCTGTTAAATACAAACATGTGACTGTGAAATTGTGTGATTTCATGCACAAGTGCAATCCGCAACGTTGTTAATATAACTTGTTTTAATGTGTGCAATAACATGCTGCAATGTCAAGTGTATACAATTACAGTTTATTTATTTATTTATATTTTTTGTTCTAAGATTTGGTGGGTGCAGCTTATATACCGGTGTGCTCTACAGTCCGTAAAATACAGTAAGTAAGATCAACTGAAGAATGCAGAACAATTTTTCCCAGCTCTTTGTTGCTAGGCAGAGTTCATTTGGCTCTGTCAATTATATGCCAGTCATGCTCTGTCGTTGGAATGGCAAAGTAGAGGCTGGATATAGAGCCGGCAATATGAAGTCAGACACGCAAACAACAGAGAAATACATCACAAACCTGCACAAAAAAGATTACAATCGACATTAAAGGCCTACTGAAATGATTTTTTTTTTATTTAAACGGGGATAGCAGATCCATTCTATGTGTCATCCTTGATCATTTCGCAATATTGCCATATTTTTGCTGAAAGAATTTAGTATAGAACAACGACGATAAAGTTCGCAACTTTTGGTCGCTGATAAAAAAACGCCTTGCCTATACTGGAAGTAGCGTGACGTCACAGGAGGAAGGATTCCTCACAATTCCCCGTTGTTTACAATGGAGCGAGAGATTCGGACCGAGAAAGCGACGATTACCCCATTAATTTGAGCGAGGATGAAAGATTCGTGGATGAGGAACGTTAGAGTGAAGGACTAGAGAGGCAGTGCAGGTTGTATCTTTTTTCGCTCTGACCGTAACTTAGGTACAAGGTCTCATTGGATTACACACACTCTCCTTTTTCTATTGTGGATCACGGATTTGTATTTTAAACCACCTCGGATACTATATCCTCTTGAAAATGAGAGTCGAGAACGCGAAATGGACATTCACAGTGACTTTTATCTCCACGACAATACATCGTTGACGCACTTTAGCTACTGAGCTAACGTGATAGCATCGGGCTCAAATGCAGATAGAAACAAAATTAAAGAAACCCTGACTGGAAGGATAGACAGAAGATCAACGATACTATTAAACCATGAACATGTAAATACACGGTTAATAATTTCCAGCTTGGCGAAGCTTAACAATTGAAGCTAACTAACTTAGCTACGGAGCTAACGTGATAGCATCAGGCTCAAATGCAGATAGAAACAAAATAAAAAAAAAACCCTGACTGGAAGGATAGACAGAAGATCAACAATACTATTAAACCATGAACATGTAAATACACAGTTAATAATTTCCAGCTTGGCGAAGCTTAACAATTGAAGCTAACTACAGAGCGGTGGCGGCGGGCGTTGTAGCTTTCGGCGACACCCCGGCCGCCATCAGAGTCGGCAAGAAACATATATTTCCCCAAAGTTACGTACGTGACATGCACATAGCGACACGCACGTACGGGCAAGCGATCAAATGTTTGGAAGCCAAAGCTGTACTCACGGTAGTGCGTCTGCTATCCAGCTCAAACACAACACAACCTCCTGATTGTGTTGCTGTAGTCCGCTGCTAATACACCGATCGCACCTACAACTTTCTTATTTGCAGTCTCCATTGTCCATTAAACAAATTGCAAAAGGTTCACCAACACAGATGTCCAGAATACTGTGGAATTGTTCGATGAAAACAGAGCAGTTTGTATGGTGACACATTGGGTACGAATACTTCAGTTGCCGTCGTGACGTCACGCGCATACGTCATCATACGTAGACGTTTCCAACCGGAAGTTTAGCGGGAAATTTAAAATTGCACTTAATAAGTTAACCCGGCCATATTGGCATGTGTTGCAATGTTAAGATTTCATCATTGATATATAAACTATCAGACTGCGTGGTCGGTAGTAGTGGGTTTCAGTAGGCCTTTAATATATGTGCATTATTTTATAATTGAAAACTATTTTAATCAATTTCGAAACTGCTCAGTAATATGGATTTTTCCCTTGTCTGGAGTGATTTGAACATTCTGATAGTTGTCACGATGACCTATTTGGCACTGTTCTAATTGTACACCAGATGTGTATCTGCAGAACACTATTGTATCTGCCTGGTGTGATGCAATTGAAAGTTACCCTTTTGTGCTTCCTGCATGCATACAAATAATCAGAGCATCGAAATGCCTTGTTGGGTATGAACAATGCAAGTGTGCTGATTCATCAATTGTGAAAATTTGTAAGACAGTGAAGAATCAAATGTCACACATTATAATTTGCAACAGACTGGCATTTAGTTTTTTAAATAATTATATACATATATTGGTGGATATGTATGCAAAGACATTTAGCAAAATACACGTCCAGCTCATTGTTTCTCTCCTCCTGTCCATGCTGCTGCAGCTCATTATGGAGAAATAATTAAACACTGGTGCACAGCTGGTCGTCATCAGCGAGAGCAACAGCCACCGTTTGATGCATTCTGTTTGTCCTCAGATAAGACTCGCGGCCTTTAACCGCTTGGATGCAAGTTGCTGTTTAGCGCCGCTTGACACGCAGCTCAACCAACCCCTACCCAGCCATCCTTTTTCTTGTTTTTCTTTCCTTTGCCCTTTTCTGTCCTTATTTTTTGGAACGAATACTGAACAGTGTAGATGCAAGCGATGAAGGTTGAGGTGGGTAAGGGGCAATGTGTGTGGTTTGTGGTCCGCCGTGTTTGGGTTCCAGTTGTGTGCATCACACAACAAATGTTGCCTGAGGACCTCGGCGCACAGATGGCTAGTCACAGCTGTTGCAGGTATTTTGGTCTCCAAAAAAAAAAAAAAAAACACCCGTGGATGAATAATGAGTTGACTTCACAAAGTGTCTGTATTTTCCATGTTCACTTTAACATGTTTTGCAATCATCCAAATATCCCTTTTACAAACCCCGTTTCCATATGAGTTGGGAAATTGTGTTAGATGTAAATATAAACGGAATACAATGATTTGCAAATCCTTTTCAACCCATATTCAATGGAATGCACTACAAAGACAAGATATTTGATGTTCAAAGTCATAAACTTTTTTTTTTTTGCAAATAATAATTATCTTAGAATTTCATGGCTGCAACACGTGCCAAAGTAGTTGGGAAAGGGCATGTTCACCACTGTGTTACATGGCCTTTCCTCAATAAACGTTTGGGAACTGAGGAGACACATTTTTTAAGCTTCTCAGGTGGAATTATTTCCCATTCTTGCTTGATGTACAGGTTAAGTTGTTCAACAGTCCGGAGGTCTCCGTTGTGGTATTTTAGGCTTCATAATTCGCCACACATTTTCAATGGGAGACAGGTCTGGACTACAGGCAGGCCAGTCTAGTACCCACACTCTTTTACTATGAAGCCACGTTTATGTAACACGTGGCTTGGCATTGTCTTGCTGAAATAAGCAGGGGCGTCCATGGTCACGTTGCTTGTATGGCAACATATGTTGCTCCAAAACCTGTATGTACCTTTCAGCATTAATGGCGCCTTCACAGATGTGTAAGTTACCCATGTCTTGGGCACTAATACACCCCATACCATCACAAATGCTGGCTTTTCAACTTTGCGCCTATAACAATACGGATGGTTCTTTTCCTCTTTGGTCCGGAGGACACGACGTCCACAGTTTCCAAAAACAATTTGAAATGTGGACTCGTCAGACCACAGAACACTTTTCCACTTTGTATCAGTCCATCTTAGATGAGCTCAGGCCCAGCGAAGCAGACGGCGTTTCTGGGTGTTGTTGATAAACGGTTTTCGCCTTGCATAGGAGAGTTTTAAAGGCCTACTGAAAGCCACTACTACCGACCACGCAGTCTGATAGTTTATATATCAATGATGAAATCTTAACATTGCAACACATGCCAATACGGCCGGGTTAACTTATAAAGTGACATTTAAAATTTCCCGGGAAATATCCGGCTGAAACGTCGCGGTATGATGACGTATGCGCGTGACGAAGTCAGAGTAACGGAAGTTATGGTACCCCGTAGAATCCTATACAAAAAGCTCTGTTTTCATTTCATAATTCCACAGTATTCTGGACATCTTTTGCAATTTTTTTAATGAACAATGAAGGCTGCAAAGAAGACAGTTGTAGGTGGGATCGATGTATTAGCAGCGGACTACAGCAACACAACCAGGAGAACTTTGTTGGAGCGCTAGCCGCGCTAGCCGCGCTAGCCGCCGACCTCACCTTGACTTCCTACGTCTGCGGGCCGCCAAACGCATCGGGTGAAGTCCTTCGTCCTTCTGCCGATCGCTGGAACGCAGGTGAGCACGGGTGTTGATGAGCAAATGAGGGCTGGCTGGCGTAGGTGGAGAGCTAATGTTTTTAGCATAGCTCTGTGCGGTCCGGTTGCTAAGTTAGCTTCAATGGCGTCGTTAGCACAGCATTGTTAACCTTCGCCAGCCTGGAAAACATTAACCGTGTATTTACATGTCCACGGTTTAATAGTATTGTTGATTTTCTATCTGTCCTTCCAGTCAGGGGTTTATTTCTTTTGTTTTTATATGCAGTTAAAGCAAGATGCTATCACGTTAGCTCGTAGCTAAAGCATTTCGCTGATGTATTGTCGTGGAGATAAAAGGCACTGAATGTCCATTTCACGTTCTCGACTCTCATTTTCAAGAGGATATAGTATCCGAGGTGGTTTAAAATACAAATCCGTGATCCAAAATAGAAAAAGGAGAGTGTGGAATCCAATGAGCCAGCTTGTACCTAAGTTACGGTCAGAGCGAAAAAAGATACGTCCATCACTGCCTCTCAAGTCCTTCACTGTAACGTTCCTCATCTACGAATCTTTCATCTTCGCTCAAATTAATGGGGTAATCGTCACTTTCTCGGTCCGAATCTCTCTCGCTCCATTGTAAACAACGGGGAATTGTGAGGAATACTAGCTCCTGTGACGTCACGCTACTTCCGGTACAGGCAAGGCTTTTTTTTATCAGCGAGCAAAAGTTGCGAACTTTATCGTCGATTTTCTCTACTAAATCCTTTCAGCAAAAATATGGCAATATCGCAAAATGATCAAGTATGACACATAGAATGGATCTGCTATTCCCGTTTAAATAAAAAAAAATCATTTCAGTAGGCCTTTAACTTGCACTAACAGGTGTAGCGACCAACTGTAGTTACTGACAGTGGGTTTCTGAAGTGTTCCTGAGCCCATGTGGTGATATCTTTTACACACTGATGTTGTTTGTTGATGCAGTACAGCCTGAGGGATCGAAGGTCACGGGCTTCGCTGCTTACGTGAAGTGATTTCTCCAGATTCTCTGAACCCTTTGATGATATTACCGTAGATGGTGAAATCCCTAAATTCCTTGCAATAGCTGGTTGAGAACGTTTTTTCTTAAACTGTTCAACAATTTGCTCACGCATTTGTTGACAAAGTGGTGACCCTCGCCCCATCCTTGTTTGTGAATGACTGAGCATTTCATGGAATCTACTTATATACCCAATCATGGCACCCACCTGTTCCCAATTTGCCTGTTCACCTGTGGGATGTTCCAAATAAGTGTTTGATGAGCATTCCTCAACTACATCAGTATTTATTGCCACTTTTTCCAACTTCTTTGTCACGTGTTGCTGGCATCAAATTCTAAAGTTAATGATTTTTTTCCAAAAAAAAAAAGTTTATCAGTTTGAACATCATTGTAGCATATTCAACTGAATATGGGTTGAAAATGATTTGCAAATCATTGTATTCCGTTTATATTTACATCTAACACAATTTCCAAACTCATATGGAAACGGGGTTTGTAGATCCCTCATGCCCATTGTCCTATACCAGGGTTATTCAACTGGAGGCCTGGGTGCCAAATCCGGGAGGGAATGACACCATACCAGCCCCCGGGTTCAGTTCAAATTTTGGGAAACAAGCATTTTAGCAGCAAATTCCTAAAAACCCTAGAATGCTTTTGTTATATAGAGGACCTTGCAACTCGGACCACTGTAAACACATTGACAGACCTTGAATTGACTATTTAACCTTTCTAACAAACATACGGTATAACAATGGGGTCCAAACTTGTGATTTATATGACAAGGGCATATCTCAAGGCACCCCTTTCAGTTCTCTCTGTTTTTTGGCAATTTTCTTTTGTGATGTGATTTAGGTAACTAAGGTGTTGTTGTCGCTTGTTTACTTCAGATGCATTCAGTAGTCATGTTTTGAACTGCTTTACTTATACAAACTTTAGGTCCTCTCTTTTTCATCATTTAGACTACTTAACCGGTGGCCTGCAAGTTCAGTTAAAAAGAGCTAGTGAGAGACCCACATTTTTGTAGCAGATTCTTGAAAACACTAGAAGGCTGTCAATGAGATGATCTTTGACTAACTTTTCTGTAAAGGGTTCTTGGAAACAGCAAAGTGCTTCTGAAATTCTGATAAAATAAAAAGACCAAAATCAAATGTTTTCTGGGTAACACTTTAGTATGGGGAACATATTGTAAGTAACAAATACTTAATTTTGAGTTATTTGGACACTAGGGGAACATATAAGGGTTAGGTTTAGGGTTACTAATAAGCAATAATTCTGAGGTTATTGAGGTAAGACTCTTAGTTAATGGCTTACTGGTTGTATAATAAGGCCATGCAGAAGAAGGCATTAATAAGTACTTAAAGGCCTACTGAAACCCACTACTACCGACCACGCAGTCTGATAGTTTATATATCAATGATGAAATCTTAACATTATAACACATGCCAATACGGCCGGGTTAACTTATAAAGTGACATTTTAAATTTGCCGCTAAACTTCCGGTTCGAAACGCCTCTGCGGATGACGTATGCGCGTGACGTAGCCCGGCGAACACGGGTATGCCTTCCACATTGAAGCCGATACGAAAAAGCTCTGTTTTCATTTCATAATTCCACAGTATTCTGGACATCTGTGTTCGTGAATCTGTTTCAATCATGTTCATTGCATTATGGAGAAGGAAGCCAAGCAAGCAAAGAAGAAAGTTGTCGGTGCGAAATGGACGTATTTTTCGAACGTAGTCAGCCACAACAGTACACAGCCGGCGCTTCTTTGTTTACATTCCCGAAAGATGCAGTCAAGATGGAAGAACTCGGATAACAGAGACTCTAACCAGGAGGACTTTTGATTTGGATACACAGACGCCTGTAGAGAACTGGGACAACACAGACTCTTACCAGGATTACTTTGATTTGGATGACAAAGACGCAGACGTGCTACTGTGAGTATGCAGCTTTGGCTTTTTTTTGCGTATGTACGTAACTTTTTTAAAATATATAAGCTTTATGAACCTTGGGTTAGGTGAACGGTCTTTTGGGCTGAGTGATTGTGTGTGTTGATCATGTGTTTGAATTGTATTGGCGTGTTCTATGGAGCTAGGAGCTAGCAGAGGAGCTAGGAGCTAGCATAACACGTACCGTACCGGACGTGCGCGTCACGTACGTAACTTTTTAAAAATATATAAGCTTTATGAACCTTGGGTTAGGTGAACGGTCTTTTGGGCTGAGTGATTGTGTGTGTTGATCAGGTGTTTGAATTGTATTGGCGTGTTCTATGGAGCTAGGAGCTAGCAGAGGAGCTAGGAGCTAGCATAACAAACACGCAGGTGTTATTATGCAGGATTAATTTGTGGCATATTAAATATAAGCCTGGTTGTGTTGTGGCTAATAGAGTATATATATGTCTTGTGTTTATTTACTGTTGTAGTCATTCCCAGCTGAATATCAGGTACCGTGAGTATGCAGCCTTGGCTGCTAAACATTCGATAACTTGACCGTATGTGCGCGTCACGTACGTAACTTTTTAAAAATATATAAGCTTTATGAACCTTGGGTTAGGTAAACTGTCTTTTGGGCTGAGTGATTGTGTGTGTTGATCAGGTGTTTGAATTGTATTGGCGTGTTCTATGGAGCTAGGAGCTAGCAGAGGAGCTAGGAGCTAGCATAACAAACACGCAGGTGTTTTTATGCAGGATTAATTTGTGGCATATTAAATATAAGCCTGGTTGTGTTGTGGCTAATAGAGTATATATATGTCTTGTGTTTATTTACTGTTGTAGTCATTCCCAGCTGAATATCAGGTCACCCTCGGCTCTCACAGCATCTTCCCTATCTGAATAGCTTCAACTCCCCACTAGTCCTTCACTTGCACTTTACTCATCCACAAATCTTTCATCCTCGCTCAAATTAATGGGGAAATTGTCGCTTTCTCGGTCCGAATCTCTCTCACTTCATGCGGCCATCATTGTAAACAATAGGGAACTTTGCGTATATGTTCAACTGACTACGTCACGCTACTTCCGGTAGGTGCAAGCCTTTTTTTTATCAGATACCAAAAGTTGCAATCTTTATCGTCGTTGTTCTATACTAAATCCTTTCAGCAAAAATATGGCAATATCGCGAAATGATCAAGTATGACACATAGAATAGATCTGCTATCCCCGTTTAAATAAAAAAAAATCATTTCAGTAGGCCTTTAATAATGACTAATTAAGAGCCAATATGTTACTAATTTGCATGTTAACAAACAATTAAATAATGCTGAATAGGTTCCCCATACTAAAGTGTTACCGTGTATGTGAGCTCTATCTTGTGGTAAAAGAATCAATTAAATATTAGACTATATACAGTATACTATACTATACCATACAATACTATACTATATACTTCAGTACATTTTCTTTTAATCTTTATTTTAATATCTATTTTAGTACAATGTCTTTTTAACTTTTATGTGCGGTTAATTTTATTTGATTTAATATTTAAGTTTTATTTTCTTATATTTGCATACAGTGTTACTGTTTAAACTGTGTTTAATGTTACAGTAGCCAAAAATATTAAATATACTTGTTAAATAAAACCACTACGGTACCTTGTTTTTAATGTATACTTAGGCCTGCTAAGCTTCTGTATTTTAATGTTAGTCATTATGGTGGTACATGGGGGAAAAAGTTTGAGAACCACTGCTGTAGAGGATGCTGATTCTCGGGAATTTACAAAGTAAGACTTCAAGGAGAAGAGTGAAGGGAGAAGTCCGGCCCCCAAGTCCTTAGCTTTTTGGTAATGTGGCCCCAAAACAATTTAGTTGAATATCCTTGTCCTACTCTGTTAAATATAAATTATTAGAGTATTGTTTTGTTTTTATTATTTCACGACTTTCTTTTTTGAAGCAAATGACCAAGCACATCACCAATTATTAGGAGATTGTGTGTGCGGCACTTTTGCGTATCCAATTCTCAAATGCCAAACACTTTGTCAACTAATATCTAAAAATGAGGCTTTACTACTGTCTCTGCACCATTGCCACCTTCACCCTCCACATCTACCAACACCACCTAACCCTCACCCCTCACCAGACCCCCCTCGATAAGATCATCATCTGTCGCAAAGACTCTAGGGTGTGTTCCTGCACTCCACAGATACTTGGCAGACCAATGAATGTCCCTTTTGTGTGGCCAGATCCTCCTCAGATAGCACCCAAGATGCTCCATGCTAGCATCTGTTTGTTTTTTGGCGCATTTGTGTCCATTTTTTGTTATTGTGGAGATGAATTAGAAGCCTCTACTCTCTCTCTTCAGTGGCCTATGACTGAATACTAATACGTTTCTTGGTGGCACAGTGCCAGTCTGGTGTGGTTTAAAGAATAAATGGGAGTTGACTACCGGTGTCCTCGCAAGATATGGCCGACCGTTTTATCCGCCATCTTGTTATCTGTTTCAAAATAAACCTGCAGGTTCATAAGTGTTTATATACTATTACTCTACTTCATTTGCCAAAATGTCAAAATGGAATTAATATTTCCTCATTACACAAATATGTAGCACTGTATTTTTTTACACATCATTTTAACCCAGAGATAAAGTGTCCTAATAAATTGAAATGAACATGTACTTAATCAAATTGCTACTGCAGAATATTTCTGGCAGATAAACCTCTCCACATAAAACTGGATTGTTTTGTGTGAGTACAAAATATCTCTAAGTCATTGTGAAAAGCAAAGGTTTACCAACTGATGTCTTGGTTATACAATGAAAATTGTTTAAATATATCCAATATACTTTACATCCAAGTGGATTTGGTAATATTTACATTGTCATGGACCAGTGAGCATTAGATTTATATTGAGATTGTATGCATGATGTTTCCCTAATTAATTAAATATTTGGGTTTTATATTTTATTTTGTAGTTTTATTTTCGTTGTCATGTCGGATGGCCTTCGTGACGCCCGGAATCGAACCCATGCTCTCTGCCATACTGCAATAGGCAGAAACGTTACATTACACCACTAGGGATAAGTGGGTTTGGTAGATATTCAAAAAAAGTGGAGCAACAACATTTTAATCCAAAACTAATTGTAACCTGTTTGAATTTGTGCATGCACAGACACTTTTTTTAAATCAGGTTCAGTAGTTCTGTGTTTTTTAATTGACGCATCAAATGAATATGAATACGTTTACATGAGGATGGTTTAACTGTTAGTCACTCGCTAAACCAGTGGTTCTTAAACTTGTTTCACCAAGTACCACATCAGAAAACACTTGGCTCTCCATGTACCACCATGTATTCCAATACTTTGATACATTTCAAAATAGAGGGGTTTTGTTGAGTTTTTTCTTGCCCGGATGTGGGGTCTGAGCCGAGGATGTCGTTGTGGCTTGTGCAGCCCTTTGAGACACTTGTGATTTAGAGCTATATAAATAAACTTTGATTGATTGATTGATTGTTAGGAACTTTTAAAGTCAATCCTACAAATTGTTTTTCCACATTATTGAGGGTGTGGGCATCATCGGAAATATTTGCTTTATGCTAATATAAAGTCGCAGCTCTAAATTCAAGCTATTAAATGGCTTCTGCTCAGATTTCATCAACCTGTGTGGGGCAGTTGTGAGATGTTCTCTAGTATCCCACTCATCCGAGGTGATAGACAGTATTATATAGCCGGCAAATGGTCTATAAATTAATACACCGCAAGAGAGGCATATGGAGTGAAGTGGAATGTTCTGTATCAGTTCAACAAGGGGTGCCACATCTTTATAGCAGATATGTGATATGAAATTTTACAGCTGAAGGAGAAATGTCACAGAGCTTTGATAAGAGAGCGATGAACTTTCTCCTTCCACCCTTCCCAAACTGCTATTATCAGGTCTCAGTGGGCAAAATGCAACATTTATAACCCACAGCTCACACTATTATCTCAAGCTTGTTTAAAAACACTGAACTCCCCCATCTCAGCCACCTTGTCCTCTTCCTCCTCATTCTCTCTACCCACCTCTATCATCCCTTGACTGCCTAAAGGGGGCTGAACGTTTAAAGAGTAGGAAAAGGCAGCATGTTTCCAGGAAGTAATGGTAGTGTAAAGGAGAAAGAAGCTCATAGATTTTAGGGTCAGGCTTGTTTTCAAGTACTGGGCAGTTCAGGCAGAGTGTTAAACAGGCCAACTGGATTAGGGCATTTTAGCTATGAAAATCCACATAAGCCTTTCTAAGGGTTACGTGTACGGAAAGCCCTCCCCTGCTCCAGCAGCAAATGCCAAATAGAACGCTTTAGTTAGCCCTAGAAAGTCTACAAATGCAGGTGTTTCAATCCGAACACCAGACAAGAAGGTTCACACTTATCAATTTTGTACATAATTGTGTAAATATTGAGGAGACTGTGAGCTCTTTAAACCTAGATAAGAGACGTTCCCAAAAAATATTGCAGAGCTGACAGTATACATCAGCGGTCCCCAAAATCCAGCCCGCAGGAAGTCTCAAGTTGGTTTTTTTTATTTGTGCTTTTGCTTTTATGTTAACTACCTCTCTTTGTTTATAATGTCTATTTTCTGCTGGATCTACTCTCTATTTTATGATGTCCTTTTTTTTGCTGCAGCTGTTACATATACTGTAATACTGTACATCAGGGGTGTCCAACTCATTTGAGCTCAGGGGCCGCATTAAGGGAAATCTGCGCACACGCGGGCCGAACTAATAAAAATATGGTTTTAAAACAAAAACAATATAGACAACTTCAGATTGTTTTCTGAAATTGTTGTTGTTTTTTTTTAAATGTGTCCTTTCTAATCTATTTTCTACCGCTTGTTACTCTTGGGGTCTCCTAGCCGCTAAAGCAAATCATACTGTCTAAAAATGCATTTTCCCATCGACAATGTGACATCATCGAGTGCGCACTCTTTTAGTCAATTAGTGTGTGAGGAATATACAAACCCCGTTTCCATATGAGTTGGGAAATTGTGTTAGATGTAAATATAAACGGAATACAATGATTTTTCAACCCATATTCAGTTGAATATGCTACAAAGACAACATATTTGATGTTCAAACTGATAAACATTTTTTTTTTGCAAATAATCATTAACTTTAGAATTTGATGCCAGCAACACGTGACAAAGAAGTTGGGAAAGGTCGGAAACCAACATTGAATGACCGTGACCTTCGATCCCTCAGACGGCACTGTATCAAAAACCGACATCAATCTCTAAAGGATATCACCACATGGGCTCAGGAGCACTTCAGAAAACCACTGTCACCATATACAGTTTGTCGCTACATCTGTAAGTGCAAGTTAAAACTCTACTATGCAAAGCGAAAGCCATTTATCAACAACATTCAGAAACGCCGCCAGCTTCTCTGAGCCCGAGATCATCTAAGATGGACTGATGCAAAGTGGAAAAGTGTTCTGTGGTCTGACGAGTCCACATTTCAAATTGTTTTTGGAAATATTCGACATCGTGTCATCCGGACCAAAGGGGAAGCGAACCATCCAGACTGTTATCGACGCAAAGTTAAAAAGCCAGCATCTGGGATGGTATGGGGGTGCATTAGTGCCCAAGGCATGGGTAACTTACGCATTTGTGAAGGCACCATTAATGCTGAAAGGTACATACAGGCTTTGGGACAACATATGCTGCCATCTAAGCGCCGTCTTTTTCATGGACGCCCCTGCTTATTTCAGCAAGACAATGCCAAGCCACATTCAGCACATGTTACAACAGCGTGGCTTCGTAAAAAAAGAGTGCGGGTACTTTCCTGGCCCGCCTGCAGTCCAGACCTGTTTCCCATCGAAAATGTGTGACGCATTATGAAGCGTAAAATATGACAGCGGAGACCCTGGACTGTTGAACGACTGAAGCTCTACATAAAACAAGAATGGGAAAGAATTCCACTTTCAAAGCTTCAACAGTTAGTTTCCTCAATTCCCAATCGTTTATTGAGTGTTGTTAAAAGAAAAGGTGATGTAACACAGTGGTGAACATGCCCTTTCCCAACTACTTTGGCACGTGTTGCAGCCATGAAATTCTAAGTTAATTATTATTTGCAAAAAATAAAATAAAGTTTATGAGTTTGAACATCAAATATCTTGTCTTTGTAGTGCATTCAATTGAATATGGGTTGAAAAGGATTTGCAAATCATTGTATTCCGTTTATATTTACATCTAACACAATTTCCCAACTCATATGGAAACAGGGTTTGTATATATATGTAAAAATGTAAAACATCTGCTGTACAGTATGTGTGTGTGCTTGGGTCCCTTTTATCAGGAACACTATTAAAAAAACCTCACAATAATGTCTGTTTGAATGCTAAAAACCTTATGTCAGACCACCTAAAAAATGGATGGAATTTTAAAGTTTTTTACTGAATGAGACACCCAGAATGTACATGAAATTAAAGAATGTGGAATTTACAATATTCCACATTCCAGGGACCCAAGCACATTATGTGTGCTCGGGTCCCTTTTATCAGGAACACTATTAAAAAAAACTCACAATAATGTCTGTTTGAATGCTAAAAACCTTATGTCAGACCACCTAAAAAAAATGGATGGAATTTTACAGTTTTTTACTGAATGAGACACCCAGAATGTACATAAAATTAAAGAATGTGGAATTTACAATATTCACTATGAACGATAAAACAGTGAATATTAACAACATGATAAACAACGTAAGAACGTTGCGCTTCTTTTTGTGACGCTTGGGTCGCATGACGGGGACTACTGGCGTGTTTCCAAAATGCGAGGAGGCAACGTGCAGGTAAATAACTAATTAATGTAATGACGAAAAAAACAAAAGACGAGCACCGTTTAGAAGGGCACCGAAGCATAGGGAAGGCAATGCAAAAATGAAACAAAAACTGACAGGTTGCAAAACAACAAAATGGAATGCTGGAACACAGCAAAAACTCACGGCAGGTGGAGAGAGCGTCCACATGAATGACTATACATTCTAAACAAAGTCCCGACAAAGAATGGTGGCTCAGACTCAACTTAAATAGACCTAATTGTTAACAGAAAGCAGGTGCTGGGATCAGTGCTCAGAGAAAGATGTGAAGCGGTTACGAAAAAACACCAACACAACAGGAAATGCCACCAAAATAAGAGCGCAGGACAGGAACTAAAACCCTAAACACAGGAGAACACTAACACATTCAAAATAAGGCACGGCCTGGTGTAACCAGCCGTGACACTTTTACTTCTTAGACCACCTCCTCAATGGACATCTTTTACAAACGCAACAAAAATGCAACAAATACAGCAAAATATGAACACATATCTGCCTGGAGCGGCTGTGATGTAGATTACGGTAATAACCCTTATATCGCTCAAAAGCGCAGATTCCAACCATTGAAATACTTTCTACAGTTCAAGACTTATGGTAATTTGAAAACAGCAATGCACATCATAATGGCGGCTAAAGTTTTGTCCTAACGGTCTAAAATAATTATTTGGAAACTTCCGGCCGGATTGAAAAGCCGTATTTTGCCCACGTCTGACTTGGATTTATTGTGTGTAAATACATAAACCAGGTATCGCGCAAAACTAGAAATCAGTTGAAGGCTGCCTGCTAAAAGGTTTTACTTGCTTACTACGTTAGCTTACGTAACTGAAGACGACAATGGATGTAAATACATGGACCGGGTGTCGCACAAGACCAGCAATCAGTTGACATCTTATCTTCAAAACAACGCAAGAGCCAGGGCTGCCCGCAAAACGATTTCCCCATATTTCTACAAGATATGAACGACTGCAGAACGGCAACACTACGGAACATCTGAGCTTAGCCGTCCGTCAATACCCACTGGCAAGTGTCTGAGACGGCGCTGACTTGACTCGTGGAAAAGACGACAGTCCTGCCTTACCGAACGACTACTTTCTTTTTTGTATTTGTAGCAAGCAACACAGCAGTAACAATATACCTGGCGAGCATTGTAGACACACACTTCTTATTCAACTCCCGCTAATCACTCCCTTGCTTCCCCCGCCTCCGTGTCAGGTGCAGTTGACACAGGTCCCCACATAGCTGTCCAGGAATATGTATATAATATGATGCTTTGATTTTGGACCTCCAGAACCAGCATGTCCTCATTCATCGTGTCAACACGGTGAAATTACGCCTGAAAACATTTGACTTGTTGACTCCATTTGAAAGACCTGTAGAGCCGTTCTGAAGTACACTGAACATTTACTATTTTATTGATTGGACTGAAGGCCTAGACTTCTGTTTTTTCAATCAATCAATCCAATTTTATTCGTATAGCCCTTAATCTAAAGTGCTTCAAAGGGCTTCACAAACTTACAAAGATCTAAACCCACATTCGCTCAAGGAACAACTCAAAAAAAGGCAGATGGAGAATAAGAAGATACCTTGAAAAGTGTTGGATGGAGGGACCTCCCTTCCAGGGTGACCGGATGCAATGGTTGTCCAGTGGGTAGTTATTGAATTGTTAAATTAATATTGTTAGAATAATTAGTTGTTAAATGAATAGATAAAGTGGGAGTCCAGTGTATCTAGAAACCAGCAGATAGTCATTGGGGGAGTGTATCTTCTTCCAGGCTCATCCAGTCATCTACGCAGAGATATGTATAGCGGTGCATGGAAGAGTGGTCCAATGAGTGGTTCATCTCAGGTCTCAATTTCTGATCAGCTAACACTTCCTTCAGATTGGTACCTCTCCAGAAATGAACTGTGGCCACCTGGTATCCTCTCCAGGCAGTTTTTTATTTATACATTTTATGTGATGGTTTTTATATCATCCTATCAAACACAAATATGTTTATTCAGCAAGTCGTTTTTGGTCCATGTCTAAAAATATATATTTGACAAGAAAGTCTGTTGTTTGTCTTTTTACTTTATCTTTGCCTTGCAGCATCTTTTGGGATATATGGTATCTTTTACACATTTCAAATTACTGTAAGCATGCCACTTTTATAGAATGTGATTTTTTTTAATGTTCCGAGGAATGTGCCTTTGGGTGTTGTCATTCATCCAGGTTATTGGTATTCTCAGGGCAATCAACTGATCAGTTGACTGCTTATTTTGTCTTGGAAGACGTTTGGCCTCTCATCCAAGTAATTTTAATTCATGCTCATAGACTTAGATAGGACAGATCTATTCTGAGTGCTTGGTGCCGAGGTCCTAACTATTCATCCCCAAAGAGGAGTGTATGCACAGGAAGGAATGGTACTATTCTTTTGTGGTGTAGTAAAGAATGTGTTCATCAACAAATGTTAACCATACAATCCAATTGTTCATACACCGTATCAAATCGTTCATACACTATATAAAATCTTATCGAATAGTTCTGTTTTTAGAATATATTGTTTTTTAATCGTATCATAACCAATGTGTTTAAATGCGTATCGAACCATCCATCACAAGGAGATGTACAACCCTACTAAATACATTAAAAAATCTACACACTAACTCCCTCACATGCAATAATTTGGTCCAACAGTACAGTATCAGCACATACACTGTTTTGTGTCATTGAACAAATGAAATATACCAGCTGTCAAGTCATACCTTCCATCAAAAGCCTGACAAAGTAAGCAGGCCGCCTCCTGACAACAACGGCAAGACATCCATCTTTGGGGCAGTGCTGCAATTTCAATTGATTGCATGTAAAGCCAGACAGCAAAACTGAAAGAATAATTGTCCTCACACAAAGATATCTCTCATATCACCAAAACCATCTAGAGGACACACACCACACCAGCTGCAATCTGATTCTTTTAAATGTTTTTCACAAAATGTCTAACCCATCAAGAGGACATTACTCTACTTGTGAGTGGCAGGTTGAAAGAGAAATTGATGGTATGCTTAGTTGAAATGCATTTTCAGTGGCAAAAGAAAGTTGCCATCCTCTCTGTTCAGTCTTTTCATAAAAAAAGTGTTACACACCTTTCATAAAGAGAGTATTACACACTTTCTTACAGCATGGTTTAAACGTTGCACATTGAAGTTATATGTAACAATAGCTTGGAATTTATTTTTCGAAAAGCTACAACATAAGACCCATTTCCACGAGTGGTACAGTCCAGCTCAGTTTGGTATGCATTTTGTTGCATTTACATTTTAAAAGGACCCAAAATATCCAACCCAAAACATCCCACTTCTATGTAATTGTTCATACGCTGGTTTCAGTAGTGACATTGTGGTCAACTGAAATGGACTCTTAGTGGAAACGTAAGTACAGTGGTACCTTGGCTTATGTTTCAAAAGGTCAGACAAAATATGAATCATACAGTACGAAAACCAAATACATTTTTCCAATAAGAAATATGAGCGCTGGCACTTGTGGTATAGCCAAGAATGCACCAATGACGACTGCATCCTCACTAGGGGTGTCTTTGAATAGTCGATAATTAAAT
>NC_084741.1:60121567-60401567 GCF_033978785.1 Entelurus aequoreus | reverse complement strand
TGCCATATCCTCTTGGCGACTTTTTTTTTTTTTTTTTAAGAGCTACTAGCGACAAATTTTGTAACTTTTCCCTGGGACATTGGAGACTTTTTCGTGTCTTGGAGACTCTGAGGTGAAAGCAAGCAGCAGTCACCATCCTCAGCGAAAAGTAACCGGTGCTGCCGGTCAGCTGGTGCTGCTGCTCTGCTGTACAAGTTTCACATTGTTCCCATTGGGTTGAGTTCTTTCTTGCCCTGATGTGGGATCAGATCCGAGGATGTCGTTGTGGTTTGTGCAGCCCTTTGAGACATTTGTGATTGAGGGCTATACAAATGATCTTTGATTGATTAATTGATTGATTGATGCTAGCATGAATGCTGGATATATCGACAAGAAGCAGAGGAGAACGCTACGCTGGCAAAGTTTACTGATTCAATGTTGTCAACAAAAGTAGCACAGTTAAGTTAAACATATGCCTTTGCTCAACGGACAGTCACCGCATGCAGGACATCTAAGATCTGTGAAGACCAAGTCCTGCAAGAAGATGTCATTCATATCGCCACAGCTGATTCGTTGTCCAATACCTTGGAGAGGCGCAATTACAGCAAAGATAAACCAACTGTATTTCACAAACAAGAGCATCAATTTGCAACAAGGGGGACTGAATGTGAATTAATTTTGCTTCCTGGAGAACGTTGGACATCTGTAAGTAATCACAACGAGCTGGGGTTGCATTTTACTAAAACAAGTGATCAGCATTGTCATCTGAAAAAGGTAAACAAACTTGCTTGTTTCAAAAACAGTTTAAACTAAAGAGTGAATGCAGATTTGAATGGTGCACTAAGTTAAGTTGTTCATGAGTGTCTTTACTACATTATCGATTAGTAACTGTACTTTGTTTGCAAGATTATTTCAAAGACTTTCAAAATGTGCACTTAATTCTTACTCAACTTACTGTCACAAACTTTTGAACAAACCAATGACTTGAAGTTTAGTAAAATATTTAAAAAAACGTTCCTGTATAACATTCTGGCTACCAAATTGTATTTGTATCCAAGTATCGGGGTATTTTCTTCAGCAAATTGTATTTATGCAAGCAAATAATAACATGTAATTAATCATGATTAATCACAGGTTTAGAGTGTGATTAGTCGGAATAAAAATTAATCACTTGACAGCCCTAATAGGTTAGTGTGTCTGCCTCACAATACGAAAGTTCAGAGTTCGATCCTGCGCTCGGGATCTTTCTGTGTGGAGTTTGCATGTTCTCCCCGTGACTATGTGGGTTCCCTCCGGGTACTCCGGCTTCCTCCCACCTCCGAAGACATGCACCTGGGGACAGGTTGATTGGAAACACTAAATTGGCCCTAGTGTGTGAATGTGAATGTGAATGTTGTCTGTGTATCTGTGTTGGCCCTGTGATGAGCTGGCGACTTGTCCAGGGTGTACCCCGCCTTCCGCCCGAATACAGCTGAGATAGGCTCCAGCACCCCCCGCGACCCCGAATGGGACAAGCGGTAGAAAATGGATGGATGGATATATAGAAAAGGATATTTTTGGACTTAAAGATATCTGCCAAATTTGGGTACACAAGCTTTAATTGTAAAGGTAGCCTCCCAGTGACAAGCTACAGTAAAGGTACAATAATATACTTCTATTCTGAGAGTATAGCTCACGCTCTATAGTGATATTCCTCATTTAATTCAGGAAAATACTACTTTAGGTGCTCCTGAACCTTCTCCCAAGTCAATTACTAGGATGCAACTTCCCCTGGGTAACGGGGAATTCTCTTTTTTTTTTCCTGGGTGACCTAGTTGTCTTTTGTGAGTAGGTTTTAGCTGAAGCAGTTTGACAGCCAACAGATAAGATGGATTAAGCTTTTTTTCATCCAGTTTTGATGTGAACAGCGTAAAAGCGGGTTAAATCATTGAGTTTCAGGAGTATTTTTAAATGCCTGAAGATAGTGCGATAAAGGAGCTAAACCTAAGACTTGGGCTTGGAAGGTCAAGGTTGCAGCTTTGGAGAGCAGCTACCCTGTGACGGGGCTAGCTCTCCATGCAAACCGAGCGCCATGGACGACCCCACCTCTCATCACTCCGAGAAAAGATACACGAAAGGAATGAAACAAAATCCCGCTCGGGCTCAAAGTGCAGTGCTCCCTTGCCTTGTGTGGGTGCATTAGAGTGTGAGAGTCGTGCTTGGATTTGTGCGCCTGCCTGAGTGTGTTTGTATACTGTAAACATTTATCCACGAGCAACTATCTCCTTAATTAGGTGTTGATTAAGGATGTGCCAATCAGTATCGGCTCATTTTCATGAAAAAGTATGTGGTCGCCATTGCCGATTAATGCCTTTTAAAGCTGATCGCAAATGCCGATCCCGTCTGGCTTACGCTGTATTTATTTTAAGTCCCTCGGCTGACAAGCTAACAGTAGCTAATTTAGTGTCTCCATACACAGTGTGGAGCCGCTCCCCTAAGCTAATAATAATCACCTCCAATACAGCAAATAAACTGCAATTCTTTGTATCTTAAGTATCAGGAGCGGGCATGCTAATAGCTAACTTAACTGCTAAAATAGCTTTAAACAACACTAATAAATAAGTCCTTAATAAACACGTAAGAGGAGGGAAGATCGATCCATATATTAGTGGTGTTGATACCAATATGATCAATTCCAGAGTGATTAGGTTGATATTTTTAATTTCTCAAAATAACGTGTTTGTTGTTTATGTTACTGTTTACAAACTCAGGGAGTTATTCCCTGGAGACAGGAGGATTTGAGAACAGAAACCAAAGGATTTAAATGAGTAGTAGATACCGTAATTTTTTTAAATATAAGCCGCTACTTTTTTCCTACACTTTGAACCATGCGGCTTATGAACCAGTGCGGCTAATTTATGGATTTTTCTTTGCTAACTGCCGTAATGTTTTGTATTCAACAAATAGTTTTCAAGAGAAAGACATTGAAAAGGGGTGTTATTGTTTGTGCTATGGCGCCATGTTTTGGACGAGTTCACTCACTGCAAGTGCTGCGAGTTGAAAATGTTGCGTGCCTTGAACCAGAAGTATATCTCGTTTTGTCTATTATTCGTCTATCGCGTTTCTGCAAGAAAGGATTCTTCATTCATCACTCCAAGCAACATTTGTAAGTATTACAATATAACAAAAACAATTCATACTTACTAAACAGTCTCATGTGTGGTGTCTGGAAGAGTGTTTTCATGCATATTTGTATGTATTATCGTAATGTAATTAAGCTAGCGTTGTTAGCATTAGTGAATATGCTAACACGTTTATGAGTGTCTGTGTTAGTATTATTAACTTGCAATAGCATTGTTTTTGTATTGTTTCAGTTTCGTAAAATTCCCCAAAACATCCCTGTGGAGTTATTGAGTCTGTTTAGCTGATATGACAGCTAGCTTTTGCAGCTAGTGGGTCTATGACAATGACTTCTGTTTTGTTTGATCAGCCGTAAACATTTACAAAATCTTTCGTACTGGTATATATCTCGGGCATAACTACGATAGTAGTTTTTGCTTTTCTTTCAATTTTTAATTGGGGTGTTACGATTGATCGATACATCGATAGATTGATTTATATTCCGAAAATTTGAAGTATATTGATATGTGCTTGGCAAGTTTGCCTTCCGGAAGATAGGTAACGATCCAATATCGTTTTAAAAGGTAATCGATTTTATTCATACAACAACAAAGAAAACATTGGTTTTAAGAACGGCAGACTTTATATGAAGTTCACCACTTTTGAAAATAAGTCTATTTTTCACGTCTGTGATGTCATCAAAACAAAACTGGCGAATCGCTATGGTGGCTAAGAAAGGTCATAACAAATGCAAACACGACAATATTATTAATTACAACACAAGAGCTGTCAGTTAGAGCACGATTGCAAAAGCCGTAACGAGTACAAATGACACAAAACAAACCGCAACACAACTCTAAGCTACAAAAGACGCAGCCGCCACCCCGGAAGTGACAGCTGAGCAAGTTAGGCGACACACTGATTTCCGGAACACAAAAATAGGAAGTGCGACACAAAGCATGCAACTGGCACCCAAGGAGATGATATTGCATCAGAAACAAATAGATAGAAGAGATGGATCTAGGAGGTTATAGAAATTAAAAAGCGAGGGGCCAACATGATCAGCAAGGATGAGGGGGTGTACAGTACATGCTTCCGCACACCTGGAACACTGTTCATCATCTGCGACGCACCGACCCCAGGGCAGAACACAGATATTGCATGGCTGGATCAGGTAACTGAATTTAGCAGGTAATTGAACTATTAAAATGCTAGTTAATGTACTCTTATTGAAAATTGCTAGAGTGTTGAAAACATGAGCAGAAATGTTTTCTACTTGTTGGTTGGACTTGATTCAAAAACGATGTGAATGCATTCAGTGTTTCCCACACATTAATTTATTTGTGGCGGCCCGCCACGAAAGAAATACGTCCGCCACAAATTAAAAAAAATAAAATAATAAAAATTTAAAAAAATAAAACATTTAAAAAAAAATTAAAAAAATTAAATATATATATATATTTTTGTTTTTTGTTTTTTTTGTCCTCTCCAGCTTCTCAGGCAAATCATATAGTTGATGTAGATGCCCATATCGGCTGTTCAGATTTACTTTACAAAAGAGAAGTGTAGGATACTTCTCTTGTTGCCTTATTTGTATTTGACTTTATTAAATGTATTCATATTAGAAACACAACATGTGTATATAACAAAGGGTGCAAAGGCTGCAGGCAGTAGGAAACACATGGTTAAGTGTAGGGAGTAAAACTGATGGCAGTCTAAAGTTCAAGATTTTTGGAGCTCTTTGTTCAGTGGATCAGATGTTTGATGAAGCTCTGTGTCTATCTACCACCACTACTGTTTTCTGTTTATTTGTTACTGACTGTGGCAGCACATCTCTGCCTCTGTTTCACTTTATGTTGCTGGTAAATAATATGGTTGTAGTAGTAGGCTAAAGTTAAATTATTTAGTCTGCACTAATTAAAGGGGCAGAGCTTTAAGACACATTTTAGCTTTTATATTTTATAAGATATATTTTTTGTAAGAACCACAATTAATAAATATATTTCAGTGAATAACTTATTGTTCAAATCTGTATATAAATATGTACATAAAGTGTTGTAATTATATTGTAAAATGGATGGATGGATGGATGGATGGACGTTTAAAACAAAACTGTTATTATTAATTAGTAAGTATACATTTTTTTAGCCTTTTTAGAGAAAATCATATCATAGTAGTAAATTATGCAAATTACTTGATGATGTCATGGTGACCACGCCCATGGCCACGCCCGTGGCCACGCCCCCGCCGCCACAGGTATCTTGGCAGTTTATGGGAAACACTGGCATTGGCCGTCAATTGTTGTTTACTTGCTTGTTTGTTTTCTTTAATTCATTATACAGAATTCCCTTACAAGAAATAACAAGAATTTAGGAGACTTCACTTGCAGTGTCCAGTAACCCAGTGTTTTTCAACCTTTTTTGAGCCAAGGTACAATTTTTTCATTGAAAAAATTCGGAGGCACACCACCAGCAGAAATCATTAAATCAGTTGACAGAAATCAGTTGACAGTAAAAAGTCGTCGTCGCAATTGTTGGATACGACTTTAAACCATAACCAACCATGCATTACTATAGCTCTTGACTCAAAGTAGGTGTACTGTCACGACCTGTCACATCACACTATGACTTATTTGTTTGCTGTTTTCCTAAATGTGTAGTGTTTTAGTTCTTGTCTTGCGCTCCTATCTTGGTAGCTTTTCCTGTTTTGTTGGTGTTTTCCTGTAGCAGTTTCATGACTTCTTTAAACGCTACTCCCCGCATCTGCTTTGTTTTAGCAATCAAAAATATTTAAGTTGTTGCTATCTTTCTTTGTGGGGACATTGTTGATTGTCATGTGATGTTCGAATGTACTTTGTGGACGCCGTCTTTGCTCCGCAGTAAGTCTTTGCTGTTGTCCAGCATTCTGTTTTTGTTTACTTTGTAGCCAGTTAGGTTTTAGTTTCGTTCTGCATAGCCTTCCCTAAGCTTCAATGACTTTTCTTAGGGGCACTCACCTTTTGCTTATTTTTGGTTTAAGCATTAGATACGACGACAAACCCTCGTCGTCAAACAAGACAACATCTACAAAGCAAATTAGTTACCGGCTGCCACCTAACTGATATTGAGGAGAATAACATGGTTATTTTGCAGAGCTCTAGAAAGCACAGACACTCAACAACAACACATAATTTGCAGACTATAATTACTGGTTTGCAAAAAATATTTTTACCCCAAATAGGTGAAATTACATAAATCTCCCACGGCACACTAGTGGTTGAAAAACACTGCAGTAACCAGGATTTATTTCACAGTCACACTGCTTGATTTATTTGGCTAAACAGTTACCGAACTAATTCTAACTCACAGAATCACTTCAGTTAAAATGGTTCATAAAAAATTTAAAAAATTGTTCCTGAATTGTATCAGCAATCACAAATATCGAATCAAATCCAATCATTGTTAAAACGAATCAGTAATTATTAGTTATTGGAATTATCTGTCTTGATCAAACTATTCGAGGTAATAAAATATAATAAGGAAGTAGTTTAAATATTGATGTTGTTAAACTGTCAATGGCACTCACTATGGCATCAGTATTGGTATCGGCTAATCTCACTCATGGAGGATCGCTATCCGAATCGGCAACCTAAAACCCTGATCGGAACATCTCTAGTTTTAAATATTTACCAGTGCTGCAATAAAACAGCAATTGATCTGTTTATATAAAACATGAAATAAAGAATGATGCAAAAATTAAGAATTCCTCGATTTCAGAGAGACATTCGTTATCTAAAATGTAATCATGTTTCTGGCTATAGTTTAAGCAATCTTTGCGCCTCCCTCAAATTTGATCTGAGGTGTGCCTCACACGCTCAAAGGAGTTGACAGCCGTACAATCGCATGACACCGCTTAGCCAATCCGTGATTCATTTGAATTTTAAGCCACCCGGCATTGAAGCCACTTGAGAAGAAGAAAAGGTGAAGAGGCTGCAAACAATGAACAAGTCGATGATGTTACACGGGGTCAAACTCCCAACATGTTTACTTATCAGACGTCACATCAGGCCAACACTGACAGGTTTCTGCTCCGAAACCTTTCCGTGGGGACATATTTAGACACATTTTGTGGACATCTTTTCCCTCACTGCTCCTCATGTCGGTGACAGGGGAGAGTAATCCTATACACAGGCTGCTATTGTGAAATGAGAAACTAGCCTCCTTCACTGCCAGAGACCAGATGCACCTCTCTCTCTCTGTCCTAATCTGTAAACGACTTAAAGGAGCCTTATCTCCGGGCTCTTCTGCTTCATTTCATGCTTGATTTACTTTAATTTGTCTGATAGGGCACAAGGATTTGGAAATGGCCCATCTTTCGGTGGAAAATGTTCTGATTTTTTTTCTGGCATTGTTATGTGGCGTTTTTTGACTTTTCTCACTCCTCCCTTCTCTTCACCCTTTCTTCAATTCCTCCATCTCCATCTCTCTCCCATTCACTTCCTTTTTCTTCTCCTCTTTTGCGTCACGTCTTTTTTTCCTTTTCTTTGAAAGGGCAAATTGGGAGGTGTGGGTCGGTCCAGAGCAACAGTATGTTTGAGTGCATTTGGATTCAAGCTAACGCAGCAGAACACAAGTTATCCATAAACAGAGATTTTTGTGATGGGCAACAGTATTTGCCTTTCTGCTACACAGTGGGCGAAGAGCAGCCAAGTGCTTCAAACCACAAAGATCTAATGTTTAAGTTAAGAGGCAGCCGGCCTTCCCGTTCACCGAGTGGGGGAACTGCTTGAGCTGATAAAGTTGCTTCACAGTGTGCGACATGGACAAGCGACATGCTTTTACAGATGCCTTGAGATGTTTTTTTTTTTCTTCTATTGCCAGAACTTAAATACTTGCATGGTTGTCTGACTGCTCTCGTCACCAAGACGTTTCCTCACTTGTGCTGAATGACAGTACAGGAAGGGAGCTATGATTAGAGAAGCCTGGATCCTGAATAATCTCCATCCCCTTCCATCAATGAGCAAGGCACAGACGCAACAGAAAAAAAGTCACTAAAAGAGACCGCGTGAAAAGAAAGATATGTGCTGTGTGTACAAAGACGTCATATGGCTCCACTGGCCCCCATTACACACTCAAATCTAAATCCACACAACTTCAGTCTGAATTGGACTATTCATTTTCAAATTATAAAAATTTGAGATCTACAGAAAAATAAATAATTTAAAGGGGTACTGCACTTTTTTTGTAATGTTGCCTATAATTCACAATTCTTATGAGAAACAAGAACGCATATCTTTTTTTTAATGCACTCCAACTCATAAATAAACGTAAATAAAAATAATTTTACAATGGAGACAATGGGAGCCATGACGTCATTGCGCCTATTTCCATTGACACGATAAATAACCATCCAAAAAGCACCAGAATTACTCACCAACATTCACCATTAGAAATATTGTTATTATAATCGCTAACGTTAAGGACCTGGATTTAGCGGTGCATTGATCAGAGAGAGGTAACCACCTTATGTTGTTGTATTGACATCATGACCTAGTGAGCTGCTTTCTCGCCTCGGAGCTCGTGAAAGTCTATTCTAAAATATAAATCCTGTCTCTCACCTGGATAGTAATATTATATGGCAATTTACACCCGGAATAGTGAGACGACCTAAAAAGAGGCTCCATTCTACCCCACTTTTTTCTTTGCGTGAATTACGAGTCAGAAATATCAACATCCTAACAGTCGGCATTCCAGTGAGAGCAGAAATTGTACAGTAAGTGATGTTAAAATATGTTTGTTGGCTCTCATGATGTCTGCAGTGAGTAGTAACCAGTGATGTTATCGAAGGAAAAAGCGAACGTTGTGACGCTTGAAATAAGCAAAATCCGTAAATATTACATGGTGGTATGAATGTGTGACTACATTACATATATACTTACACCATGTATATAAAACAATGACAGAAGTGTTTGGATGTTTTTAAGCACTTTATAGGCAGAAAGAGTGCCTCCTATAGGTTCCATTGTAAGTGGACTTTTGATGGGATTTATTTACTAGTTAGAATGCATAAAAACAAGAAAAAACATATGTGTGCTTGTCTTACATAAGGATTGTGATAAAGGGTTTTTTAAAACACTCTCATTCAACCGTCTTAAAAATGAACAATAACAAGTGGTTAACCACACACACAGAAAGGACCAATGAAATTCCTCTCACAGGCTGAATTTACTTAACTCAGGGTCTGTGCGTGGTGATAAACGGAGTGATGATCCGGCAACACATATTTATCCATGTTTTGCTTTAATTAACACCAGTTTGTTTGTTGAAAAGATGATTAATGCGCCAATAAAAACTGTATAATTGAATATCGCAACACTAGTGCAATCATGGGGGAACATGCAATTTTTATGAATTTTGTATTATCCTTATCATGCATAGTTATGTTTAATTTTAATTCACTTGACAAGCTGACTCTGCCCGTTTCATGCTTCTACAAAAAAAAAGGAGGGATGACCACAACGTTTTGCTGTGCATCGGCTTTCACAGCAAAACATATTAAAACACTAATAAGTCAATAGACATTTCGAAGCATGTGTGTGAAATAGTAGTTGAGATATTTATCCGTGTGTGGGATTACATTTCCCTGCGATTGACTGGCAACCAGGTGTGGGTGATACTGGTAATTTTGGTATTTAACCAATATCAAGTAAATACAGGATTAGTATTGTCAATACTGATACCGATACTTTTGACTTGAAATGTAATGGTCATTGAATATGTGAAT
Source organism: Entelurus aequoreus (assembly GCF_033978785.1). Classification (NCBI taxonomy): domain Eukaryota; kingdom Metazoa; phylum Chordata; class Actinopteri; order Syngnathiformes; family Syngnathidae; genus Entelurus; species Entelurus aequoreus. The sequence continues at coordinate 60,391,727 of NC_084741.1, read as the reverse complement.
TTGACCCTCGTTAGTTTTTTGATTTTGAAAAAACGGGGAACATTTTGTTTGTATATCTAAATACAACAATATTTATTTATCCAGGGTAAGGGCAAATAACAATTTTTTTTTTATTTGTAAAGCTGACCTAGAAATGAGGGAACATTTACAGGACAGAAATGTTGATGTGTGATTATAATGTCTCGTCTTTTATTTCCCCCCAAAAATTGCGCAATAGATCACGTTCAACTGTTAATAAATGCTCCAAAGAAGCAGGGGTAAATGCGTTTCAACATGAATGAATGTTTAAAATTGACTTTTCAAGTGTAAAACTGAACATTTCTGCAACTTGTGGATGACAAAGCAGACAATAAGGAAGCCTTTGGTGTTGTTTATTTCTGAAATGTTAATCAATTATTACTGTCATTAGTTTTTAATTAATCAAAACAGCACAGTCCATTGACAATGAGCTCCTAGTATGCTCTTTTATTGCCATTCAGCATCTATACTTTTAAGTCCGTGCGGTATCAAACAAGTAAAACATCAATTTGTTTTCCAGTTTTTGTTGACAACCTGTACTTTTTTAGATTAAAGTTACAAGAAACACCTAAACCATTGATAACTAATCCATAACAACAAATTGATTTAATCTTATTGAAAAAAAAAGCCTCCAAACATCAATACTTTTGCCGCAACTTTCTCAAAAAGCTACAGCGAATTCAAGCATTTTAGGCCGCAAAAATCACAAAAAAAGGGCAGCAAATGTTCAAATGGGAAAGTAACCCATCCCTAATCTGAATAAAAGTAAGGTAATGTTGCTAACATACTTTATGAAAGTACCTGAACTGTTAGGATCAATAATTTAATTTTTCCACAAAAATATATGCAACTGAATGCATTAAAAATAACACATCCCCTCATATGCACATATACACCCAAAGAAAATCCACTCATATACACCCCAAAGAAATTTTAATTTCCACAAGCAAGTAATTTTCCGTTGGGCAATTCCGAGTTTACTCAATAATATTCCACCTAGCACAGTTTACCTGAATGTCTCTGTGTTAATACAAAATACACACATCAAATATTCAACCAATTACAATGATACCTCTTAGAAAAATGTGGGCAGCCATAGTGCCTGCAAGGGTATGCATTGCAGAACAAACACATTCAAAGAGCTAAAGAAAAACGCAATGGGTGACTGGCCCCGGGGGCACAAATTGCACCACCAGCTGTGTTTTTAAGTCAGCTCCATATTTAGCGACAACTCTCAATTTCTCTTTGAATTCTTCCGACTTGCTTGTATGAAATCACAATTAAAACAGATTGCATTGTAATTGTGGACATAAATTCAGTTGATATGCAGTGAGAGATTACATGTTCTTATTTTAGGCATTCTGACTGTGCCACATCCCACACAGTTGTACAAAACGAGAACTGAATGTGGTGACATCTTACTCAGATGATAGGAACATTGATCAGAGTTTTGCCCTATTTTAGATTATATAACTAACAACCATGAAGTTCCTTCATAAAGCCTCTTAGTATAGCGGATCAGTGGCTACATTTGCATCATGGCGATGCAGCACAGAAGTACAGTGATTTGTCTAATCTCTTGTTGCATATTTCATCATTATAACCACACATTTTGAAGGTGTGTGGTGGCTGCAAAAGTGTAGTTTCTCTCTCATACAGGTGACACAGTCTACAACAAATGGGAACTCGTTTTAAATCTCGCAAGGCGCAGAGAACCTGATGATGGACTTTCATTATCAGCATCAGTAATCTGTGTCATTCATGTTTTGTGAGACTTGTCAAAAGACGTTTGAATAAACCCCTTTGGGTGCAAGATAAAACCTTCCTCTTCCCAGACAAAACTGCTGTGATGCACGTCCAAATTTCTTGATTACAAGACGGCGGTGGCGCTGAAGTATAGTGAGGTGGGGAGGTGGTGTCGTGCGGAGAAAGTTTCCAGTTTGCTGATATAACAGTCAAGTGTGTCTATAAGTCTACTTAAAAAGCTTAGGTGTCTGTCGAGACAGCTGCGACACCCTCGTCTTATGATTCTGTCGAGACAGTACACTATCAAACCTTTCATACCGTTCCCAAGCTACATTTCCGGTGACAAAAGCTTTGCGAAAGCCTCCTGAAGGATTCATCTGTATCCTAATATTTCCAATCCAATTTAAGTGGAGCAGCCAGAGTGGTCTGTGCACTAGTTTACCAATCTTTGCTTTCTAAGACTCCGTGTGCTGAAGGCTTGAGGGGTTCAATCAATGGCGCTTTGATCTCGGCTGGAACCATAATTATTTAACATTGTTACAAGGATTTCTCTAATCCATCCTACCATTAAATCCCTTTTACACCCTCATCTTCTGCAGCCTAATCTGCATCTGGGTGCTCCATTTGTCTCTCTCCCCTCATTTTGGCGCCTCCCTCCTTCCCTTGACTGCACCCTGACTTTAGAAAAGAGTTGAGTTCCAAGTTGGAAAGTGTCTTGTTTGCAAAGAGCAACCTGACAGGACTTTCAGTGCATTATGGTTGTAATGTTTTCCACTGCGTACTGTATTGTGACAAAGTTGCTACAGTAGATTCACATTGAAATCACTACTTGGTTCACTTTCAATTTTGTAAATTCAAATTAGGGCTGCAACTAACGATTATTTTGACAGTCATCATTTGATGAGTCAACGATTATCTTAACGATTAGTCGACTAATCAGATGATAAAGCGTACACATAATTAATGGCTCTAATTTTTCCATCGATTTCTAAATGCAGCTTGAATTATTTTAGGCATGTGCTTACAAACAAAAAAGATAAATATAAATATTTATTTATACTGTAACTGTGCTGCTCATTCAGATGTTACAAAAATTAAAATGTTTTCCATTTAAAAGAAAGGAAAGGTAAAGTACTAAATAAACAATAAACCTTGTTTATGTATTTAAAGAAACAGTTAAAATGGCAGGAATGAAAACAAACAAAACACAAAATCTAACTTCCTGAAAAAGAAAAGCATTTTGTGATGTTTAAAAAGCTGCACACTGGTTTTTTGACTGTTGATTAACTAATGTGTGTGTGTTTGTGTGTCTGTGTGTATAAGTACCTTTTTTGACGGCGTTGCAAATTGACTCAATGTGTAGAATTCTATATTTGATTACTTCTTAAAATTTTGGCTATCTAATAGGTTGTATGTTTAATCTTATGATACCTCCGCATTATGCCTGTCCGTCTCTCTCCCTGCGCTTGTGTGTGTTTGCGTTTGTTAAAAGTGCCTTTTGTTTTCGGCATCGCAAATTGACGCAGCTTTAAAACGTACTGGAATTAATGTAGACAAAGTTTAGCTGGCTTACTTTGGCTAAAATGATAGTTAAAGTGTGAAGATCCGTTGCCCGGATCATAGTTTGTATACATTTTGATTCACTTGTTGTTTAAGTTCTGTTTCAGCGCCCCTGTTTTGTTGTTTTAGTTGCCATGACGGCAGATTATTTTCACCTGCCTCTGATTAGTGTTTGGGACGCTCACCTGTTCCCGGGCACTAATCAGAGAGCTATTTAGTCCTTAGTCCATCCTCTGGCTTCACTGCTCGCTGTACACATCCTACAAAGTCAGACCTGCACTGTTTCAATGTCCATTTCTCAGATGATATAATTGTTGATGACTGAAGTGCTGATATCAATCAAACCTTTTGATTGATTGATTGATTGATTGATTGATTGATTGAGACTTTTATTAGTAGGTTGCACAGTGAAGTACATATTCCGTACAATTGACCACTAAATGGTAACACCCGAATACGTTTTTCAACTTCTTTAAATCACTTAAATTGATTCATGATACAGATATATACTATCATATATACTATAATCATAATACAGTCATCACACAAGATAATCACATTGAATTATTTACATTATTTACAATCAGGGGTGTGGAGGGGGGGGGGGGTAGGATATGGACAGCAAGTAGTGGACATAGAGAGAGAGAGAGAGAGAGAGAGAGAGAGAGAGAGAGAGAGAGAGAGAGAGAGAGAGAGAGAGAGAGAGAGAGAGAGAGAGAGATCCGAAGGCATAAGAAAAAGTATCTGCATTTGATTGTTTACATTTGATTATTAGCAATCCGGGGAGGGTGTTAGTTTAGGGTTGTAGCTGCCTGGAGGTGAACTTTTATTGCGGTTTTGAAGGAGGATAGAAATGCCCTTTCTTTTATACCTGTTGGGAGCGCATTCCACATTGATGTGGCATAGAAAGAGAATGAGTTAAGACCTTTGTTAGTTCAGAATCTGGGTTTAACGTGGTTAGTGGAGCTCCCCCTGGTGTTGTGGTTATGGCGGTCATTTACGTTAAGGAAGTAGTTTGACATGTACTTCGGTATCAGGGAGGTGTAGTGGATTTTATAGACTAGGCTCAGTGCAAGTTGTTTACCTCTGTCCTCCACCTTGAGCCAGCCCACTTTAGAGAAGTGGGTAGGACCCACACCCCAACCCCCTCCACATCCCACCCACCGGATTGTAAATAATGTAAATAATTCAATGTATATACTCTGATGATTAACTTGTGTGATGACTGTATTATGCTGCTAGTATATATTTGTACCATGAATTGATTAACGTGGACCCCGACTTAAACAAGTTGAAAAACGTATTCGGGTGTTACCATTTAGTGGTCAATTGTACGGAATATGTACTGTACTGGGCAATCTACTAATAAAAGTCTCAATCAATCAATCAATCAATCACTCGGCCTGGTGGTTTTGTATGCTCCCATGCAACAACGTTACATTCTCGCTAAGGCTGCAGCTAACGATTATTTTTCTATCGATTAATCTATAGATTATTTTTTTCGATTAATCGGTTAATCTATAGATTATTTTTCGATTAATCTATAGATTATTTTTCCTTTTACCGATTATTTTTTTATTCAAAATGAAGATGAAAAAATAAATGTAGGCACGTTTTTTCAAAAGGCACGGCTTTTATTTACAAAAAAAAAGAAGTATGGCCACTCAGTCAACATTGACAACAACATGACTAAATATTCTGTCAAATGTAAACATTTAAAACTTTTAACATTTAACAAAATTAAAAGTAGCTTATTTGCTTTTTAATGTGCAAATATAAAAGTCAACATCCAGTGCAAATCTTAATATTCTGCAATAGTATAAGCATTTCAAAAGTAAAAGTATTGCTTATTTTGCTTTAAAATGTGCAAAAATAAAGATAAACATCCAATACAAAAAAGTGCAAAACGAAATATTCTGTAACAACAGTGTAAACATTTCAACAAAAGTGAAAGTATTGCTTATTTGCTAAAATGTGCAAAAATAAAGATAAACATCCAATACAAAAAAGTGCCAATCTAAATATTCTGGAGCACTGTAAACATTACGTATTGCTTTTAAAATGTGCAAAATAAACATATTCTCTACTGCTCACTAGTGTTACCATATCTGAGCTACTGTGTAGAAATATGGGGAAATAATTACAAAAGTACACTTCATTCATTAACGGTGTTACAAAAAAGATCAGTTACAATAATACATAATGTTGGATATAGAGAACATACAAACCCTTTATTTATTGAATCAAAAATACTGAAATTCCACGACATAGTGAATTTGCAAACAGCTAAAATTATGCACAAAGCAAACTATAACCTGCTACCCAAGAATATACAACAATTCTTCTCAAAAAAAGAGGAGAAATATAATCTTAGAGAAAAACGTAATTTAAAACATTTGTTTGCACGTACAACACTTAAGACCTTCAGTATATCAATATGTGGAATTAAATTATGGAATGGATTAAGCAAAGCAATCAAACAATGTACTAATATGATACACTTCAAGAAACTCTTCAAACTTAAAGTGTTTACAAAGTACAATGAAGAAGAACCATGACAAACATTCTCAATTTATTTCATCCATCCATTCATTCATTCTTAAAGTAATCTTACTTATCTCATCATATGAAATATGACTTACTTCACCAATTATTATTATTAAATTCTTACTATTATTTATTTATTTATTTTTATTGTAATTACTTATGGAGTTTATTGTGAAAAAATTGTGAACAGGAAGTGAACAAAAAGTTTTGCAACTGTTATGTAAAGAAAAGGGGTAGGATTAAATAAGCTCTGCTTCTTCCTACTCCTTTTCGAACATGTTGAAAAGAAACTGGAAATTGTGATGTATTATGTTGTATGCTTGCATGTTCGAAATAAACTCAAACTCAAACTCAAACATCCAGTCCAACACAGTACACAATAACCAATTCTACTCATTCCAGTGATTGACTAACAGTTGTAATGAAGAAAGGTTAGCATGTGTACATGTTTGGTTCTTTTCTTGTTTACAATATTCCCAGCAGCTAAAAATAGGTGCTCAGAAGGGGTCGATGTGGCTGGAACTGAGAGGTAATTAGCCTTCACCTCAAGCCAGGACTGCGAGTGAGCTGAGCTGCAGTTTATATTTCTAGAAGGTCAACGGGCTCATAGTGATGTTACTAGTAGTTGACCGGGAGGTGTTTATTATCATTTGGGGAGAGTCCGCTGCCTGATGCTCACCTGCTAAACACCTATCTGCTCCACGCTAAAGCGCTGACTACATGCGCTCTGAATACACACTGCTGATTGGCTGATAATGCTTCGTGTGTACCAATCAGATGGTTGTGTGGGTGGGACAATGCTGCGTGTGTACCAATCAGATGGTTGTGTGGGTGGGACAATGCTGCGTGCTGAGACAGAGGCAGAGGAGCGAAGCAGCTTGTTAAGACTTTAGCAGCTAAGGTTAGCTTTAGCTTAGAAACTCGTTCGGTACACCCCCTTGCCGAACCGAAAGCCCCGTACCGAAACGGTTCAATACAAAACACGTACCGTTACACCCCTAGCAGATACAAATGACACATTCATGTTTTTGTGTAATGATGACAACGTATGCTCGCGCGGACGATTGACTAGTTGATGGTTTTCTTTTCAAATGTTCGTTCATAGCCGTTGTGCTGCTATGATAGGCCATTTCCGCTCGACGCAGTGTGCATACAACAACATTATTAGGCCGTTTATTGAAATACTCCCACACTTTTGACCACTTTTGGCATGCTTTTCCCCCTCGCTCGCACCGCTCGCATCGTCTGCTTTGATCGTCTGCTTTGCGGTCCGCCATGACGGTAGTGTGACGTAAATATGCGACGCGTCGACGCACAAAAACGGCGTCGACGTATTTACGTAACCGATGACGTCGACTATGTCGACGCGTCGTTTCAGCCTTAATTCTCGCTCATGCTCCTAGTCCGTGTTCTGACTAGCATCTTTTTGGCTAACCTGTTCTTGTTTTCCGTGCCGTGAGCACCGCGCAGCATATTTTTGTCAGCACTTAAGAATAAAGCATTCTACGTACCTGCAAGCTGCTTCCTGACGTTCCTCTGCATCTTGGAAAGACGACCTCCGGCATCACGATGCCACGACATCGTAACATAAAGTTATTTTTTAAACAACTTCCTCTCACTCTTGTTAGCGAGCTAGCAAGGTAGAAGCTTACACCCTTACCCAGATTGAGGCCGCATCCTCACACAAATGTCCGACATCATGTCTCCACTTTAAATGCTTGTGTATGACAGATGTACTGCCATAAAAACAAGGTCTGCTTTGCAAAATCAGCAAGGTATTCATGTTTTTAACAAGAATAAGAGGAAATATTCTCAAACTTTACATGTTATCACTGTCGTTGTTTTTGTGAGTGACCCATTTCCGCCCGGAAAAACACGAGTGATGACGTCACGACTATTCAATAGTCTACTATTGACTATCAACCTTGCAGTTGAAACGTCAGACATGGAGCTACCCTTGAGTTGACTCCCCAAGGCCTCCTGTGTACAGCTGGTGTGTTGGGAGGGTGTTCCAAGATGACTAGAACATTCTGTCGGACACATAGCATACGGTGCCGTCCCGTACGCGTGAACCGGGGTGTAGGTTTGACTAGTTCGCACGGCAGGAAGCTTCCCTCACTGCTCCCCTCTGGCAAAAGTAATGTTCCTTTCACCTTGTTACGCAATTTACTTCCTCTAGATCACGGCTATTCTATTACCGTATTTTTCGGACCGTAGGGCGCACCGGATTATAAGGCACACTGCCGAGCAGCGGGTCTATACAGGTATATTTTCATACAAAAGGCGCATTAAAGGGGTCATATTATGAATTTTTTTCTAAATTTAAAACACTTACTCGTGATCTAAATAACATGCAATGGTAGTTCTTCGGTCAAAATGTTGCACAGATTATGTTTTACGGACCAACTTCAAGTCGTCTTCTGACCGTCACTTAAGGATGCGCTATTTTGTGGGTGGTCTTGTTTACATGGCTTCGACATCGTCTTCTCCCCGTCATTTTTGTTGTAGCGGTGTAGCGTGCAAGGACGCGTGACGAAGACGTATCAAAAGATGGAGCTAACTGTTTTAATGACATTTAGACTTTACTTAAATCAATAACGGAGCAGATTCTCCTCATTCTTGGCTCACTAGTGCAACAAAAACGCCGGAAATGTGTCCCGTGAAAAACTGTCCAACAGGAACTCTCTAATAACAAGTTCCGTGGGGAAATTATGTAAACCCACTACATCGGTAGTTTTTAGCGCTTCCATAGCGAGATACAATTTAGAACGTGACGCTACTCTATATTAGAAATGGCAACAGCAGAGGATGAATGTCCCATAACAAGAAGATAGAGAAAAAGAAGAAGCTTATCGACTACGGGATCGGCACAGACTACAATGGCGCGCACATTTTCAGGACTTTCGCAGATCCCAAATACACATCAGCAGGTACCAGAAGGTAAGAAAAGTTGCTTTTACATTGTTTAGCAAAACAGTCAGGTAATATGTCTCCCAATAGGTGCTATTTTGCAGTCCTTTTACACACACCATAATAAAACCTGTATGTTTAAGCATAGTACGTCTGACTACGGTAGCCGTAATGCGTCGACAATCCATCAAGCGGTGCGGCTTCATAGCTAACCAAAATCGTACTTAAACAATTTGACTGATTTTTGAGCACCGTGTGTAATGTTCTATAACATTTAAAGTTTTAATGTTGTTTACTGGTGTCATCTTGCAGTCCACACATATCTCTTAGGTGTGACTGCCATCTACTGGTCACACTTATCATTACAACATATACCAAATAAAATAGCTTTGAGTTCGGTAAGCACAACCATAATTATTCTGTACATTAGGTGCACCGGGTTATAAGGTGCACTGTCGAGTTTTGAGAAAATTAAAGGATTTTAAGTGCGCTTTATAGTCCGGAAAATACGATAAATAGTTTTGGGGGCTTAACATTTCCAGAAAGCTAAGGACCGTCGGAGGGGCGGACTTCACGTTCACTATTATTCTTATTTTGATCCTGTGTAGTGGACATTTAATTTTTTGTGTATTATTTTTCCGATTTTATATATGTTCTATTTTGTCAGAATTACGCAGAGTTATGCCTTTTTGTAAAAAAAAAAAAAACACTGCTATTTCAAGGACCAACTGCAAAAAAAAAATATATATATAACAGCACTGCAGTGTTTTAAAAAATCTGCTGCAAAAAGTTTAGTCCCTCCTAAGTTTTGAACTAAACTCACAGTCTGGAGTCTCTCCCAGGTTGGATTTGGCTCACGGGCCGCCAGTTGAATACCCTGGTCTAGATAGTCAAATTTGAACATTTTACCGGCGCTCCGCCAGAGCCAAAGCTTCACCCCTGCAGGGCTGATCGAACAACCTCAGTAAACTATCAAATATCTGGCGTGTTCGTTTATTCGAGCGTGTTATGTATTTTGTCTCGTTTTACGCTTTCTGTGATGGAACAACTTGCAAATGAGATATTTGTATTTGTGGGGATCCCTATTAGCTGCGCTCTTGCTAGCATACATGTAACAAACTAGCGTATAAAAAGTTATTTTCAAAGTCTAACAAATCAGATTTGACTATGAAAATCCTTAGTCAAAGACAGCTCTAATAATTATCAATTAGTTCTCTGCCTTTAGCAATAAGCTTGGTAAGATAGAGACAACTGTTGGTTCAATTATTAAAAAATGGGAGAAAACCAAGATCTAAAGCCTTTGCTTTAGATCTTGATCGAGCTAATAATTACAAGGACCATTTTAACAAATGTGCGGGGTCAGCCCAAAAGTGCCCAGAAGGAGCTTGGTAACGATCTCAAAACAACTTTGCCATAATGTATGGAGATCCTGCAGTGTGGGCAAGGTTCTTCCTGCTCAAGAAGTCACACGTGCAGGCCAGTCTGAAGTTTTCAAATGATTATCTGGATGACTCAGACAAGGCTTCGGAAAATGTGAGTCAGACGATCAAATTAATTCACTGCATTTGGAATTAGAGAACTAATGACTATGACCCATGAAACATCATCCCCATTGTCAAGCACAGGGGTATTTCCCTGCTATGGAAGACCTTTTCACATTGACTAGCTGACAAATGGGGCCATGTACCATAGAATCTCGAGATCGGTCTCCCAGCATGAAAATGTTCTAAAACATACGGCAAAGGCCACAAACGACTGGCTCAGGAAGAATCCTTTTAAGATCCAGAACTGGCATAGCCAGTGTCTGGACCTGATTCCCACACAATATCTGAAACAAAAACTTATCAAACAACCGCCTCAGAACCGTCAGGATTTAGAGAGATAAAGTAAAGAGGACTGGCCCTTGTAGGATGCAGGCAAACCTGGTGACCTACAAGAAAACGTCTTTATAACAAGGGTTTCTCCACCTGTTGAAATCAACTTACAAAAAGATTGCGTTTTGTAAGGCGGCAAACATACAAAATCACCAGCTGCAGCATTTTCAAATAATAACCTGTTAAATCAATACTACAATGTAAACAGCATGTTTTGACCAATACACTCAGGTCATTGCAAGTAGTATTATTTCAGACATCAATATTATTTGAATTACTTTGGAGCCTAGTTTGACAACACTTGACAGTATGCAACAATTCATTCAGCAGCAACTTGACAGATTCTATACAGTTGCTGCTCTACTCGTGGTTTTAGTGTTTACTGAAAGCTAGAAAAACCTTTTGTAATAGGGGTAAAAAGCAAAATGTCAACATAAGGTAGCACACACTAAGGCTGGGGTATATTATATTCCAAAAAGGGCATATGGGCTATAGTTATAGAGTTGCAAAAGTTACACAAAAATATGACTAGCACTATAGAAAAACACAGCACAAAAAACTATGATTATATAGTCTTATATAGAATCATTGTCAATATTCCATCCATCCATTTTTTACCGTTTGTCCCTTAAAATCGTGTTGCCCACAAAAACATGGTTTCTCTCCATGAACTGAGGGGCTTTGAAGTTAATTTTACTGTCTGATTCATGCACATGAGCTTTATACTACGATCACTTTGTTTCACAACAAGGTCCCACTGTCGTTTAGCAAATAGTTGCTTGTCTTTGTTTCACCATGACATAAATAGCTGCACGGGCAACCGCAAACATTTGTTGAACCACCTGCCAAAGTACTGTGACCATCTGGTCCTCTTGTTTCCTTAGTATGACATATGTGCATTAAACATAAAATGTTTTTGTGAAGGGTCGGGATAAAACTGGGGGAAGGAGGTTTACTGATGGAGTTACAAATTACTTTTTTTTTTTTTTACATCTATGTAAAGCTGCATTTTCATGTTTGATGTCTTGAAAGGGGAAGGAAGGTGGTGGATGACAATGGATTTCTATTTTGGAGCATGTGTGTGTATGCAAGACCGTTCAGTAGATTTCATTGGCTGACCCCTGGCCAATGGTCAACTGGCAGCAGGAGCTGAGCAAGGTGGTCCATGCCGGCCGCCAGGGACGACCAAAAGAAAGGATTTGTTGACAAGGTGGCCACATTACTTCTGATCTTCCTTTCTGTCAGATTTTGCGCCTGCTGCATCTTCTGCATGGTGTCAAGATGTCATAGCTTAATAGTAAGACATGTTCTTTTTTCAAAGGGACTTTTAATGCAAGAGTTTAACTATTCAGTCATAATGATCACTGGAATTGATATTTATCTTATGTGACTTGAATAAGTATTAGTTTTTGTTATCTATGGGTGTTCTCATTCATCCAGGTCAATGTATTCTCAGGGCATTCAAATTATGGCAACTGGGCTGTTCACCTTGTCTTAGAAACTGAACTGTTCAATTTGACTAAGAAACTAGACCGTTCAGTTTGTCTTTGAAAATGAAGAGTCCAGTTGCGATCGATTGAATTCCCTGGTGATATTTATCCAGTTGTTTTTATGGCTCTCTGTTGAATTTTTGAGTGCCACCTTTCAACAAGGCTCTGTCTTGCAGTTACTTGATGCTTACATTACTATGAATGCCCTGCCTACTTCCAGACTGTTGATCAGAAAAAGTGCTCCGCCACTCCCTCCTACTGCTCTTTTTGAAGATCCTGCCTGTCCAACCTCACCAACTAGGTACCATCTTTATGGTCTAGCTTTCAGTCAACAGCCCAGCAACACTGTGTACCCTTAGATGTGTTAGCATCATTGCCATGGATGTATTGACTGAGGTCACTGACAGTTTCAAACAATTCTTTAGCTACTTAGCCTGGAATATGAATTCAGTCTTTAGGGTTATAATACAGGGAGAGCAAGTGCTAATTTAACGGCAGACATACAGTATCAGTATAAATTACTCCGAACTACTGCGCTGTTAATAAACCATGGATCCCCATGCCATTGTAACGTGGGTGTGGTTTACATGCTCAAGCACTTTGATAAGGCTGGTAACAAGTTCATTAGCAAAGTTCGCTAGTTAAAACATGCCATTTCCAATTAGCCTGAAGGAGAGCAAGTTGAGGGAAATGAGGGAGACCGAGTCAGATTCCTATCACCGCCAGTCCATGAAAATGGAAAGAATAGCATGACACACTATCTTTCCAAATCAACGGCTGATTGCAAAAGTGCCATGACGAGAAATGAACATGAGACGGAAGATCAGCGTGCAGATTTGCTTAAGGACATACTTGTAAAGACAAGGGGAGAGAAAGGGAGCTTGCTGGGTGTTCCACATCAGAGACTCGGCACTCTGAACAACAGAGACAGCTATCAGATTAATATTGAGTCATCGTGCATGCTTCTCTGCTGATGCAGACTACGAGACAATCAGAGAACAAGGACCAATCACAGACAGCCACTTGATATGTGCAAAGTGGAGATGAAATGCAGCGAGTAAAAAAAGAAGAAATGTTCAATTACAGGATGTGGGTTGTAAAGGCTTTTGTTGTTACTCAGCAAAAGGGAAAGTGTACTGAGGTGTTTCAATAGAATCACCAAAGCAGGTGGGCATGTTCCGAGTTAACCCACCTCATTAAAAGGCTTGTCTCTCTTTTTATGGAACGGCCATTACACATCCTATTCAGATGCACACGTGGCATGATTAAAAATTATCTGCGGGTGATCATAATCACACCTGCTTCAACTTAAGCCAAAGAATAACAAAGAACTTTTTGAATGTGGAACTATCTGAACATTTACAAAGAGATTAAAGGCTAGACATTCGCAAACTAAATAAATTTGCTTTTAATCGCTCTGAACAGGAAGTCATGTCTTTTCAAATGGCCCTATCTGATTGTCTGATTCGCCTCTTTATTCAAATTATAACATGCCCATCTGACTTTTGCAACACAATGGGAAAAATTAAAAAGGGAAATGACCTTTCATGGCAGCCCTGATGGCAGAGTGAATGGCATTATTATGCTGCAAGATTAATTTCTGCCTACTCTGTGCAGCCTAATGAAAAAACAGAGGAACGAGAGGTTTACTCAGTATTATGGTGGCATACGGTATACTGAGAAACATATGTATGGAAACATGTTGATTTCAAACAATATTTTCTTTTAAAGCCTTGGTCTCAAGATGTAGCCAGAGCTCGATGTGGCCATTTTTTCTAGAATGTAAAACCGCCGAGATTAGGACAGTGTGTGGAAGAATGCTGCTTGATAGCTCAGAACCACTCAGGCTGTGCTTCAGTAAAACATGAAATGGGCAACCTGTCTCACATCACCTCTTCACCAGTTCAATTAAGTGCGGTGTATGCAAGAGACGAGTGTCTGCCAGTCCAGCACTGTGTTTCTGAGCCTGTAAATCTCATTCCGATGGTTAAATGGACGCAAAAATTACAGTCCTACATCTGACCGTGCTACATCCACTCCTCCTTTTAAAAGTCATATTTTTAAGCTCAGCATTTCTCGGACCCATACTGTCTTTTCTCCGCATGTGATGCCTTCTTTTTGTCATGGCCCCCATAGTTCTGAGCTGACCCCCTCAGCCCTGTCTCCTGACTGATCACAGTGATGGTTTATTACTGTCATCCTAGCGCTCTTATCTTTAGCCAGCAATGCTCATTTCCTTCCCCAGATTTAAATGCAAATGTGAAATTTAATGATAAATGCATTATCTGATAGGTGCGATAACACTGATTCACTGTCAGTATAAAATACACACCCCGGGGGGCTTTGAGCTAGCAAGCACAACTTGCCCAAATCCACTTTTTTCTCTCTCACTCTTTTTTTCCCTTCTCTCTCGTCTCACAATCGCTTATACCTGCAATAAATTCTTGAGGTCATTTTATACATTAAATGGAATCATGTTTTGAGTGTTCAGCAGTGTGCTTGCTGAGGCGTAATTGTCATGCAACTATCGTGCTCAATGTATTATCAATCCGTTAGTCACCTTTAGTAGAATGGAAAAGACGACTTAACAGCAGTTAGACATCAGTTCTTCCTTTTTGGAATCTTAAAAAGAGAACAATGTTGCTTTTGAAGAAAAGTATTGTGAATGGTACCTGGGTTTTCGACAAAAATCTTGGCCAAAATGTTGTCCCTGTTTTCCAATACCGTCTCGGTTACTCGAAGGCGAAACATCGCACGTAACAAACTACAAACCTATCCATAGTGACCAATCAAAGAAAACAGCAAAAGTGACCACTAAGGACAGGAGAGGGATTATATGCAAGTTGTTGCCATGACGAACTCACACGTTAAACATGAACTTACCCCTAAATTGTGTAGAGTGAGCTTGCATTGCAGCTGAAAGCTTTTACTGTACGTTTTCACTCTAGTTAATGTGTCAACTTCCACCAAGTCTGCTGCATCCTAGCTGCGATGCTACGGAGCTCTTAGCAGCAAATACGCACGACTGCTATTTTTTTCGGATGCCTCAGCAAAATCGTAGCAATTTCGCACAATTGGGTTAAAGCGGGACAGGAAGCAGGACACAAAGAGTCATACCAAAGACTATAAAAATAAAAATAAAAAATAAAAATGGGACCCATTACCTCCCTGGTTGGCACTCAGCATCAAGGGTTGGAATTGGGGGTTAAATCACCAAAAATGATTCCCGGGCGCAGCCACCGCTGCTGCCCACTGCTCCCCTCACCTCCCAGGGGGTGATCAAGGGTGATGGGTCAAATGCAGAGAATAATTTCACCACACCTAGTGTGTGTGTGACAATCATTGGTACTTTAACTTTTTAACTTTAAAACTAAACAAATCCGGTCGGTTTTTAGAATAAAACGTCCCGTGTTTAATGATTGCTTACCTGACCATGTTAAAATCACACAAATAAACGAGAAAAAAAAGACAAACATAGGCAAGTCCACCCCTTTTTTTCTTTTCCAGTGGGATATTTTACTTGTTTGTTGTTGAAATTATCCCACATACCAAATGTCTCACGCGGAAGTTCACAGTGAAAACTTGTCGACGACGTCACTACTGTTGTTAAACGGAGCTCTGCTATGGAAAGAATCACACAGCAACTAAGATCCCCATGTGTTGGTGGGCAGAATAAGCTACAATGGGGCCAAAGTAAGTTGTGCATGCCAGCACTTTGATAAAGAAGGTGAGAAACACTATTGAATTAAAGAAAGTTCTGGTAGTAAAGTATGAAGGTGTGGTCTGCTCATTACCATCTTTACAAACAAGAGTCTTAAAAAAGTGGTGTAAATTCTTAACTTACCGATTTATTTGTCATTTATATGTATGTTGCATCGGTTTCTACATGTAAAACTATAATTATTCTCTGTAAAAAGTGTTTTGTGTTATTTGTGGGCGTTGATTGGATTTACATTCTTTCTCATGGGCTTCAATTTTCATTTGATTTTACATTTTGTCTGACATTTTTGGAACGGGTTGATAACAAAAAGGTACCATTGTATATGATTTAACTAAATGCTGTCTAAATAACATAAACTTATGACAAGTGTTCTATTCGTTAATTGTATACTTAGTGTGACGTGCATTGCATGTGATTTAATAACTTTGGCCTCTAAAAGGCTTAATCTAAGATAATATTTTGCTTGCTTACTTGGACCATCCCATTCGTCCAGCCCCACTGCAGCATGCCTTGTCTTCTCAGCCTGGCCGTCCACCTCTGGGTCTCCTGTTTCTCGATTGCCGTCCTCTTCCCCTGCAAGCCACAAAAGTGCAACAAAATCAGACAAGTAATACACAACACAACTAATCTTGTGTGTGTTTGTCAGAAATTGTACAGTGACAAAAATAGTATGTATCATAATCATAAGGCAGTAGTGATGGGACACCTTCCTAATTCCTCACATCACTGTGTGTTCAGTCTTACGCCTTGGGCATTATTAGCACATCAGTAGTGAGCTCACCAGGTCCAGCTGCACACTTACATGTAAAAGGATTTCCCATGAGTACTCGCAGGAACAGGAGGAAGCACCAGAGAACAGGAAGGAAAGCAATGTGCGGGGGAGAGGTGGCTATTTATTACCGTTTGATCTACTGTGGAGTAAGAATGTGTGTTATAGGATGCTGGGCTGACTTAAGGTCTCTGGATTCAGGGATATTTGGGTGTCTCGTTCCAGCATGTAAGTGCCTAAAGTCCTTGTTAAAGACACTCCATCTCCAAATGTCCAACAGTGCCAGTTATGGGATAGCTTAGTGATTAATCTTGAACGCACTTACTGAAAGTAACAAATGTTTGCCTGCTCACTTCACTACAGTAAACACAGCTTCTACTCAAAGTTGAAATCAGGTAGTTGATGGTAGTTGTTAAATAAGTCAAATGTGCCTTAACTCCCAATAAATAATATAATAAAATCATGAAATCATTGTAATAGACAATATATTCCTACCTGTGGTATTACTAAAACACAAAATGTTACAATATCATTGGACAAGTGATGAAGGCCTATCACGTGGAATGGTGTTTAAGCACAAGTAGCTTGTCAGAAAGCAGGTGACCGAGTAAAAAAACATTCTGCCTTGTATTATCATTCTCTGTTTTTTGATAAAATTAAACAAATGTTGCAGCAACGAAAACATGTTGTCGCAGCCAAACCATAACGGAAGCTGCTGAAGGTGTCATTAAAAGACACCAGTTGAATGGCTACAAATGTATTACCTATTACCGTATTTTTCGGAGTATAAATCGCTCCGCAGTATAAGTCGCACCGGCGGAAAATGCATAATAAAGAAGGGAAAAAACATATATAAGTCGCACTGGAGTATAAGTCGCATTTTTGGGGGGAAATTTATTTGATAAAACCCAACACCAAGAATAGACATTTGAAAGGCAATTTAAAATAAATAAAGAATAGTGAACAACAGGCTGAATAAGTGTACGTTATATGACGCATAAATAACCAACTGAGAACGTGCCTGGTATGTTAACGTAACATATTATGGTAAGAGTCATTCAAATAACTATAACATATAGAACATGCTATACGTTTAACAAACAATCTGTCACTCCTGATCGCTAAATCCCATGACATCTTATACGTCTAGTCTCTTACGTGAATGAGCTAAATAATATTATTTGATATTTTACGGTAATGTATTAATAATTAACGCATAAGTCGCTCCTGAGTATAAGTCGCACCCCCGGCCAAACTATGAAAAAAACTGCGACTTAGAGTCCGAAAAATACGGTAGTTTGAAGGGATTGCCGCACAGTTGGAAAAACAAAAACATCTCAACCCATGCTCTATGTGTACAAACCCCGTTTCCATATGAGTTGGCAAATTGTGTTAGATGTAAATATAAACGGAATACAATGATTTGCAAATCCTTTTCAACCCATATTCAGTTGAATGCACAACAAAGACAAGATATTTGATGTTCAAACTCATAAACTTAATTTTTTTTTTTGCAAATAATAATTAACTTACAATTTCATGGCGGCAACACGTGCCAAAGTAGTTGGAAAAGGGCATGTTCACCACTGTGTTACATCACCTTTTCTTTTAACAACACTCAATAAACGATTGGGAACTGAGGAAAATAATTGTTGAAGCTTTGAAAGTGGAATTCTTTCCCATTCTTGTTTTATGTAGAGCTTCAGTCGTTCAACAGTCCGCTGTCGTATTTTACGCTTCATAATGCGTCACACATTTTCGATGGGAGACAGGTCTGGACTGCAGGCGGGCCAGGAAAGTACCCGCACTCTTTTTTTACGAAGCCACGCTGTTGTAACACATGCTGAATGTGGCTTGGCATTGTCTTGCTGAAATAAGCAGGGGCGTTCATGAAAAAGACGGCGCTTAGATGGCAGCATATGTTGTTCCAAAACATGTATGTACCTTTCAGCATTAATGGTGCCTTCACAGATGTGTAAGTTACCCATGTCTTGGGCACTAATGCACCCCCATACCATCACAGATGCTGGCTTTTGAATTTTGCGTCGATAACAGTCTGGATGGTTCGCTTCCCCTTTGGTCCGGATGACACGATGTCGAATATTTCCAAAAACAATTTGAAATGTGGACTCGTCAGACCACAGAACACTTTTCCACTTTGCATCAGTCCATCTTAGATGATCTAGGGCCCAGAGAAGCCAGCGGCGTTTCTGGATGTTGTTGATAAATGGCTTTCGCTTTGCATAGTAGAGCTTTAACTTGCACATACAGATGTAGCGACAAACTGTATGTAGTGACAGTGGTTTTCTGAAGTGTTCCTGAGCCCATGTGGTGATATCCTTTAGAGATTGATGTCGGTTTTTGATACAGTGCCGTCTGAGGGATCGAAGGTCACGGTCATTTAATGTTGGTTTCCGGCCATGCCGCTTACATGGAGTGATTTCTCCAGATTCTCTGAACCTTTTGATGATATTATGGACCGTAGATGTTGAAATCCCTAAATTTCTTGCAATTGCACTTTGAGAAACGTTGTTCTTAAACTGTTTGACTATTTGCTCACGCAGTTGTGGACTAAGGGGTGTACCTCGCCCCATCCTTTCTTGTGAAAGACTGAGCATTTTTTGGGAAGCTGTTTTTATACCCAATCATGGCACCCACCTGTTCCCAATTAGCCTGCACACCTGTGGGATGTTCCAAATAAGTGTTTGATGAGCATTCCTCAACTTTATCAGTATTTATTGCCACCTTTCCCAACCTCTTTGTAACGTGTTGTTGGCATCAAAATCTAAAGTTAATGATTATTTGCCAAAAAAAATTGTTTATCAGTTCGAACATCAAATATGTTGTCTTTGTAGCATATTCAACTGAATATGGGTTGAAAATGATTTGCCAATCATTGTATTCCGTTTATATTTACATCTAACAAAATTTCCCAACTCATATGGAAACGGGGTTTGTAACTCATGTACCCCCCACACCCCACAGGAGGGACAAGTGGTAGAAAATGGATGGATGGACATTAACAACGCACACACACCAACTTTCCTTGGCAGAAGAAACATGGACTATGATTCTAGCTTCTTAAAGGGGGTTTGCAAATTGCTCAAGGTAAAAAACAAACAAAACAAGAACACCAAGTCATGGTTTAACAGAACACAAATATTCTAAGTGCCTATATTTTTCAGAATTACTTAAAATAATTAAATTAAATAAAAGTTGTCATAAACCGCTGACTCGTACACACGCACATGGAGGGAGCACATGCACATACACACAAAAACCTGTAATCCTGTAAATGTTACTAAGTATCGGTATATTTTACATTTAAACCCGATCCAGCATCAATTCCCCATACCAGGGAATCAATACGGGTACTTTTATGTGTGTTAAAACATTTTAATTGTTTGATAATAAAATCAAATGTTTTCCTTTTTTTTTTTTTTTTTAGAAATGAGCTGATTATGATAACTGTACTCTCCAGTTGTTACATCTTGTTTTCTGAATCTCATTTGCAAGTATTATATAGTAGACTTTGCATGCAAACAGTACAGTAGTGTAATGGCTACTGTGCGTTGCCTAGTTCAGAAGTAGTCTTTGTCAAGAAACTCAATGTCTTTCCAGTCTTACGCTGCGCCCTACAAAGTCTATATACTGCAAATATTGTACTTATTATACACTTGCTGTTTGATGGTAACACACATAGTAGATGTAGTTTTTATTACTACGTTTAAAAAGTGTGAAGTTCCATCCGTCCATTCATTTTCTACCGCTTGTCCCTTTTTGAAGTCACGGGTGGTGCTGGAGCCTATCTCAGCTGCATTCGGGCGTTGGCATGCAAAATTGTTAATGCTAATCTGTAGCATATATATGGCAAAGCCAGTGTAAATTAGCATCACGCTATCAGATTTTGGAAAAGTGGAGCCTTACTTTACGTCGAAGCGTTTTCTGTCAGGCATACTTGCTTTGTTGCTTTGAACATCTCCAGGCAACTTCAACCCTAAACCCTTCCACATCATACCTCTTCGGATTGTAAATAATCAAATGTAGACACTTTTTCTTATACTTTCTGATCGCTCTCTCTGTGTCCACTACTTGCTGTACATATCCTACCAAATCAGTCCTACACTGTTACAATGTCCATTTCTCTGATGATGCAATTGTTGATGTTAATTGTTGATGACTTAAGTGTTGATACCAATGAAACCTAACCCCCCCCCCCCTCCATATCCTACACCCCGGACAATGTATATACTCTGATGATTATCTTGTGTGATGACTGTATTATGATGATAGTATATATCTGATAGTATATATATGTATCATGAATCAATTTAAGTGGACCCCGACTTAAACAAGTTGAAAAACGTATTCGAGTGTTACCATTTAGTGGTCAATTGTACGGAATATGTACTTCACTGTGCAATCTACTAATAAAAGTTTCAATCAATCAATCAATCAATGTTTAAAAATATAAATTTGGCATCAAAATATGCCACTGTTTGATTTTACGTGAATCAATGTCCGGTAGTACCGGCCGGTGCCTATTAAAGTACCACATTTAATACCCATCCCTGATTGTTACATCTCTTAAAATATGCTAAGCATACATATATGTTTACAAGAGCGTGAGGTCATTCCCTCATCGCTTTAAAACCACATGTATATGTGTTTGTTATCACACTTCAAGTGAGAACCGCAACAAGACAACACTGTGTATCGTCAGCAAAGTTAATCTGCGCATCAAGCACACACTCAAGCTTGTTTATATTTTTTGACATGGTTCAGTTCAAAGAAGGAGGCAGACATTGCCAAAAGGATGTCTGCTGTCGTCCTCCTACTTGAGGAGATGTTAAAAAGAGAAAAGTATTATTGGAGAGAAGTCTGAAGATATGTCCTACTTCCAACACATGCGGTCATTACGACCCAGATTTGTTTATGCTGGTGTCTACTTGGGCAGGCGTTTCCCCCTCCCTTTATATTATCAGAGAGGCCACTAAACTATATTTTTCCTATTATTTATTGTGGGGCTGAGTATGCTAAATAGTTTCTTCAGCATACTATTAGCTCATATTATGATGGCGATAACAAAAGCACATATCAACAGTTCCTTGGAGCGGAGTTAGAAAAAGAAAAAAAAGCTGGTGAGATAACATTAAAGGCACTACCTTGATCTCAGGTGAACATGCTAAGCCCTGTAACGGAACATATTGGAAGTGTTTAATTACAGCCCGGGAAATGAAGCTACAAGATGATTCCTTAATTAAGGAGTGATTAAGGATTTTCTGCCTTCTATCTAACACAGTTTGCAATGCATTTTAAACACACGCATCCAGGCAGCTTCACAGGGAACAGTGTCACGAGGCTTTGATGAAGTTCCCTGCACAAATGTCATGAAGAAAAAGCACAGCAGGAGGAAGTGCTGTGGCAGCATTCCTTTGCTTATAGCGCAGCAGCCGAGAACAGGGGGAAGAAAAAAAAAATCTAATTTTATGGCATTGTAACTTGTCATGAATAGAAATAGATTCATTGAGGTGCTGTGTTTTATTCACAGAGGTCTACATTGAGTAATAAGGACAATGTCCTGTTTCATTATCCGGACCGAAAACCCTCTGAAGCCTTTATCAAGGGAGACGGATTGACAAAGATCATCGCCTACATTATCGGCAACATCATATTTTACATCTTTCCCCGCAGACTCAAACGGCGATACTTAAGGTTGCTAACCAGAAGAGAGGGGATGGGGGCGCGAGGTGGCCTGCTGAGTGCAGGGTTGGCGGGCATGCATGAGGAGCCAGTGAGCTGTTCAAATCAGCCCTATCACTGGCTTTATCAAAGGACAGCTCTCCAGCCAAATCAGTCGCACACAGCGTGACACACATTCAGGTCAATAAGCTTATAGACAATTTACACAAACAATTCCTCGAGCAAGGTAGCAACAAAGTCATATTGGCTTTTTCTCTCCCTTTTAGCATTGTCTCAGCCAAGGAAGCCCTTGAAAATGTCAATCCTATGCATGCAAGCTGAAAGACCTCACAGCGCTCTAATCCTGACCACTGAGGCTAGAGAAAGGGCACAATTTCAGCAATATCTTCATACATGATGGTGCTTCATTATATGTTAGGCAATACTTTAACCCAGTGACATTTTTTTTCCAAGGTGTCCCCAAGATTCAAAATGAAATAAAGGAATGAACTACCATCCAAGCAGGAGTGGTAGTCAGTTGATAATGCATTTATTTGCAGACTGATATTATGCAGCAACAGATTACTTTTTTTTTTTTTATCACAGCCAACATTTCTTTCCAAAGTCAAGCATGGTTGTTAAGATTTCTCCACTATCAGAAAAACATGTTTAAATTGCACTCTATTTGTGGCAGGGAAATTATCTACCACTGTCTCTTTAAATGCCAATAAATTCCCATCATTACAGAATCTGGCAGTTTTCCTCCCATTCTGCAGCCTCTGTCTTTATCTCGTGCTGCCTCAGTCTCTGAGCAAGTAGATCTGGCCCAGTTAGATTGTCATACTTAACAAACATTAATGATTAATTTCCTCCACTGAGTCAAATGGGGCTAAAGGGATGACTCGATTCATCTTATCGCACCGCAAATTAGCATTTCCCCATATTCTCCAGCTTCAACTGTGCATTCAAATTCCACATTCACCATTCTGGGCACTAGCAGCAGTGGCAAAAGAGCCAAAGAGATAGATCCTCCTGGTGCATTGCTGCAGAATGGGATTATTTCTCTGTAACATAAAAGATGTCATCTTCAACTCTGGGACTCTGTTATTTCACATTTATAATTCAAACTACTTGTAAAGAGGTCATCCGAATGGTCAAGTTTAGTTTGTAGGGAAGTCTGCATTTGGTTCCACTCAGTACAGAACCAATAAATGTAGACATTACATTGAGTTGGCCTTAATTAATTGTGATTAATTAACAAGTGCGATGCTGATGGGAAAATGGTAATGTACAAATTAACCAATATCAATTGTCAAGTAAAGCTTATTACCATCAGGCAGCAATTGGAAGCCACAAAAGTGAGCAGCTTATGACAATAGCCTGTGCAGAACATCTCAAAAATGGAAATATGTTTTATTACAGACAGATCCAGATGTGTCAGTAGAAAATACATGTTAAGTGTGTTCATGTGTGCTCAATAAACATAATGTACGATTCTGGATAGGTAGCTATGAAGTGCCAAGGTTGGTTATTTACATGTTTGCCATTTTGTCCCACACAACATTATCCTGAAATAGGCCAGGGCCAAGAAACTTGGTTGGACGATTATATTTTCCCCCAAAATATTGCAAGTCAACGATATTATTGTGAGCATTGTTTTGTGACCAAATTAAGCACTAATGGACTCATAATAATAATATTAATAATGCAGGCATTCCTTTCAAACGCAATAAACTTTGATTTCTCATTGGTATTATTTTACTATTGTAAAAGATTAATAAGCCTGCTCAGTGGCCTAGTGGTTAGAGTGTCCGCCCTGAGATCGGTAGGTCGTGAGTTCAAACCCCGGCTGAGTCATACCAAAGACTATAAAAATGGGACCCATTACCTCCCTGCTTGGCACTCAGCATCAAGGGTTGGAATCGGGGGTTAAATCAACAAAATAATTCCCAGGCGCAGCCACCGCTGCTCACTGCTCCCCTCAGGGGGTGAACAAGGGGATGGGTCAAATGCAGAGGACAAATTTCACCACACCTAGTGTGTGTGACAATCATTGGTACTTTAACTTTTAAAATAAGTAAACTGACTATGTTAGCAAAGATTGCACTTCAATAAATATTGAACATTTTGAAGTGAAGTTTTTTCCTCCAGTTTAAAAAACTGGGTGGAGTACCACATCAGAACAATTGGTATTGCAATCTTCTTTTTTCCTCCTAATTTTTGTTACGTTGTGGTGCTTCTTACTAGGGACTAGCACGGATCTGTTAGCGATGCAAAGAGTGAACCCTCTTGTCCCCTGTTTAAAAGCAAGAGACAAAAAAAACACCAAACACACACGGACATGCCAACGACATGATGATTACGACAAAGTTATCAAGATTATTTCAATTAATCCTTCCATTAATTTATTTATTTCCCAGGCCTATCTTGAAACACGACTTGCAGTACAAAGATAGTTTGATTTGTGTTTATTTGTGGTTTTAAGGCTATTACAATGTCCATTAGTGCCACCTAAATGAGTCCCAGCCGCGACACCATTAACTAAACAGGTTCTGAAGTCAACCACCAGCCCATTTAGAGGTCTACAAGCCTCACACCAAGATGGGACATGAAGGTGCTCCCCACACTTATCTGGGGAGTCTTTTTTCTGCAAGGGTAAGGCAAATGGCTGAGCCTTCGTGGCATTCAACTTCTTGACCTTTGCGCCTTTAAGCAGCTTTACTACTTCACCGCACTCTGATCAAAGTTAATAAGTGCTTCATATGTTAATGAAAATTGGTACTCTTCTTTGTGTTCCAACAGCTTTTTAATACCTATTATGGACTGAAACTTTTAATGGAGGTTTTAGGTCCCCCTGACAAGCCCATTTCAGAGAGTGACTACACAGATACAAGGCTAAGCTAAGACCAGAGAGCCGCTGCTCAGTGGAGGAACCTTACACGGGAGACCTTATTCTCCGGAAAGCAGCACAAGATAAAGGCCATGGGATGAGTGGCTGCTTTAAAACCCACGTTCAAGTCCGCACAGGGCTAATTACAGCACGCCATCGCATTTGAGAGGGTTTAGTTAATCAAGGGGTCCCTTTTCCTCTTATAGTCGAGGAATAACACACTTAAACCATTTAATGCTGCCTGGATTGCGTTTTTTCTTAATTCACAGCAGTTTCACAAGTGGGGAAAATTTAAGCCACGCTGACATTAGTTTTAAATAGATCTTATTGAGAAAGGGATCGTGGGGGAAATGACTACACCTGATGATGGCGTAAAACTTGAAAATTAATGTGGATAAAACATCATTCGGGTCTTAGAGGCAGCGGAGTCTTAGCCCCTGTAGATAGAGAAGTAATACACAAATCTGACATCTCTGGCTTGTGTATGACAAGGAGCAGATTAAGAAATTCAGGCCAGAAAATCAGCATTTGACATTATTACACTTTATACGCAAACACTGAGAGTGAGAAGGAGATTTGAGGCCAAGTTCCTCACATGGGTTTACCCAAAACAAAGAGAATATCAAGTGGCTTTGAAGATTCTCACAAGTTGTATTTCTTTTTCTTCTTGCTGTGGCAGCAGAAGCCTCCAATAAGTTCTGCACCATCTATATCATAGCCAGCGGGCAATTACAAACCTCTACACTCCACTTTGAAGTTTAAGGACACATCACGTCAGAGACAATAGGCTAAAAACAGGCGCAAAGTGTTGCTGGTAATTGCAATTTCTAAACAAATGTGCCAGTCAACTTTTCCCAGAGAACAAAAGAAAAACATTGATACAATTACTAGGGTGTACCCTACCTGAAACATGAAAGATTAATTCTCCCCTCTCTAATGTAATCCCACAAGGCACATCAGTTTAGAAGTGTGGAAAAAATATATTCTAAACAATTTTTCCCTTTGAAAGGAGAAAGAAGGCACACATTCAAAGAATTGGTGCTTCATTAAAAAGTCAAATATATGGCATCCGTGAGGGAGACACCTGGGGTAGCGAAGACATGCAAACTGGGGGTTAGAGGAGGTGGGGGTGGGACAACTCTGTCATCTTCACACTGTAACCTGGAGCAGACCACAAATTAGGTCCTGTGATGGCAAGGTGTGACCGAAATGAAACAAACACACAAAGAAGAAATCTAATTGAATTGCAGTTCAAAGAAGGCTGGGGCCGGTCTGGCGAAGCTCTGCTGGACCTCCAAGCAGTAGCAGGTGCTGCTTAGTGTAGTCAACAACGCTTTTTTAGCACAACCTCAAAGGCAACTGCCGTGCTCTCCAGTGCATTGGTTCAGCATAGCACACCTTCACAGCACTATCACAGTAAGAGAGCCAACGTTGCCAATGCCATCTCTCAGATCAAACCACTGCTCCTAGGTGGGTTGCGGGAATAAAATATCAAAATGGATAGCTTCTTCTGTAGGCAGTGATGTTGGAGAAGTTCAGATATTGATGCCAGGTTTGATTTGAACAGGACTTTTTGTTAAATGCCTTTGGCAGGAGTTAGAGCCATTCTTGATGCCTTGACACCAAGGTACCCCAACATATTGTCAGGTATGAGGCATCAAAAAGAGTCCAGCACGCGCCAGGTAGAAACTTCTGTCTTTTTTCTTTGAAATATGTAAATGATCCTCACCTTTACTGCAGAAGTACCCCATGTCCCCACAGCTCATGTTCTCAGTCTCAAACTCGGCAGAGAAGTTCTCTTCCGCTGAGAACTCAACTTTGGCCAGGAGCTCGTTCTCCTCAGAGATACACTCCTCCTCCTCTTCCTCCAGGCCATCCTCCAGAGGACCTGAGGGAACACACACACATACACACACACACACACACACCCACACACACACACACACACACAAATACACACACAAACGTGTGCCGATGTTAAGCAGTTTCATCAGATCTTTGGGGTTTTCATGAAGTTATTCTGTCTCCTTGTTTCTTTTTCTTCGCTAATACAAACGCAGATTTTACTTTGGCCCGTCTTGTGTTGGACTGTTCATACTTCGGCTGTCTTCAAATAGTCGAAGATTTGATGATTTGATTCGGAGGAGTCTAATTCGACTATCAACCTTGCAGTCAAATTGTCAGACGTTAAACCCTGAGGGATGTAAGTGAGTTAATACCTGCCTGCGTAAGTAATTCTGCGTACAGCGTAAAAATTAGAGGTAGGGGAAATAATCGATTTTTAGATGCATCGCAAGTCGGACATGCACAATTATAAAATCGATTAGTCAACGTCAATAATTGTTGTTTTTTTCATTGTAAATAAAGTAATGCTGACGGTTCTACAATTTGGCCGACTGCAGCAAGCAACTTCACCGAGAGATCCGACCAGCTCCTTTATTTTAGGGCACTTATATGTAGGGATGATGTTTGATAAGAAATTATCGAGTTCGAGCCTATTATCGAATCCTCTTATCGAACCGATTCCTTATCGATTCTCTTATCGAGTCCAGATAGGTTGTTGTATATGGAAAAAAATACACATTATTTGGTTTAACAAAAGCTCACTTTTATTATATCAGAAAAAAATAAAATCTAATAAATAAATAAATATTGACTGTTACCCCTAAAAAAATAAAATAAAATAAATAAATATTGACTGTTGTTACCCAAAGTATATTAAGTGGGATTTTTAAGTAAAACAAATATATACAGTAACACAAAAACAACCTGTCTCTGTGATCACTATAGGTGTATAAATAATAATATAGTGTTAAATAAAATCAGTCCCTTGGGCACAAAACTGAAAATAATACAGCTCTCCAAAAAGTGCACTTCTGCTGCTATTTGACATAACTGTTTGTTATGATGCTTTGACATTTTTGCACTTTATTTCTTTATTGGAAGAAAATTCTATGAAGAGAAAAGTTGTTTGCAAATGTGGTTACAATGCTAAAAAATGAAAAGTTAAAGCTAAAAAAAGAAATACACTTTATTGAGTTAACATTATTTCTTTATAGGGGGAAAGATGTGATGTTATGAGCTAGGAATATAACAACTACACTACCCAGCATGCAACGGGAGTGACGAGCATGCGCGGTAGCCCCGAAAAGTGTCACCACCCGGCAGCTAAGAATGAGGTTATGAGCATGCTGTGAAAGTAAACGTCAAGAACTCAGCCAACACGCCTCGTCTGCATTATTTATAATTAGACAGACAACACATATACAGTGTGATTTTGTTTTGTTTACAAGGAAAGAAAAACAAAAGCTAAAAAAGGGAGATGTCAGATATATGTATGTGCTGCGGTTGCTTTAAGAACGTTGCGACAGCTGCCGTAAAGGAGGTGCGTTGCTAGCCTGGTTGCTATGTTTCTGGTTGGTCGTAAAAGTGTTCGTCATGTGTTTGTACCCTGCTCAAATCTCTCAGTAAAGTTATTCATTGGATTATACCTTTTGTTTTGAACTTTATTACACCTTGGAGCGCTTTTTCCGGCGCATTGTTTTTCCTGCTTTCGCTATCTGCGCCTAATGACTGAGCTACGTGACGTCATTTCTTGTGATGTCTCACGAGGCATTTCTGGTCGGGACGGGATTGGTCCCAGGGATTCGAATAAAGAAGCAACTCTTTTTCTTTACTATAGTGGTCTCGATAACGGGTACCGGTTCTCAAAAAGGGATTCGAGTCTGAGGACTCGGTTCTTTTCTTATCGAACAACCGGGAAAACCAGTTTCGAGTATCATCCCTACTTATATGTTCCAGTTTTGAACACATTTCCATGAATTTAATCCATCCATCCATTTTCTACCACTTGTCCCTTATGAGGTCGCGGGAGGTGCTGGAGCCCATCCCATAAATGTGGGAATTAATTTCAATGTTTTTTATTACAAATGCACTGTTTTTTAAAGTTGCAAGTGATAAACGTTTATTTAGTGAAACAAAAAGTATTGTAAAACTGCATCAATATACATAAATTAAAGATGCATCAATTATCGATTTTTAATCAAATCGTAGTTCATGAATCGTAATGGAATTGTGAGGTGCCCGAAGATTCCCACTTTTAGTAGAAATGTAACAATGTGAAAACTTCATATCACGGTAATCTTGACCAAAATAATCATGGTTATCATTATTATCGCGGAGTTGTTGAATGTGCTCAAAAAGTATCTATACACTATTACACACACTGAAATCTTTTGACCAGTTTTGTTTTTTTTAAACCACTAAAATACATAGGCCTACTGTTAGAAAAAAACACTATTTTGCATGATTTGTGTTTCTTATGCTTCACTGAATGTTTTTGTCTTAGCATTTATTTATATGAAAAGTACGTAGCAGATAACATGCATTATCTTTGTTATTTATTATTTCTGACGGGCATTGTGGTATCATTGAACGCAACGTAAAAACATCTCCATCTTGTAATCTTCTGAGTATAGAAACACAGCTTGTAGTTCAATGTGCACAGTTGAATAGCGTAGTTGCTCACACAGTATTGTGTTTGTATAGGTTTAGATTGGTGTATGAAATTTCTTACTGAGGAAAGACATTAATGCCTCTTGTTTTCCTGCTAGTATTTAAGCTAGCGAGCTAGCTCCAGTCGGTCCGTGAGTTGATCAAAGTGGAGTTGTTAGTCACGGTTTTTCTATCATTTTAATCTAAGACGGTAATACTAATCGTTGTGAGTTTTACTTCATCATGTTTTCTTTAAATATTAGAAAACTATTCTTGTGTGCAGGCAAATAGTTTTCAGAGAGTGAGAAATAAATCTTACTTTTGGCTCGTCACTTCAACCTTCCTCAGTGTAACGTCATATGTCTAAAAACAGCTGGCGTGTTTTAGCTTCCCAAAATTCTTATATAAAATGGTATATTATATTGCTAATAGTGTTGGGAAGATGCTTTCTACATAGCGGACGTGATCGATGCTCGTCGGGACGTACTGCTGTCAGACAGAGCTCACCGCCTCTGGTCGGCTAAAATCCTGTCCTCGGTCCCGGTGGGACTCCCCGAAAATTGGACATGACGCGGGCGCTGTAACGCATCGGCTTACGGAGCAGGTGTAGCTCTCCTCTTGAAAAAGGCAATTATCTTTCCACATTTTCACATACAGAAACTTAGTTACAGCTTTTGCCTCCTCTATTTAGTCAAGTTTAATGTCTTCTTGGCACTGGGCCAGAGACAAGGTCCTCCTAAACTGTGGCTTAGCCACAGTTTAGTTAAAAAAAGCTTGCAAATGAGATCTTTGTATAGTTCACTTTAATATGAGACTATTTATTTTAGAAATAACTTTTGACTTTGGAATATGCGTGGGTTCCCTTCGGGTACTCCGGCTTCCGCCCACCTCCAAAGACATGCATCTGGGGATAGGTGGATTGGCAACACTAAATGGTCCCTAGTGTGTGAAAGTGAGTGTGAATGTTTTCTGTCTATCTATGTTGGCCCTGCAGTGAGGTGGCGACTTGTCCAGGGTGTACCCCGCCTTCCGCCCAATTGCAGCTGAGATAGGCTCCAGTACCCCCGCGACCCAGATAGGGACAAGCGGTAGAAAATGGATGGATGGCTGGAAGTGCTCCAGAACATCCATGTGACCAGTCAGTACACACAATTAGATATCAACATCTGTTTATTTGTCTTAAAAAATTGCCAATGATTGTCGACGATGTGCAATATTTAATAAATTATATTTGACTATCAAATCCTTAGTCGAAGACAGACCCTATAGTTAATACAGTACATGCTCATGTTTTGGAAATAATTTGTCCCCATTATTATCATAAACAAGCTGAAATGCAGCCAAGGAGAGAGGTAATATTAATTAGAACCCATAAAAAACAAAACCTCACAGAGACGAGGGAAAAGTTTCTTTTTATACAGGCAGGGAACGAGAATGAAAATACTTTTATTAATTTGTTAGTCTTATCACAGGATACAATGTACAATTTTCCATTTACATTCCATACCCTCAGGTAATACACAAGAGCAATCTTAAAGGAGACACTTTTCCGTGTGATTAATTTTTTTCTCCCCTCTGTGCATTATTACTTCTTCAAATCTAAATGATTTCAGAGTTTTGCTTGTAGCTGTATCTCTTTGGGAATGTGTATATTAACATGTTTGCTTCAAATCAAGGGCATAGATGGAATTACTCTTTTGCTACCTGCATTGTATTAACTGTAAAAAAAACAAAAAAAACAATGAGCCTGAATGTTGAGATACTGTGCATGTCCCACTCTATTCTCCTTCACAACATCCCCGGTGTTTGCATGCCGAATGCACAGTGACTGAAAACTTTGAAAGAATGCAGTTCAAACTGCTTTTCCCCTAAGAAAACCCCTTCTTGCACGGGAAATAAATAATCATTTGGAAAGTGTTGCAACATGAGCTGTGTTGCAGCCTCTTGTGGATCATTCTGAAGCTCAAACAATGCTGATATAATCTCAACACCTTTCAATATGTCTGTCTATTGTAGTGGAAGTGCGCCTTAAAAAACTAAAGTCAACTTTAATGAAGCAATGCAGTGTGCCTCTTATAATTCTCTCACTTCGAGCCTCATCAGAGACCCTGCCCTATGTCCATAAACTGATTGCTCTTTTCATTAGTCCTGTAAATTATTCATTTGTAGAACTCTACATCTGCAGGAGCACTGGACATTAAAAGTGCACAGATATCCAGCACGGATTGGAAAAGCAAGAGTGCCACGTTTAAATTAGGATTCAGTTTTATGATCTTATCTGATAGCTTTTGCTGAGGAGTGAAGTGAGCCGTGACGCGACTCTATGAGTCTAGCATCGCTTAAGATGATACAGAGAGATAAACAAGGCGGTATCAAGAGGAGATTGTATGACTGGCGTTAAAAGCTCCCGCTAAGGCATTTGGAGACAGAAGCCGTGAGAAAGCGGGAAAATTCATTTCTATAGAATCTAACTTTCGAGTGACCAAAGTGGAAATGTAAGATATAATATCTGATACCAAAGTCAAAGGTGCTTAGTTTTTACAAACAATTGTTTTGTTACCAATTACACAGGAAATATATTACTTTAAATAAGTGGATTATTTCACAAAAATAAGCTCTTTTGACCTTGATTTCTGACAGTTCATCTTGCTTAGATTTCCACATTTTGTATAGCATTCCTAAGTCGGGTGCAAATAGAGCAGCACCATTGCATACCTCAGAAAATGGACCCACAGTGTTGTGTGATGATAAGGGTAAAGGGAGATTAAAGATAAACTTCATGGTCAATAAGACACAAAGATTAGGTAGATAAAATGAGATAGAATTGCAGTTTAAAAGACTCAGAATAAGGGCATCTCACTTCCCCCCTATACCAGATAAGAACTAAATGGAGCGTTTTCAGACTGATCGAGATACTGGAGGCCTATCTGAATATGAAAAAAGGGAATACTCCACACTCAGTCATAGCCATTACAGGGGCCAGATGGCTACTCCTTGCATATTGCGTAGATTAGTAAAGTTTGTTCATATACTCACATGTTTAGTTTATTATATATAGTATTCATTGCATGGAGGGACCTGAAATTATTTCAGAGACAGCAATGATAAGAATAATGACTTTCTAAACGACTAGCACCACACTCCTAACTCATTTTCTGATAGTGGCGTCCCTGCTATATTTAGTTGTGTACTGTTTAAAATCCTGTCACATTCAGTGTGTGACCCACGCTTGTTGGTGCATTTCTATAGGCTGTGCAGACCAATTGGGCCACAGGAATGTCTGCTGCTTCACCCTCTTATCAAATTTAGATGGCCAATGACACCACACAGAGAGCTTCTACGTTTAATTTCCCGGAAAAAAAAGAAAAACCGTTTGTGACCGATGCCGGAATTATAACGTCCCTGAATCATGATGATTTAGAGGTTCTCAGAAGTCAAGCAATAAACATAAGTCTATACCGAGATGCTTAAACTGACCCAGGTTATTTTGATCATTTTCTTGTAATTAAAGTAGTCCTATTTAAACCTGTCCAGTTTTCTGATAGCTCTTGAGGTCATTCTGGTTGTAATGCACACAGAATATACACATGTGACCACTCAGACATCACATTGTTAATTCACAGCAGCTTTGCCAGTGGAACGTGTAGGCTTGTGGGAGGCGGCTGATGAGTTGAACATAAATAAAAGCCCAGGGATAAAATTCTAAGCACATTTTAGATCTGTGGGTCGGATGTGATTTATTGACCTGAGGTATTTTGTACAGGTGGTGTTGTTTTAGTCGTGTACAATGACATGTTTGCTACTTTTGGTGGTCATCTGTAACCCTTGGTAAGAAAGGTCAGTGCAATGAATCCTATTAATGCCACTGTGGCCGCCAGTATAGGTAAAGCTCACAATGCAGGCTGGTGGCACATTAATTTTCACCCGCCCCACAGGCTGGGAGTTTGAGATGTGTTTTTGAGGATTGGCATTGTTTATATCAGGTAAAATTGTTTGTACCCAAGCATCCATATTCTTCACGGGAAGTTGGAGCCAATCCCAGACCTATACCAGAGCTGGGCAAATACAGTATTTTGACTCAGGGGGCCAGATTGAGAGAAAAAATGTGTCTGAGGGGCCAATGTGTATGTGTGTATAAATGATACGTACACATTTGGCTGGAAAATGTGCTGTAAAGTATGTGTGTTTGGGTCCCTTTTTTTCAGGAACACTAATACCAAAAGTCACAATGTCCGATAGAATTCTAAAAAAGTTATGACAGACCACCTCAATAAAACGGAATGGAATTCAAAATGTTTTTACTGAATGGGACACCCAAAATGTACATTAAAAAAAAGAAAGTGGGATTTACAATATTAACTATGAACAATAATAGACTGAATTTTAACAACATATGAACATCGCTCCTCTTTTATTTCTCAGACCAGCTCCTTGATTGACATCTTTTACAACAAAAATGTAACAAACAGCAAAATACGAATGCAAAGGGTAATAAACACCTACAATATGATATATTATCACTTTTATGCAGAAATTGGTTGTAAAAATTTGCTTCTGCATCTGTTCCTGACACATGCGTTTGGGGATGGCTGCTCTGAAAACAAACCCCGCCCACTCTGCTTCGTTCCTCGTCTGAGCTGCTGTAACGTAGATTACCGGAATAACTCGTATAACACCCAACAGTGCAGATTTCAACCATTGAAATACTTTCTATAGTTTAAGACTTACGTTCATTTAAAAACAGCGCTGCACATCATAATGTCCGCTATAGTTTTGATGTTAAAGGTCTAAAAACATTATGTAGAACGTCCGGCGGGCCGGATTGAAAATCTTAATGGGCCGCATGTGGCCCGCGGGCTGTATTTTGCCCAGATCTGCAATATACAAAGAAACAAATATGAATGAATTAAATTCTATCACCATGTCATGATAATGCATGTTGATGACACATTCTAATTGTGTCCTGCAAATTTGACAGCGACAAGCTGTAATGGCCTCAACCTAATGTTGCGCCCTTGTGAGTGAGTGCGAAGCCGCATTTAAATAACTAATCCACGTATACATGGCTGCAAATAAACTGCCTTTTCTAACAAACTGGAGGATTACAAAATGTGGAATAGCTAAACATGCTACACTACACTGCACGCCGTAGGAGGATGCAAGAGGCCATGCTAAATGCTATCCGAGAGCTCTGGAATGTAAACAGGGTTGGGCAGATCGATACAAATATCGACAGTAACAATACTAAGTAGGTCTGCTGAAAAATTTGATTTACATCTGAATCGCAATTACGATTCCAAATCAAATCCTAATTTCAGAAGCATTTTTTAAAATCAGTTTTTAAAGGGGAACTACACTTCTTTTTTTTGCCTATTGTTCACTGTCAATATGAAAGACATGACGAAGAATGTATATATTTTTTATTGCATTCTAACTCGTAAATAAAAGTCAGCTTAAAAACAGTGGCCAATGGGAGGTCCTCTATTCCACACATAAAACCCAATAAATAACCATCCAAAAACCGCCAACAATACTCCATATACATTTCGTGACTTGACTATTAACCAAGTATTAGTGATATTGTTATTATAAGCACCAGTGACGTGCACAATGTAAAAAGAAAACAAATTAATTAAATTGTTATATGTATCCAGTGATTATAAAATAAAGTTATTTTCCATTTAACTTCACCAGTTTTAGATAATTTTTATTCAAAATCGCTGAATTTTCACATTTGACGTTCAAATACTGAGAAGAGACGGTGCGGTGATCAGCAGCCAGTTGAGGCACGTCACTCAGTTGTGCCTCAACATGGATTGCGGACTCGGCTAACTGCTGGCCTGCTGTGCAGTGAGACCGTATTGCTATATGAACTATATTATACATTTCCATAATTTAGTTAGCTGAGGTATATAATGTACAGTGTATTTTGTCAACAACTGTATGTGTGTAACGTATTTCTTGTGCTGAGCGATCATAAAACTGCTGCGAAGACACACTGGCTGAGGCTGTTATATCAACTAAAGCCCACACTTAAACTTTCCACGTGCAAGATTGAATCTATTGTAACCTATTTTTATGGGCTTTCCTCTTTGTGATGTTAATTCCTGTTACACGCTGTTATACAGTATATGCCTTGCGCTCTTATTTTGAAGGCGCTAAGAGCGGAAGTGATGACACGTTGGAGTGGAGCGGAGGTTTTTGAAAGAAGGTAAATAAAGTGGTCCTCGTGTAAACTGGAGTCTCCGTGTTTATTATTTTGTAGTTTCATACAGTATAGGCGACATTTATAAACCCTCGGTTACACTATTTAAAAAAGTTATTTAATAAGAAGCCAAAAAGTGCAAAAACAATAATGTTCGTGTTGGAGGAGTTGTGAATGACCGCAGGGCCACAACATTAGGTACACCTGCAGACTGTAGCACGGATTTCCTATTTCATTCATTCACAACTCCTCCAACACGAACATTATTGTTTTTGCACTTTTTGGCTTCTTATTAAATAACTTTTTTAAATAGATTCAATCTTGCACGTGGAAAGTTTAAGTGTGGGCTTTAGTTGATATAACACTCCCGTCAGGGGGTGCATTCTACGACGGGAGTGCATTAATCCAGCACAACAGCGGCGCATGGACTTCATTTATAAGTAAAGGTAAGACCATAATAAGGTTTTTTTTTATTAAATGTGCTTTTTTGTGTTCTACAGTTTGTATGTGTAAAGTTAAAGTTAAGTTAAAGTACCAATGATTGTCACACACACACTAGGTGTGGTGAAATTTGTCCTCTGTATTTGACCCATCCCTTGATCACCCCCTGGGAGGTGAGGGGAGCAGTAGGCAGCAGCGGCGCCGCGCCCGGGAATAATTTTTGGTGATTTAACCCCCAATTCCAACCCTTGATGCTGAGTGCCAAGCAGGGAAGAACCCTGGTATGAGCTTTTAAACATAACCCGTTAACTGCTGCCAATCAAATGGTGAATAAGATACTCTTTAGGGTTCATATGTTTGTAAATCTGACTGTGATGAAGTCAGTGCCTCACCAGCCATGAACCTCACCGCACGTCACTGATAAGCACTAACGCCGACAAACTATTTGTAGCGGCGCCGTGATCATTAGCTTGTGTGCCTATGTTGACATCATCTACGAGTGAGCTGGTTCCTCGCTTCTTTGCTCCTGAAAGTTTATTCTAGATTATAAATCACGCCTCTCACCTGGATAGTAGAAGGATGAGGACAAATTCCGACAACTTGGTAGACTTTGACAACCAATTTAAACACGGAAATGGCGAGAACGATGCGATAAGACGCTTGGTTCATGCCCCTTTTTCTTCTTCATCCAAACAGGACTGTAACAAGATTCTATCAGTCGGCATCCTAATGACAACAGACCTTGTACAGTAAGTTATGTTTAATTATGTTTGTTGGCTCTCATTAAGTTTGAAGTGATGCATTTTTTTTAATTAATTCACCGCGTATACTTAAAATGAGCAAAATATGTAAATAATAAATGTTATTATAAATGTGCCCGTTACTACATTACATATATACTTATAGCACGTATATAAAATCTTAATGAAAGTGTTTGGATGTTTTTTTAAGGGCTTTTATAGGCAGCATAAAGCGACTCCCATAGGCTTCATTGTAAGCAGACTTTTGATCACATTTATTTAATATTTAGAATGCATTAAAAAAATAAAAACATGTGTTCTTGTTTTACACAAGGATTGTGGAAAAAAAAGTACAGTTCCCCTTTAGAAGATATTTTTATGCCATCTCCATTTTGAAAAGGTTTTATTGTAATCTTTATACCAAATAATATATTACCAGAATTTCGTTGAATCAAGAATCCATTCTAAAACGAAACGTCACCCCAAGAATCTGAATCGAATCGCAAAATACTGCAATAAATCACAATATAGATTTTGTCTATCTTTAATTTAAATTTGTTTTCACACCATCCCCGCGTAGAGACTGAACCCACACTGTCTGCCACTTAACGGATGTTTACAACTGATAAAAATGTTTTTGCTAAGGGAGTTTATCAAGAAAGAATGCAAAAATACTTTGTTTTTATGTTGTGTTAATATTCATTTTGTATTTTTCCACAACACTTTGACTTTGTTTTCAAGTACAACGATTTTAGACACGGATACGTTTTAATTTTTAAACACAAGTCTGCCAGAAAATATCATAGAGCTGCACGATTTTGAGAAAAAACCTAATTGATATTACATTATCCAAATTTGCGATTGCGATTGGATTTGCGATTTTAATTTGTATACATATACATGCATTAAACTGCAAAAATAACAAGAGAAGGAAGACATGTTACTTTTGGACTGTCAATTAACATATTGTTGTCTAAAGGTGCCACACATTAGAACAATATGCAATAATTTACTTTAAAAAAACAAAATTCAGAGCTTTTGTCTACTGTACATCATGTTCTTAAATTGAACAAAACATCTATAAAAACTATACAACTTTTTCTACTGTAATGTGATCATGAAATATAATAATAATAATGCAAGTAACCATTTGAAAGGATATCAACTTTTATTTCTCATTAATGTAGAATTTACCATTATACTGTATTCGGAAGGTAAATACATTTTTTATCCGAAATAAATAAACAAACTAATAATAATGTAAGTAACCATTTAAAAGGATATCAACTTTTATTTCTCATTACTGTAGAATTTACCATGATACTGTATTTGGAAGGTAAATAATTTTTTTATTCGAAATAAATAAAGAAACAAAAAAATGACATGGACTCTCATTTATACAGTAACAGCAAAACATTTATCATTAAAGTGCATTTGTTTCCTAATTGGAAAAAACGAGGTCAGAAATTTTCTTTTTGTTTGTTGCCATCACATGATCGCAGCATTCTCGCTCGTTCGTCCGTGTTGTAAACTCATATTGCCAATCCGATTTCAAGCTGAAATATTCCCAAAACGGGACATTTCGCTTTGTAATCATATTTTTTTCCTCCTAATTGTTGGTACTTAGCGGCACTTTTCACCAGCGAGTAGCAGGGCTCTCTGTCTGTGCTTTCTGTGTGCGCGGTATCGCCGGGTCGCTATCGGCCCGTCGAGACAATAATTGTGAATGACTGAAATTAGGGCTCACTGTGTACAGTTAATTAAAAAAAAAAAATACGCTGAGCGATGCACTGAGTGAGACGTCTTTTTTGCAACATACGAAAAAACGTGAGGCTCAACAACGACGGCGGAGAAAAAAAATCCTCAGCCTCTTGAGTTTACGTAATTGCATTAATTAAAACCTTGATGTTAATTCGATATCGATTGATCGTGCAGCCCTATAATGTACTTTTAGGTCTTTGATATGAACTATGTATAACGTAAAAAATGTTTTAATGTGTCCACTGTCTGTATCATGCCTCTGCTAGGGTCAATGTTTGGATCTGGTTTTCGCCACACTTCCCCCTGAACTGTATCATCCACATTCATCAAGCTCTTCCACAGCCTCGGACTACTTCTGAGGGGGAAATATCAGCCCTGTTCAAACAGTCATGCAGTGGGAGCAGCAGCCAGGAGGAGCCAATGTTAATAGAGACATTGGTTGCTGAATGCAGGCTTGATCACAGTGGCTCTTTTGTTCATGGCATGGCCTCTGTCTGATAGGGATCGGCCATGCAGAGTGGAGCTCCAGAGAGGGTCTATGCTAATGCTCCCACTGAGTTTATAAAAATGAGGTGATACTCACACACCACATGATGGACAGAGGATTAATGAGTCACAGAGAACGGGGTGCTATGAGGAGAACGTTGCAGACTGAGGTGGCGAAATGAGCATATACTGTAGGGAAACAAACAACCAACTTTCTGAACAATAATTACACTTAAAAGAAAGAAGCCTGCAAAACAAATTCATGTGTGTGAGCTTCGATAGCAAGGGAGCGACTGCTGATTTCATGGCATGCTTTTTTCACCCGGCGACAGTGCGGGTAGCTTTTGGCCGGGCTGTGATAGCGATACCTCACATTATCAGCAGACTCCACAGTGTGATGTGTGGATCACAAACCCAGCCCCCTCCATAGCTCCCTAATTAGAGGTGAGGTAATTGAATCTGACGGAACAAAGCAGCAGAGCTCTATAAGCATGGAAATCATTTTTGCTCCCACCTATACAGTTTTTCATCCAAAAGGTCCATTGAAAATGTGTCCAAGCTGGCCTGGGGATAAAACGCAGCACCTGAGACTAAACATGAATGCATAATGCGGCACGAAAAAAAATTTCAACAGGGCCACACTGCTCAACCCCTGCCAGCACCACTCCCTGTGAGTGGCCCTTTGTGCCAGCACTGATACTGGACTTCCTCAAGTGCAAACTCTGTGGAACTCTCTAAACTGGGGCGGAAAAGTATACAAATCTTGAAATATATCCCAGATTGTATGCTCTCTATATGAGTCAGGTAAACTTCAGAATATATTCAGTATGTTTACCCCCACAGCAGTAGAAAGGGGATTACCACGTCTACTATCTGGAAAGGTTAAAAGTGAGAAAATAAAATAAAGCTATTTTGTCTCATCTTGCATGAGGGGTTGGAAAGTGTAGGAAGGAGGAGAAAAGCCAGAGGAGACTTGGGGCCATATTCTCTGCTCCGCTGTAATGACCTTTGGAAAGCAGAGGGCTCCCTCAGCCTTGGAGGAGACTTAATGTATATGTTACAGGGCTCAAGCCTCTAATTTAATCCTTGATCACCGTAATGAAATAGATATCATTTACGCTGCTCTTAATAGCTTAGGAACCCCCCCGGAGGAATTGTTCATTTCAACTATTTTCTCCGCATAAGCAATCTATCTTTTACATAAAAGCTTTTCTTTAAATGCTTCCAAGTTGACACTCTGATCAAAACACACATGGTGCAAATTGTTAATTAAATCATTACATATATATATATATATATATATATATATATATATACACTACCGTTCAAAAGTTTGGGGTCACATTGAAATGTCCTTATTTTTGAAGGAAAAGCACTGTACTTTTCAATGAAGATAACTTTAAACTAGTCTTAACTTTAAAGAAATACACTCTATACTGACTATTGACTATTCTAGCTGCAAATGTCTGGTTTTTGGTGCAATATCTGCATAGGTGTATAGAGGCCCATTTCCAGCAACTATCACTCCATTGTTCTGATGGTACAATGTGTTTGCTCATTGGCTCAGAAGGCTAATTGATGATTAGAAAACCCTTGTGCAATCATGTTCACACATCTGAAAACAGTTTAGCTCGTTACAGAAGCTACAAAACTGACCTTCCTTTGAGCAGATTGAGTTTCTGGAGCATCACATTTGTGGGGTCAATTAAACGCTTAAAATGGCCAGAAAAAGAGAACTTTCATCTGAAACTCGACAGTCTATTCTTGTTCTTAGAAATGAAGGCTATTTCACAAAATTGTTTGGGTGACCCCAAACTTTTGAACGGTAGTGTATATATATATATATATATATATATATATATATATATATATATATATATATATATATATATATATATATATATATATATATATATATGTAGGAATCGAGTTCGAGCCCATTATCGAATCCTCTTATCGAACCGATTCCTTATCGAATCTCTTATTGAATCCAGATAGGTTGTTGTGTGTGCACTGAGTTCCAAAAGCCATAGATGTTATATGACTGGGCCGGCACGCTGTTTATATGGAGGAAAAGCGGATGTGACTGAGGACAGCATGCGGCCGTTACAGGGTGAAGGTTTCAGGTGAGAGAGGACGCTAAAGGCACGCCCCCAGTGAGCATATAGTGCTGCTATGTACGTTGTAAATAAAAAAATTGCCGACAAACACATCACCAACATGGACGAGGTGCCGCTCACTTTCGACATCCCGGTGAAGCACACTGGAGAAGAAAGGGACCAGCACGGTAGCGAATCGATACGCACAACGGGGCAAGAGAAGTCTGCTTTTACTGTTGTGCTAGCTTGCTATGCTAATGGACAACGAGACTGACTTTGAAAATGACGAGAGGGAATCTGGCGTGTTTGATGGAGAACTAAATACAGAAATAGCACCAATAACTGACACGGCGCCTTTTAATACGGTGCGCCCTATGGTCGCGAAAATACGGTATAGTGGCTTCGATAACGGGAACCGGTTCTCAAAAAGGGATTTTATCGAACAATCGGGAAAACCGGTTTCGAACATCATCCCTATATATATATATATATATATGTATATATTTTTTTCATAGTAAATGTGATTTACTAAACTTGATTTTCTGGTTGCAAAGCAAAGTAAGTCCCATGATTTTAAATGGCCGCCTTCCTAAATGTGGGCCGTTATAAGCGACAATCAACAACCTGCTTAAAAACTCAGCCGCAAGGATGTGAGGGATGTCAAGTAAAGTACCACTGATAGTCGCACACACACTAGGTCTGGTGAAATTATCCTCTGCATTTGACCCATCCCCTTGTTCCACCATCTGGGAGGTGAGGGGAATCATTTTTGGTGATTTAACCCGCAATTCCAACCCTTGATGCTGAGTGCCAAGCAGGGAGGTAATGGGTCCCATTTTTATAGTCTTTGGTATGACTCGGCCGGGGTTTGAACTCACGACCTACCGATCTCAGGGCGGACACCACAAGGCGTGAGGGAGCCAGAGACTTGTTTTTACGGGAAAAAAACTAATAATAATTAATTACATAAATATTAATATTTGTGCCAGCAAAATCGTCAATAAAACTTTTCCAGAAACATTTTTATATTATCATTTTATAACTTTCTACACTGTGAATACTGCAATATATTTAATGTACCTGTGACATTATTCTTGCTAATAGGACTCTACCATTAAACGACTTAAACAAGTTGAAAAACGTATTCGGGTGTTACCATTTAATGGTCAATTGTACGGAATATGTACTGTACTGCACAATCTACTAATAAAAGTTTCAATCAATCAATCAATCACAAATACAGAAAAATATTTTTTTTTTGGTGACGATAGGCGTGACGTTATCACGAGTGTTTTTCAGGACAGAAGCGAGTCAGCGTGGCCACTCGCAACATCACAAGTGAAAACATGTCGAGTGTGGGAATATTTAACCCTAATTTTGTTAAAGACATGAATTCCTTGCTCATTTAGCAAAGCCCATCTTGTTTTTTATGGCAACATATCTGTGCTACGCCAGCATTTGAAGTGGAGGCATGATGTTGGACCTTGCTTGCTCGCCAACAAGTGTGAGAAAAAGTATAAGTAAAAAAGAAATATAACTATCATTTTAGCTCAAATCCGCCAGCTAAACTTTTGTCTAAATCGATTCAAGTACTTTTTTTATTTGTCTGAAACTTCAGGTGTGAAGCAGCGTTGGCACAATAACAAAGGTCAATGACAAACGCAGACGCGAACGTTAGGCATCACGGCGCCGGTATCATAAAATAATAAATATACACTCTACTAGACAGCTAAAATGTTGAATAATAATCAAGTCTAGTAGACTGCTAAAATGCTTGGGGTTAATCAATAACCAATGATATGCCTGTGTGCAGCTTTTTCAACACATCATCGCATAATGTTCATTTTTGAGGAAGTTGGATACAGTAGCTTGGGTGTTTGCTTACTG
This sequence comes from Entelurus aequoreus, assembly GCF_033978785.1. Lineage (NCBI taxonomy): Eukaryota > Metazoa > Chordata > Actinopteri > Syngnathiformes > Syngnathidae > Entelurus > Entelurus aequoreus. The sequence continues at coordinate 60,348,407 of NC_084741.1, read as the reverse complement.
CTAAGCTCTTGCTGCTATTTTTACTTACCTTTGTTTTCATGAAAAAATATACTTTGTTTTTGTCAGCACAAGGCCTGTCCTTGCTTTTAAATGCTGCAGCTGCGTACTCACGGTACCGCGTCTGCTATCCAACTCAAAGTCCTCCTGGTAAGAGTCTCTATTGTCCCAGTTCTCCACAGCTTTCTAATTTGCTGTCTCTATTGTTCATTAAACAAATTGCAAAAGATTCACCAACACAGATGTCCAGAATACTGTGGAATTTTGCGATAAAAACAGACGACTTAATAGCTGGCCACAATGGTGTCCCAAAATGTCCGCTACAATCCGTGACGTCACGCGCAGACGTCATCATACCGAGACGTTTTCAGCAGGATATTTCGCGGGAAATTTAAAATTGCACTTTACTAATCTAACCCGGCCGTATTGGCATGTGTTGCAATGTTAAGATTTCATCATTGATATATAAACTATCAGACTGCGTGGTCGGTAGTAGTGGGTTTCAATAGGCCTTTAATATTTATGTATTTAGATCATTTTAAGCATACACAGTGCATTCATTTCAAAAAGCTATCACGACTATTGCTTTTTTTTTTTCTTCATCACTGATTGTTACTCACTGCAGACTTTATGAGAGCCAACGAACATAACAAACATCACTTACTAGATCAAGTCTGCTGTCATTAGGATGCCAACTGCTATGTTCATATATTCCCATATAGATTAAAAATGTCTCATAATCCTCACAAAGAGACTGTGCAGGGTTGCGGGGGGAACAAGCACTTTTTGTATCGTTCTCGCCAGTTCCAGGTACTAAATGGCGGTCAAAGTGTCCCGACTTGTCAAATTACTTTTTCAGCTATCTACTTTTCAGGTTAGAGGCATGATTTTTGATCTACAATAAACCTACACGGGGCAGGGAAGCAAGGAAACAGCAGACCACTCGATGATGTAAACATAGGCACACGTGGAAGTGATCACGGCGCCACTATAAATAGTTTGTCTGCGTTATCGCTTGTAATAACAGTTTTACTAATATTTAGGTTAATATTCAAGTCACGAAATGTAAATTGAGTATCATTGGTGGTTTTTGGATGGTTACTTATGGGGGTTTGCTTTATAGGCGGAATAAAGGACCTCCCGTTTACTCCATTGTAAGCCAACTTTTTTTTTGCCTACTGACCAACTGCATCTCTGTCTGGACTGGAGCCTGCAGGGCCTCAGACTGGAAATCTCTGCAGAGAGTGGTGAGGACGGCGGAAAAGATCATCAGGACTCCTCTTCCTCCTATCCAGGAAATCGCAAAAAGCCGCTGCCTGACCAGGGCTCAGAAAATCTGCAGAGACTCCTCCCACCCCCACCAAGGACTGTTTTCACTGCTGGACTCTAGAAATAGGTTCTGCTGCGGAGGCTGCGGAACCTCTTTCTAGAGTCCAGCAGTGAAAACAGGTTCTGTAACAGCTTCTTCCCTCAGGCCATAAGACTCTTGAACGCATCATAATAATTCCCTCAATTCCCCCCCAAAAACAGATTAACTCACTGAAATATAAAGACAATATAACATACATCCATAAACAAGGATACATATGAAAAAGTCCAATATATTTATCTGTACAGTAATCTACTTATTTATATCTGCACATTATTGCTCTTTTATCCTGCACTACAACGAGCTAATGCAACCAAATTCCGTTCTTATCTGTACTGTAAAGTTCAAATTTGAATGACAATAAAAGGAAGTCTAAGTCTATTTATGTTTATTTACTAGTTAGAATGCATAAAAAAGACATCTGTTTTCTTGTCTTACATAATAATTGTGAATGATAGGCAAAACTCCAAAAAAGTACAGTTATCTTTTAATGAGCAGCCTGTATCAACATTGATGAGAGCATATGACATTCTTTTTTTTTTCATTCCAAAGTGCCACACTGCATGTCACTGAAGGATACCCACCCACTAGCAGCAGCAGATATGTATGTGTGTGAGTGTGGTGGGGCATATATACCGCATTTTTCGGAGTATAAGTCGTTCCGGAGTATAAGTCGCACCGGCCGAAAATGCATAATAAAGAAGGAAAAAAACATATATAAGTCACACTGGAGTATAAGTCGCATTTGTGGGGAAATGTATTTGATAAAACCCAACACCAAGAATAGACATTTGAAAGGCAATTTAAAATAAATAAAGAATAGTGAACAACAGGCTGAATAACTGTACGTTATATGACGCATAAATAACCAACTGAGAACGTGCCTGGTATGTTTTGATTGATTGATTGATTGAGACTTGTATTAGTAGGTTGCACAGTGAAGTACATATTCCGTACAATTGACCACTAAATGGTAACACCCGAATAAGTTTTTCAACTTGTTTAAGTCGGGGTCCACTTAAATTGATAGTCGGGGTCCACTTAAATTGATAACGTTTGTTAACTTAACATATTATGGTAAGAGTCATTCAAATAACTACAACATATAGAACATGCTATACGTTTACCAAACAATCTGTCACTCATAATCGCTAAATCCCATGAAATTTTATACGTCTAGTCCAGTGGTTCTCAACCTGGGTTCGATCGAACCCTAGGGGTTCGGTGAGTCGGGCTCAGGGGTTCGGCGGAGGTCAAGACACACCCGACTCATCGTGTAAATAAAAACTTCTCCCTATCTGTGTATTACGGATACCGCAACAGCAGAAGTCAGACTGATTTGCAGGTGTGTCATTTGTTGTGAGTTTATGCACTGTGTTGGTTTTGTTCTTTGAACAAGGTGATGTTCATGCACGGTTCATTTTGTGCACCAGTAATAAAACATGGTAACACTTTAGTATGGGGAACATATTCACCATTAATTAGTTGCTTATTAACATGCACATTAGTAACATAATGCCTCTTAACTAGTCATTATTAAGTACTTATTAATGCCTTATTCGGCATGGCCTTATTAAAACCCTAACCCTCTAACCCTGGCCCTAACCCTCTAACCCTAACCCTAACCAAATAACTCTAAATTAAGTCTTTGTTACTTAGAATATGTTCCCCATACTAAAATGTTACCAAAAACATATAACTTTGTCTTGAATTTGAAAAAAAAAAAAACATTTTAGTTTACACTAAAGAAGGGTTCGGTGAATGCGCATATGAAACTGGTGGGGTTCGGTACCTCCAACAAGGTTAAGAACCACTGCTCTAGTCTCTTACGTGAATGAACTAAATAATATTATTTGATATTTTACGGTAATGTGTTAATAATTTCACACATAAGTCGCTCCTGAGTATAAGTCGCACCCCCGGCCAAACTATGAAAAAAACTGCGACTTATAGTCTGAAAAATACGGTACTGAAAATGTATATTTATTCTTGTAAAACACACGCATTAAGCTGGCCAAAGTTTATACTTTTGGCTTTTTGTGCCAATCATTTGCCTTTTTAAAGCATTACATGGATTCAATTCTTTAAGATGTCAATAAACTTCTCAATCAATCAATCAAAAAACTACTCTTTGTTTTTGTGCTTCAAAGTGTATAAGGTTTCATAGGTCTTTCCTAACAAGAGTGTTACCCAGATGTAGCAGGATAATATTTCAAAGAAAGTAATAATCAGCCTCAAAACGCTACCCTGCCACTTTGGACCCTGCCGTATATTCCAAGTTGCTCGGTCGACTGTTGTCGCGCCCGGTGCGGTCCGTTAAAAAGTGAATAACATGAGCTTGCTTCTTTATCCAATGAATTGGAATTGGACTGTTTTGAAAACATGCTGGCATTTGACTATGCCATTAAAATGCTGGAGGCACCTCTGAGCGTGCCCGAGGGCTTTAGCAGATGCCAGGCAGTTCCTCTGTGGAGTTACCAGGTCCTGCTTCACTCTCCTGCCTCTACGTGTCTTTCTACAATTTAGTGGACCCGGTACATCGTTTGCACCCTTAATGCCCCACTGCCTGTAATTCAACGTTATAGACCTTGTCAATTCCTCGTTTGAAAGGTAAAATTTGCCTTTGCAGAGGTACAAACATTAAAATGTGTTTTATGCATTTTCGCCGTGTTCTCCCTTGAATGATTTATTACTAACATTCCGCTTCTTGCATTAAAATCAAACCATGACCACGAAGACCCAAAGTGACAGCAGAAACAAAGCAGGTAAAGCGGGCTCGGCTTTAATTACTGCTTTTTAGGCAAGCTTTTCACACAAATGTTCACTTTTTAATGAAGCCATTGAGTGAGGCTCCGGGGAGCTATCATGGCTAAGTGGGGGCATCCATCTTCAGCCATCGGCTCATCTGCAGACGAGCGGAAGCTCTGTCGAAAGCGCGCTCACCTCATATTGGCTCACTTTATCTCCACTAAGTAAAGTCAGTTGGACGGTGGTAAGAGTGGGAAAAAAAGCCTTTTTTTTCCACCAGCTGTGATTGGCCAGAAATAGTTTTGACCTAGCGGTGGCAAGAGAAGCAAGAAGAAAAGAAAAATGTATAACAATAAGTGGGAGGTTGAAATATTATATTAGTAATATAATACTAAAATTGGCTCTAACACAATTAGCTTTTAGGAGAGCATAATTTAATGGGAACACAAAAGTGTTAAGTGTATCAAATAACGAAGATTAAACAATATTTTCCATCAAGGAATTTCAATGAAATGAATATATCTGAGATGCCAATTTCATTCCAGTACTATGACTGATGGGGGTTCCTTTTGCAATAAATCCATCATTAATTTAATTCTAATTCGCCTCTGGTTCCTATTTCTACTACTATTGATAGTTCCACTTCTTAATACCTCGGATAAGAGGGAGAAAAGTGTCACTAACTCGGTGGAGACTGTGAGCCACAGATACGATCTAAATATTACCAATGCCAAAAGAAGTCTGATGAACATTTCAAAAGAACAATTCTTTATGGATCAGCTCAATCTCTTCCACTTTTTAATTAAAAGTAAAGAAAATAGAAGTTAATTATCCTGTAAAGATTAGCTGGTGGGCATCTTCCTGTAAATTAGTTCTAATTAAAAGAAAATTGTCAAATGACATTCAAAGCACTGTCCTCTAAAACAGAGAGCGAGATGGGCTTTTCACTCGCCGCCTCCCCTCTTTCCCACCCGCAGCCTCCCTCCTAATTCTTGATCTGGCCTTGCGAAGCTTCTTGCTGGAAGATTACGGTTGAGCCAGTTCTTCAGACAGCGCTCACTGACACACAATCTCTCTCACACACACACACACACACACACACACACACACACACACACACACACACACACACACACACACACACACACACACACACACACACACACACACACACACACACACACACACACACACACACACACACACACACACACACTCCTTGGCCAGTACATAGCAGACAGTCAAATACTGCAGCATACATGGTGAACTGGTAGCATCAAAGAAATAACACTTGTAAAAAAAGGCAACTGTACTTATGTACACATTTCCTGCAATATTTAATGTGTGTGTGTTTATATACTATGTGTCATGTATTGATTTTTACATTAACTTTGTTATGCTACAAAAATAATCTGTAAAGAAAATGTGATTTTACAAGCAAAAAAAGTATAAAATACTATTGCATGTATATGGACATAAATAAATTATTATCATTATACATTTATTTATTGCTTGATCTGATGATCACACATTACAGACAACCTCACAGTAAGTTGTTTTGCTGCATTTTAATCAACAACTTAAAAAAAAACACATTGTTTAATTTTGTGTATCCCAAGACATTTTACCACAAGGAAAATGTAAAAAAAAAGTTTGCAATTAAGGCTGCACTTATTGATTACTTTAGTAATCAAGTAATCCATCAATTAGTTTGTTAGATTTTTCAAGACATCTGAGAAAACAATACATTTGAATGCATTGAAAAGAGGAATGTTTTTATCTGATTTTATTACTATTTAATAAGTTTACAGTTTATATTTTATTCTGTGATGTATGTTTTTTGTGAATGTTTTGATTTTTGCACTTGTCACTAATTAAGAAACACAATTTCGTAGTCTTAAGTATGTAAATGATCATTGAAAATGACAGTAAATCTCATTGATCTTTATACCCTCAGTGTGTCTTTTAAGGAGAAAATTTGAGTTTATAGTTTAAATAAACAAAAATCTTTCCTCTTGCTATAACCTTAATTTGTTCTTAATAAATGCACATCATCAACATTGAAATTGCACTTTCAACATGTGTGCATTAATTAAAATTAAAACAAATGTAAAACTTTGCTGTTCACTGCCTTACAGATCACTGCACTCACTATGCCCGCATATTTATATTAGTTATACTCATTAAATAATTAATCTAATAAACAATGAAAATACAAGCTTTATTTCTAACCAAATTAATCGATAAATCGTTGCAACCCTACTTACAATAGTTATCTTTGTCCATCATTTACCTGTGTTCACATAGTATATTAAAGCTAATGCAATGAGTAGTTTTCAATTACCAGTATTTCCAATGCTCCATACCTTTGTGTGAGTTAGTTAGTTACAATATTATGAAAAAAAGATGGCAGAACAATTATTATAGACAGCTATCACCCATGTTTTTTGCAAAAAATATTCTTGGCATACAATGTTTGTTTGATTATTCAGGAATTAGGATAAAACGATGCATTTGAATGCACTGAAAAGAGGAATGTTTTCATCTGATTTTATTACTCTTTAATACATTTAGAATCAGAATCAGAATCAGCTTTATTGTCATTACGCAGGGTAACGAGATTGAGGCCATTCCATACAGTGCGATGTGTGCATGCAAGAAAACAATGTGTAAATATATAAAAATATTTAAAAAATAGAGAAGTGCAAAGAACTATATATATATATTGGGACGGCGTGGCGAAGTTGGTAGAGTGGCCGTGCCAGCAATCGGATGGTTGCTGGTTACTGGGGTTCAATCCCCACCTTCTACCATCCTAGTCACGTCCGTTGTGTCCTTGGGCAAGACACTTCACCCTTGCTCCTGATGGGTGCTGGTAGCGCCTTGCATGACAGCTCCCGCCCGCATCAGTGTGTGAATGTGTGTGTGAATGGGTGAATGTGGAAATACTGTCAAAGCGCTTTGAGTACCTTGAAGGTAGAAAAGCGCTATACAAGTATAACCCATATAGAGTGTACAAATGTACACTATACACTCTGTACAAATGTGACTCTATACACTCTGTACAAATGTACACTCTATACAGTGGGTGAAATTAATATATACATGAATATCTACATGAAAAAACAAAGTTTATAATTTATTCTGTGATGTATGTTTTTTGTGAATGTTTTTATTTTTGCACTTGTCACTGATTAAGAAACATTTTGTACTCTTAAGTATGTACATGATCATTGACAATGATCTTTATACCTCAATGTGACTTTTAAGGAGAACAATTGAGTTTGTAGTTTCAATAAACAAAAATGTTTCCTCTTGCTATAACCTTAATTTGTTCCTAATAAATGCACATCATCAACATTTAAATTGCACTTTCAACATGTGTGCATTAATTAAAATGAAAACAAATGCAAAACTTTGCTGTTTACCGCCTTACAGATCACTGCACTCACTATGCCCGCATATTTATATTAGTTATACTCATTAAATGATTATTCAAATAAACAAATGTAAATCAAAGCTTTATTTCTATCCTAGTCAATCGATAAGTGCCCATCATTTACCTGTGTTCACATGGTAAATTAAAGCTAATGCAATAAATAGTTTTCAAGCACCAGTACTTCAAATGCTCCATACCTTTGTGTGAGTTAGTTAGTTACAATATTATGAAAAAAAGATGGCAGAACAATTATTATAGACAGCTATCAGTTATGTTTTTGCAAAAAAATATTCTTTCCATACATACACACACTAGACTATGTAACAACACTACTTTTTCCGGTAAGCGATGAATTAGAGGTTCTTTGTTTGTGTGTCTTATACATTTTATCTGATTTCATGTGCATTTCATCATGCAGTGTGCCTTTCACTTCCATCCCAGTGCATTGTGTTGTACAAGATTCCAGCAACAGCCAAACAGAAGCGAAAGAAAACCCCTCGCTCCATCTGCTGTGGCTAATGATGATGCTCCCTTTGGCCTGGAGCAGAACTGTGTGAGGGAGATTTACACCCATAATACCCCTGGGTCTCTTGAGCTGCACCGCTCTCTAAAACGCCGTCACTCCATCACTTTCCATATGATATCTGGCAGAGCAGGTAACAATGGGCCAGCAACAATGTCTTTTTGTACTACCGACAAGTGCCTTATTTGGTTGACATAACCTGCCTCGGTGTTTGAGGCGCGTCACAGCGAGCACGGGGAAGTGGATGACAGCTACACCGCTGCGACACTGTGCACTTGCAACAATCATACCTGACTTTATTTGAAAAGATATGCGGGCAGTAAGTGTGACATTCGGGTAAGTGAGAGGGATGGCTGTTTTGGCAATGCTCTAATTAGAGTGGTGATGGCAAAAGGAGGAAATACGGCAAGAAAAAGACTCCTATTTAGTCTGTTTCTAAGATTTATAAGTCCTATATGCATTTGCATTTTGGTGTAAATATACTGAACAAGCCTTGACATTAGGGCTGCATGATTTTGAGGAAAAAAACAAATTGCCATTTTTCTCTCCTAAATCGCGATTGTAATGTGATTTGTGATTTTTATATTTTTATACAAACCGTAAATTCCGGACTATAAGCTGCTACTTTTTTCATAGATTTTGAACCCTGAGGCTTATAAGACAGAGCGGCTAATTTATGATTTTTGTTCCGCTAATGCCCATAATGTTTTGTGTTCAGAAGTTTGCATTAAACCCAAGCATAGGACTGAAATGGTGTGTTATTGTTTGTGCTATGGCGCCATCTTTTGAACGAGTTTGCTCACTGCAGGTATTGCGGGTTGAAAATGTAGTTCCTGTTTTAATGCCGTAAACCTGTCCCTAGCATTTTTTCTCAAAATGATTCTTCATTTATCACTCCATGCAACATTTTTAAGTTTCACAGTTTAACTAAATAAATTCTTACTTATTAAACTGTCCGATGTGTGATGTCTGTAGGAGTGTGTTCAAGCTAGTATGCTAACATATTTGCGAGTGTCTGTGTTAGTGTTATTAACTAACAATCTTTTCGTGTTGTTTCAGTTTCACAAATTCCTCAGTAAATTCACCAAAACATCACCGTGGAGTTATTGAGTCTGTTTAGCTGATTGGAGAGCTAGCTTCCGCAGCCAGTGGGTCCATGACGATGACTTCTGTTGTGTTTGATCAACCGTTGAATTGCCGTGTTAAACACACCGTTTGGAAACAATTAAGGTATGTGAATAAACATTTACAAAATCTTTCTGTGTAAATAACTCATTTCTCAATTTATATATATCTGCGGCTTATAGTCCTGTGCGGCTAATATGCTTTTTATTTATTTATGTATTTACTTGACCAGGACAGCACAATTAAACATTGCTACCCACAGGTAACTGATGTCAAAGTACATAGGACTTCTAGCCACAGACTAATTTGCAACCCTTGTCCCTGGTTATGCTTTTTTTTTTAAGGTTGAGAAAAGTGAAAAACACACAAAAGGATTAAGACAAGTACAAAAATAAAAACATATTGAAAACAATCGGCCCCATTTGTCCACACTACATCCAGATCTAGTGCTCACACTTTTGATTTTCTTTAAGCCACTTTTTCAGTTTGTGAATGTGAAATAAAATGTTTTTTTCCTAAGATTTAGTGGGTGCGACTTATATCCCTGTGCGCTCTATACGTCGGAAAATACACTATACATGCATAAAACTGCAAAAAATAACGAGAAAAACATGTTAATTTTAGACTGTCAATCAACAGATTTTTGTCTAAAGGCGCAACACATTAGAACAACATGCAACGATTTACTTAAATAAAATATTGGCTTTATGCATATAGACGCAGAGCTTTTGTCTACGTCATGCTCTTAAACTGAATAAACAATCGATAAAAACTGCACAATGCTATACAACTATACAACTGTTTATAATGTAATGCAATCATAATATACACTCATAATGCAAGTATTATTATTGCATAATTGTTTATCATTGTACAGTAGTTGGAAGGTAAATAACAATCATCCTAAATACATAAACAAACCAAATAATTAAATGCACTCATTTTTGTAGGCAAACATTTAACTTTGATAAATATTGAACATTTTATTGTCTTATTATTTATTGCCATCACGTAATCGAGGCGTTCTCACTCGTTCGTCCGTGTTGATGGGCTCTTATTGCCCATTCAAGCTGAAATATTCCCACAACTGGACATCTGGCTTTCTAATCACACTTTTCCACCACTAATTTTTGTTACTTTGCGGCACTTCTCACTGGCGAGTCGTGAGGCTCTCCGTTCATGCTTCCTGTGTGTGCGCTCTCGCTGAGTCGCTCCCTGCCCACCGAGACAAAGGATGACTGAAAGGAGGGCTCACTGCGTTCGGTTAATTTGTTAAATAAACACGCTCAGGTGCTGAGACCGATGCACAGAGTGAGACGTCTTTCTCCCAGTTTGAAGCAACAGACGAAGAAACGCAAGGCTCAACAATTCTGATTGGCGAACATGTATGTCACTCATATGGCGGTGACAGCGGAGTTACATAACCGTACTAATTAAAACCTCGATGTTGATTTGATTTCGATTAATCGTGCAGCCCGACATGACATATTGGCAAGCAACAAGCAAACATAGTGAGACACAGAACCAAATCTGTGTGTGAAAGGCAGAGAGAGAGGGCAGCATTCCCCAGGGATTGAATGCGCATACACAGTAAATGGAAGTGGCATGTCTCTGACCTTTGAGCTGCAGCATATGAGTAAAGTGAAGGCGCTGTCAAAATATTGCTTGAGAAATGACAATCCACCTTGCCTGTCCCAAGTCTTGACATGGCGTGCAAGTGGAGAGCAGTAACCCGCTGATCCCGACATTACAAATGAGGGGATTATCATGACAACAAACCGCCGCTCGACACACCGCGTCTCCTAAAGATATTCTGAAATGACGCTTAATATGGCCTGAGTCCCACACAGTGTCCACATGCAATGACATTTGGCAGGTACGGTAGTAAAGGGTAACAAAAAAAAGGGATCTTTTGATGTGTTGGTATGTTTAAAAAAAAATCAATACATGCAGACAGTAGGGATGGGTGAGATGACCTAAAATCTATACACCGATATTTATCACAATATATTATTTATTATAGAAATGATAAGATAACAGAGGCTCCTTTTTTGGCTGCTGACTTATGCGGTAACAAATTGCATGATTTCTGGTAGTTTTATTATTTGCTAATTGACTATTAATACTGCTGTAACATGGCTCTATCGACACTTCTGGTAAAATGTCATAAGCACTAAGTCTTCTGTTGTTTCAATACTTTACATTAGTTTTGGGTGATACTACAAATGTGTGTGTCGAGCTAATACCAAATAGTTACAGAGGCAGTATTAGTCATACAGGTACATGCTGATACTGATACTTGAAATGTTTAACTTCATTGAACGTCTACATTTTTAATCATAATTATAATCAGACAGAAACACAGGATGTCATTTTAAAATATAAATTAGCACTTACTCTTGGCTGTGATTTTTAAATACTTTTGTTTTTGTCCATAAAGTAATTATGTGTCCAGGGACTTATTTTCTGAGTTTGTAAACAATAACAAAAATGACGAAAAAACAATTTTGTGATAATAGAAAATATCGACGTAATCACTGTAGTTCTTGGCCTTATACTGATACTATACTTGAATCGTTACTGTCGATCTGCACATCTCTGTTTATATTCAAGAGATGTAGCTTAGCGCTTAGCATATCCTCCGACAGTGTTGTAGTGTAGCATGTTTACCTATTCCTCAAATCATAATGAGAATACAACAAAATTGTTATTTGACCAACATGGAGCCGAGGATTACAGACTTAAGAAGTGGCTTTTCACTGTGGAGGGAAGTTAGCCGCTAGTTAGAATGCTACGTAGCCTTGAGAATGCGGTCGTCTGTTTGTCGCTGTCAAATTTGTGGGATGTTTCAACAAAAATATCACGATATAACGATTGTATTAAAAGTTGTCTCGTCAGCCACGTTTTTATCATTTATATCATATATCGTGTTTCATGCAACCCTAATCAACACTTGACAAAATAACTTATTGCCCATCTTCTTGTTTTAAAGTAATCTTTAAAAAGCCGTGTCTTCATCTGCACCCATGTCATACTCAAGTCCACAGAGAATAAGTCAAATCATAAAGAAAACAAGTGCTTTGAGAAGAGAAAGCTCGGAAAGAACAAAGACAGGCAGCCTTAATTATTTCTTGGCGTGAATTGCATGTCAATGGGTCACCTTAGTTCTTGCTAGGCATCCCCCCTGGGGCCTCACAGGTTTCAAAATGATGTCCAAATTATAGTGCGCCCTATTGCAGCACGGAGCGATTATCATATTTGGTGGTGCATTATGACAATGTTGATGTTTACACCTGTCTGCATGAGACGGCAAGGTTTACACTCAGTAATTTTGCCTATGTACAGTATGCATATAAGCTTGTTGGCAAGGAATTAAATTAGGTCAAAAATGGAATACATCAATAGCAACCCATATGTGCATCTTTCTTTTTCTTTTTTTCACCCTTCCCTGTCCCCTATCCCCTGCCGTCTTTGCTCAGAAGCTCGGCGATGAAGGCGGCTTGACGACTGCACAAGTGTGATATGTGAAAATCACATTTGCAGATGAGCTTGAAACTCCCTTTTAATATTCAGATATCAAACATTCCGCAGTGAGAAGCCCGCTAAGACGGGGATTCGGGGGGGAAAAAGCAAGATCCGCGTCATTAAGGGAATAATCGGAAGGCTCGGTTTACATTTTACATACGACACAAAAATGTACGACCAAGTAAAAACATCACAAGTTATCTGCGATAACAATGCAAATTTTTTGTAACAGTGCAGGAAGATTCCGTCAAAATCCAAAGTCGCTCAGGTCTTTCTTTGCTTCCCCCCCACTCTGTGGCTTAACACCCTCGGCTTATTGGGGCTTTGATTTCTTTCATTTTTCCCTGAGAAGTCACACAAGCTTGTGGAGTCAAAGACACTAAAAGGTATATTTGCCACGAGGCACAGGAACACGTGTCCTCATAGTCTGCCAATTGCTCATCAAACACATGAGGCCGTGGATGGATGGATGCAAGCCCGGCTGGTGCCCAGGAAGTCTGAACCGCTCTCTGCTCAGCTAACCAATGTTTGCTTGCTTCCCACAATAAAACAAAAGTCCAGTTTGGGGTGTTTTATCTGCATATAAATGGACCGGGAAGACCACAACGCCACCACAAGGTTGTTTTCCTTTCTCATACTTCGTCTTTTTTGGGGTACAGTCGCTCTCTGACAGTCATTTCGCTGTTTTACGGCCCCAAAACCTATTCACTGAATGATAGAATATAGCCCCTGCAATTTCCCCCTACTGCCTTCATTTCATCTTAGCCCTGCGCCAAATTTGTCTTCGTGCCATTTTAATTACAGCCAAGGCAATCTTTATGATGGTATTCAGTGAAAACACCAATCTGCAAAAAAGGTGATAAGTAGAAACGCCACCCAGCTTTGGTATCAGTAATAAACAGACACGTAATTGAATAATTTGACCTAAGAGGCTGATCCTGGAAAATGGCATGTGGGAAATATTATTTGGAATATTGTCACTGTTTTGCATGACGCCCGCAGTTGGAGAACACAGTGGATTTGGCGGCTTGCCTGGGCTATAGGGTGAGTTTTTACAGTACTGATAAGCCTTGGTAGCCCAGTAGCACTGAGATGTGTGTGTTCATTTTTACCAGAGGAACACTGGCTTAAGTCTATGTGTGTGCGTGTGTGTATGTACACAGGGGAGTGGGAAGACAGCCAAGTGTGCCGCCTCACGCACACGCACACACACACACACACACACACACACACACACACACACACACACACACACACACACACACACACACACACACACACGCACACACACACACACACACACACACACACACACACACACCTATGATCACACAAAAAGCCTTAAAGACAATGCCACAAGAATCCTTCCTGTTTAAGGATGGCTCATGGTCAATACTGCAGTAAGTTTGCATTGAACAGAGGTCGGTAAAATACGACCCGCGGGCCACTTATGGCCCGTTAAGATTTCCAAACCGGCCCGTGGGATGATTCCAAACTATTTTTTACACCTTTAACATCAAAACTGTAGTAGCCATTCTAATGTGCAGTGCTGTTTCCTAATTACCTAAAAGTCTTGAACTGTAGAAAGCATTTGAATGTTTGGAATTTGCGCTTTTGAGTGATATTTGGGTTATTACAGAACGGCCACTCCAGGCAGACGAGGCATCACGCAGTGTGGGCGGGGTTTGTTTCTAGAACAGCCAGCCTGAGACGCTGGTGTCGAGGACAGACGCGGAAGCAGATTTTTACAACAAAGGTCTACAGAAAAGTGATATTATATCAGATTGTAAGTGGGTTATTTTACCCTTATTCCGCTGTGTTTTATTGCATTGTTGTTGCATTTTGCTTGCTTGTAAAATATGTTGATTGATTAGGTGGTCTGAGAAGTAAAAGAGGAGCGACGTTCATATGTTATGGTAAACGGGTTATACTTGTATAGCGCTTTTCTACCTTCAAGGTACTCAAAGCACTTTGACACTATTTCCACATTCACCCATTCACACACATTCAAACTGATGGCGGGTGCTGCCAAGCACGACCTATCAGGAGCAAGGGCAAAGTATCTTGGTCAAGGACACAACGGACGTGACTAAATTGGTAGAAGCTGGGTATCGAACCAGGAATTGCTGGTTTGCAGATTGCTGGCACGGCCACTCTCCCAACTGCGCCACGCCGTCCAATATGTTGTTCATCTTAGATGTTTTATCATCCATAGTTAATATTGTAAATCCCACATTCTTTATTTTCATGTACATTCTGGGTGTCTTATTAAAAAAGTAAAATTCCATTCAGTTTTTTGAGGTGGTCCGTCAACATTTTAGCATTCTATCACACAATATTGTGAGTTTTTGTATTAGAGTTCCTGAAAAAGGGACTAAAGCACATATGTACAGTAGATTTTTACAGCTATATGTATATATATATATATGTATACATATATATATATATATATATATATATATATATATATATATATATATATATATATATATATATATATATATATATATATATATATATATATATATATATTTATACACACGTTAGGTCAGGAAAAACACAGAGGCTATATCATCCCTACAAGCCTGTTTCGCAAGTTTCCCTTTTTATTTATTATAATTGTATTTATTATTTATTATTGTATTTATTATCCCTGTTTCGCAGGGAAATCTGCGAAACAGGCTTGTAGGGATGATATAGCCTCTGTTTTTTCCTGACCTAACGTATATTCCGCCCTATTTTGAGCACTGTATAACGGATAAACCACAGAGACTTTGACTATATATATACATATATATATATATATATATATATATATATATATATATATATATATATATATATATATATATATATATACATATATATATATATATACATATATATATATATACATATATATATATATATACATATATATATATATATATATATATATATATATATATATATATACATGTATATATATATATATATATATATATATATATATATATACATATATATATATATATATATATATATACATACATATATATATATATATATATATATATATATATATATATATATATATATATACATATATATATATATATATACATATATATATATATATATATATACATATATATATATATATATATATATATATATATATATATATATATATATATATATATATATATATATACATATATATATATATATATACATATACATATATATATATATATATATATATATATATATACATATGTATATATATATATATATATACATACATATGTATATATACATACATACATACATACATACATACATACATACATACATATATATATATATATATATATATATATATATATACATATATATACATATATATATATATATATATATACATATATATATATATATATATATATACATATATATATATATATATATATATATATATATATATATATATATATATATATATATATATATATATATATATATACATATGTATATATATATATATACATACATATGTATATATATATATACATACATATGTATATATATACATACATACATACATACATACATACATACATACATACATACATACATACATACATACATACATACATACATACATACATACATACATATATATATATATATATATATATATATATATATATATATATATATATATATATATATATATATATATATATATATATATATATATATATATATATATATAGCAGTAGTGGCATAAAACAATGTGATAAAATGTTAAAACCAAATTCCCTGTTTTCTGTCTCTCTTCTTTCACTCTGTTGCTCGCTCTCCCTCCACAGTTCAACGTTGATTTGACTGCTAGCATAATTTTGCAGAGACAATTTGCAGATGCAGCAGAGCTATCAATCCGAGCAGACACACAATCCGGGTCCAATGTCACTTCTCCTCATTATGTTAATGGTTAATAGATGCAAATGAAAACATTTCAGCAATTTGATGTCTTTGAAGATAGTTTGCATATTGTCTTAGCTGTAATGATGGTACACTTTTCTCCCTAGCTTTGATTTATGGAAGTCTAGTTAGTTCAATTTTATCAGCCATGAGTTCATTTCTAGGGCTATACTGGAATGTGCTTTCGCCTTCCCCTTACTATTTAACTAATTACAATTCAGGTACCATAGGCAGATTTTTCACGCTATTGGTGTTGTTCTTAATTAAGAAACAAATGAATTCTCCCCAGCAAAATAGATGGAACAACGGGATAGGATGCCAGGGGCCAGATGCGGCGCTTCTTAATTAGAAGTCACCCCATTGTCTGAGATTTTTAATGAAGCCCCAATCTAAATGGATATCAAAAAGGCTTCTAGTGAAGAAAAAAAACACACACACACACACTGGCCATTTAAAATAATAAGGAAATAAAGATAATGAAAGAAAAAAGACATGTACTTGTAGCCCCTGCTCCCACCTTCAGTTCAGTTCAAGCGGTGCTCCCGCCACCTCTGGATGAGCCCTATTAAAGCCGCTCGATCCCTTGCCTGCCCCTGCCTGCCTGCAGCCATGTGTAATGTTCTGCCAAACCAACATGGAAACACTCTTTTCAACTTCTCATCAAAGTGGAAGTTTCATTACCCTGTGGATGGTTATCAACTAACTGAGGCAGCCGTCAACCTCCTGTCTCGACTGGAAAAAAAGCTGAGGCGAGCTGAATCCGTGTTTGTGATATCATTGTAATTTGTGATAGGCTGCTGTTTTGTTCTCGGAAGACTGACACAAACTTCCAATTAGCTGGAACAAATTGTCACCTCGGTGCTATAGAGATGCTAGAAATGGTGGTAGACAAATCAGGATGGCCCTGTGAAGCCCAATCGTCAGCTTCAGTGATGCTGGCATCGTGGGTAGTGAAGATGATAACATCGGGCTGCTTTGAGTGGAATAAAAAAAAAAAACATAACATGCCCATATGTGCTGCCAACCCCATCAGACAGCATGGCTTAAGAGCTCCCAGAGGACGGGCCAGTGCCTACTGATACAAGCCCAGCAACCATCTTGTCCAGCCCACGTATCCCTATGCCCAGGGGCTGTGCCATCAATGGCACGACTTGTGCCATTGATGGCACTGGATCATCCCACCAGCAATGCCTTTCAACATGTTTTTATAATATGGATCAGGTATGCTGTTTGATTTTTATTTCCCTTTGTACTGTAGTGTGTAAAATACATGTATTTGCTTTTATTTTCAGAGAAGTGTTTAAAAAAAAGTCCCAAAAATCAATTAAAAACAATATGGCTTTATTAAAATAGATAATATTTAGTTTGTTGGCCTTTGAAATCAATAGTGAGTTTAATAA
This sequence comes from Entelurus aequoreus, assembly GCF_033978785.1. Taxonomy (NCBI): domain Eukaryota; kingdom Metazoa; phylum Chordata; class Actinopteri; order Syngnathiformes; family Syngnathidae; genus Entelurus; species Entelurus aequoreus. Next base: position 60,330,315 of record NC_084741.1, on the reverse strand, counting down.
ATAATTGTATCTGTCTAGATATATATTTAGTAGGGCTGTCAAAGGTAACACATGCGATTAATTAGGGGTTGCAATCTTTGGGCACCTTACAATTTAGGGACTATGATTCGATTAGAAATCAATTAGTTATTAGAATCAGATTAATTGGCGAAATGTGTTTAACACGGAAGGACTTGTACTTGGTAGACTGCATCTTTGATTAAAAATTGATAATCAGCCAATTAATCATTTTATTGTCATTCACATATTAATATCAGTTATACATGACAACTGAATGTTGTTGGCGCAAAATACAACCGCACAGAAAAGTGCAGAGATGGTGCAGTTCACTGTGTCTTCTGGTACATACAAAGGCAGTACGATAACAGTATATTGTATATTACTAATATATATTATACATTTATTATTATATTTAATTATTAATATATACACTACTGTTCAAAAGTTTGGGGTCACCCAAACAATTTTGTGGAATAGCCTTCATTTCTAAGAACAAGAATAGACTGTCGAGTTTCAGATGAAAGTTCTCTTTTTCTGGCCATTTTGAGCGTTTAATTTACCCCACAAATGTGATGCTCCAGAAACTCAACCTGCTCAAAAGAAGGTCAGTTTTGTAGCTTCTGTAACGAGCTATACTGTTTTCAGATGTGTGAACATGATTGCACAAGGGTTTTCTAATCATCAATTAGCCTTCTGAGCCAATGAGCAAACACCTTGTACCATTGGAACACTGGAGTGATAGTTGCTGGAAATGGGCCTCTACACACCTATGTAGATATTGCACCAAAAACCAGACATTTGCAGCTAGAATAGTCATTTACCACATTAGCAATGTATAGAGTGTATTTCTTTAAAGTTAAGACTAGTTTAAAGTTATCTTCATTGAAAAGTACAGTGCTTTTCCTTCAAAAATAAGGACATTTCAATGTGACCCCAAACTTTTGAACGGTAGTGTATATAAGGCTCCTCCTTTGTCTGTTGATGTATGCGGTAATGTACTACATGATTTTTCTGTTATCCGATGTAATCACATACAGCATAGACATAAATCGCAAAAAGACACTGCCTGACCAGGGCTCAGAAAATCTGCAGATTCCTCCCACCCCCACCCAGGACTGTTTTCACTGCTGGACTCTAGAAAGAGGTTCTGCAGCCTCCGTAGCAGAACCTTTAGGTTCTGTAACAGCTTCTTCCCTTAGGTCATAAGACTCTTGAACGCATTATAATAATCTCCTCAATTCCCCCCCAAAAATGTATTAACTTGCTGGAATATAAAGACAATATAACATACATCCATAAATGTGGATGCATATGCAAAAGTGCAATATATTTATCTGTACAGTAATCTATTTATTTATATCTGCACCTTATTGCTCTTTTATCCTGCACTACAACGAGCTAATGCAACAAAATGTGGTTCTTATCTGTACTGTAAAGTTCAAATTTGAATGACAATAAAAGGAAGTCTCTCTAAGTCTAAATACTGTATTTATAGAAAATTCCAAAAGTGAGCACCGCAGTAGGCTGCTAGGCAACATGCCTACGTAGCGAGCAAGCATGTTTTTGTTCGTTTTCGTGTCTTCTATAACCACACATTGTGCTCCCGGGTGCCGTAAAGATAATTCTCAAAGTGTGTTCTACCCATTCATATCTACAGCTCACAGTGTTGTCGCACTAAGTACATATCATTCGTTCTCCGAACCTGTTAATCTACTTGCTAATTTCCTTGTCTTAGCTGGTTATGCTCTACTGTAACATGGTTACAGTAAGACTTCTGTTAAAATGTACAAAGCACAAATTATTTTATTGTTTCACTACTTCACATTCAAGCAATCTCAGCGGTAAGCATGGGTTCTCCTCCCTACTTGCAGTGTGTTTTGTGCCGTGTGTGTCTGCTGTAGTTGCACATTTTAGAACCATCTGTGTTATTTCATGTAAGTTACTTTTTTTTTTTTAAATTCTATATTTGGACGTTTGTCCATTGATTTATAATCATCTACGTCCCAATAGTAATGCATCTAAGAATTGATAATTTCCCCCACTTTTAGGATTAATCACAAAAAAGTTTTTACTATAACCATGTGAAAACTCAGATTAATCACCCAATTAATTGACAGGCCACATTGTACAAAAAAAGAGATCGGCACAGTCACCTGAAAATAAAACAATAAGCTTGTTTGCCAAAGCAACTTGATTAAAGGAAGAGTAAATGCAGATAAATCGGTAAGTACACTCTGAGTTATGTTTATGGATAGTATGAGTGGTCTTCAATGTTTTCCAGGTCAAGGACCCTCAAACTGATGAAGAGATGGAGCGGGGACCCCTTATTTACAGTGTATATCTTGTATAAAATTGTAATTTAAATCAAACTGGTCTAGCGGCCCTAACGGTATTTTGATATCGTGCAGTGTCTGAGGTGGAAGTAGGCTTATTCCTCTTTTGCTGGTGTTTTTTTGTTGTGTTACCTAACGACCCATTTTTCCAATCCAAACACTTAAACAAAAACTAGCTGCTCGCACAGAATGGGCTGTTGACAAATCACGGGAAACCAAACCGAGCCTTGTGATTGGCACAGCGGTGATAGGGGTTGGTCCTCCTTGTTGGAAGGACAGGGGAATAAACCGGTGCCCTGCTGGAGGGTTGTGTGTGTTGCTGTGTTGAGCATTGCTGACTAAAAGACGGTTTCTGCTTCAATGTATATGTTCACTACAATGTGTTGGATCAATATTCATGTGTATTTAAATACATTTGCAAAAAGACATTTGCTGAGGATTATAAAAAATATCTTAAGGTCTAATCAAAATTTTCACAACCCACTGTAGTCCTTAGAGGGCTCGAACACCCTGTTGAAGTGCTCTGGTTTAAGACATTATATATTGTTGTAGCACCTTTTTTTAAAATTTGCACTTCCTACTATACTGTTACCAATATTTAGGCAAAATAAATCATGTCCATTCAAGATTTTTTTTTTTTTTAAATCACGTATGACATTCTGACAATTAAATGGCATCTATGTCAAAATGTTTTTTAAAGTTAAATGTAGTTATGGAAACAACTAATTAACTGCTATCATCACAATTAATCAAAATTCAAAAGTGGGATAACCTCATTTTAAATAAATTTAAATAATAGTTTCGACTACAAAACATTTTTATATTGGATATAGAGAACATACAAACCCTGTATTTATTAAATCACAATTATTGAAATTCAACGATTTGGTGCATTTGCAAACAACTAAAATGATGTACAAAGCAAACTATAACCTGCTACCCAAGATTGTACTCAATTCTTCTCAACAAAAGAGGAGAAATACAACCTTAGAGGAACATCTAATTTATAACATTTGTATGCTCGTACAACACTTAAAACCTTTAGTATATCAGTATGTGGAATTAAATTATGGAACGGATTAACCAAAGAAATCAAACAAAGTACCAATATGATTCAGTTTAAGAGACTGTTCAAACTACAAGTGTTCACAAAGTACACAGAACAAGAATTATGATGAACATCTTGAACCCTTTTTTTCCATTTTCTTTTTTTATTGAGACAAAGATTATCCATCCATCCATTTTCTACCGTTTGTCCCTTTATTTATGTATTTAATATTTGTATGCTTACTATGGTATATTATTTATTTATTATTTATTTGTTCTGTTCTGTTATTTTGTTCTGTTTACACTGTTCTGTTACAGAGAACGAGGAAATTGGATAAAATTGCTATGGTATGAAAAGGGGTAGGATTAAATAAGCTCTGCTTCTTCCTACTCCTTTTCGGACGTGCTGTATTAAAACAACTGGAATTGTGTGATGCATTACATTGTATCGTATGCATGTTTAAAATAAACTGAAACTGAACTGAACTGAACATTTTTGTTTAGAGAAATACATTATATCTTACCATTTATATACTGTATATCTTACCATTTCCATTGTGTTGAAAAATAACCTTATTTTTACCCAGACGCATAATATCAACAGAAAAGAGATCAGTTTTATGATGTAACTTTCTGAGTAAAAAATAGTTCTCTATTCATCAATTACCATAATCTGTTGGCTGTTCACTCGTGTGCTCTTCTTCTCATTTACAGCATTACTTGTTTACTTATATCTTTGAATGAGATTAGAGTGGGAGATTACTTAGCGCAGACCCATGAATAGCGATCATAGACAGGAAGATAATGTAAATCTGTTGGTGATTGCTCAGCTCCTTTCAAATCTACCGGTGGAGTAAGAGAACAATACAAGTGGATGTGCTTCGTACAGTGTGACAACAGTAATACAAAATCATCAGGGAGTGAGCCTGTGTAAACACTCCAGATCAACACACACTAGCACACTGTATGCGCTAATGCACGATAAATTAGCTTCAATCTTGATGAGGGCATAAGAAAGCAGTAGTTGAGGGAAATTACAACAAATTTCAGACCTAAATAGAGATGAGTGTGCATGGTTAAGCATCAGTACAAAGTGTTTTACAGCCATGACTGTTTTTCTGGAGGCTCCTTTGAGGAAAATCAGCCAGAAGTAAACAAGCAACACTATTATGTTGACGATAAGTAAACTAACAACTCTTTTATCTTTCTGTTTGTCTGGATTGTGCACATTTGTAAGGTGCGCAATTCTGGCCAATTATCGGCGGCAGCACGGAGAAACATGCCACTTATATTTAAATGACAAATGGACAATGGGTGATCACAAAAAGTGGGGGGAATGCAAAAACCAGTCATGACAAAATACACGGCATCTGTCGCCAGTTTTGACAAACTAACTTTGCAAGGAGGATTTATTTGCAGCCGCAAATGAAGGGTCGGATCTAAGTACCAGTTGGCTAATTATTTATCCTGCTGGCTTTATGGCTCTCATTAATTTTCTCCCTCTCTTTCTTTACCTTTCATTGGAAGTCTGAAGTCAACCTGCATCTGGTGCTGATAACGCTGGGGTCTCAGCACACCCCCAGCCTTCCCTCAAACCCACACAAACACACTTCCACTCAGAGAAAAGAACCAGCTTTCATACACATTTTCTGGATGATGCCATTTTAAATACAGCCTTATGTACAAATGCAAAAAGGATGAACTCTTCCCTAAAGGAAAATATAATGTCAATAGGTGGGGGTGCATCTGTCAATCCTCAACTTAAGGCGTGTACTTCCCTTAAAATCTAAGTGGAATTAATGGTATTTGATTTTTCAGATTTTTCAGATTCACTGTGTGATGTATCCTCGCCAATCGGCAAAGAAAGGAAATGAGAGTACTAAAATATATTGTATATAAATATTGGGGAAAAACATTACAATTCTAGTTAGAACCGCTTCCTTTACATTTATTATGATGAACCAGGTTTATTGAACATTCGGGACTTTAGATAAAACTAACTATGTTTTAAGCAAATACACTACGTGCATGCAGGTACTGTGAAACATTTATAAAATGTTCCTGTATGACATTCTGACAATAAAATTTAAATTGTGTGAAAATACTTGGTGTCATTTTTAAAGTTAATTTAAATTATGCTCGCTAGTAACTGACTGCAATTAATTGCGAAAAATCAAGATGCAAAAATGTGGTTAATATGATTAACAATTAAACATACATACATATATACATACATACATACATACATACATATATACAGTATATATATATACACACATATATATATATATATATATTAGGGCTGCAATCAACGATTAATTTGATAATCGATTAATCTGTCGATTATTACTTTGATTAATCGATTAATAATCGGATAAAAGAGACAAACTACATTTCTATCCTTTCCAGTATTTTATTGAAAAAAAACCAGCATACTGGCACCATACTTATTTTGATTATTGTTTATCAGCTGTTTGTACATGTTGCAGTTCATAAATAAAGGTTTATAAAAAAATACAAATAAATAAATACAAATAAATTACAATTGCTTCTGCGCATGCGCATAGCATAGATCCAACGAATCGATGACTAAATTAATCGCCACCTATTTTTATAATCTATTTTAATTTAGTTTAGTTGCAGCCCTAATATATATATATATATATTAGGGCTGTATATATATATATATATATATATATATATATATATATATATATATATATATATATATATATATATATATATATATATATATATATATATATATATATATACATACTGTATATCTAAACCCAAAAATTTACTGCAAGACCAGTTCATGGTGTAACCCACCTCTCAGTTGGAGTGGGCTGAGGTAAACAGGGGCGGCGTGACGAAGTTGGTAGAGTGGCCGTGCCAGCAATCGGAAGGTTGCTGGTTACTGGGGTTCAATCCCCACCTTCTACCATCCTAGTCACGTCCGCTGTGTCCTTGGGCAAGACACTTCACCCTTGCTCCTGATGGCTGCTGGTTAGCGCCTTGCATGGCAGCTCCTGCCATCAGTGTGTGAATGGATGAATGTGGAAATACTGTCAAAGCGCTTTGAGTACCTTGAAGGTAGAAAAGCGCTATACAAGTATAACCCATTTATCATTTATCATTTAAACTCCAGCTCACTCCTGACTTTAAACAAGATGAGAAGTACAGCATTAGTGATTAAATAGATTAATAACAATTTAATTATAATATGTCAAAATTAAATAAGTGAACTAAAAGAAAAGTAACTTAATACACTTTTCAAATTTTCTTGTAATTAGACAATATTTTCGGTATATTAGATGGAATTTTTATAACTGACATGTTTCGACTGTCATCTGCAGTCTTCTTCAGAAGGGTCACCTGACCACTGTGACATGTTGCCTATCAGGTAGACCTGTCAAGTCTACCTGGTTTAACTTTTGCGTTTACTTTGTGTTTTTTCATGACCCACTGTATTGATTCTGTTATTCCCCTAATGTATGGTCAGGTAGAAGGTAACAAAGCACTCTTAAGTATTACTATTGAATTGTTTAGCTGCTTGTCATTTATTTACTCATCCATCTATCTTTACCTATGTCTTACGTGTCTTCTCCTGTATTGCCAGTCAAGGTGTTGAGTAAAACTGCCCTCAGAGAGGTGCTTTTAAGAGAAGCAATTTTGGAATTGAAGGTATCTGCCATTTCCTAATGGCCTAATCTGGCTCCCCACAACCTCCATTCTGCCTGTCCACTCCCCCTCCTCCACCTGTCAGTCACATTTACCCCATCACAACCATGACTGCAAAACGTCACTTCCAACAGCCACATTGTCAATGCACCAACAAACCAAACGTCCAATTTGAGCCATTTCTTCCAGGCAGCGTGCTGATAGAGACTCCACACAGGTCGCACTTTCAAACGCAGCAGAGAGACGCAGTGGGCGGGAATTGGTGAAAAGCAAATATTGTCAACTTGTGCTGACTTCAAACAGCAGTCAGATGGCAGTCACCAGCTCGGCAGGACAGAAGCTGCTTTCCACGCATAAGAAAGTGCCTAAAGAACTTGTGATGATTCTTTTCAAATTGAACTTTTCAGGCAAACCACAGCATTTGTTTCTCTTTTTTGATGCAGGAAAGTCAATAACGCCTTAACAAATGTACACAGTTCCAATAATAATAGGTTATTTCTTACTAGGATTTTATATGTTTGATCAAATGCAGCTATCTGCATATTCTATACTTTGGCATTTGTCATATTTCAGCCCATTTGAGAGGCAGATGTCTTCGAAGACAATCTGAACGGTTCAGTTGCAACCGATTCAAACCCCTGAGAATACAATCACCTGGATGAATGAGAATAGTCACAGGCAATTACAGGTACATTGACTCAAACCTAACTGCGAGAACTTATAACCAGTTAAGCTCTGTTTCAGGCTTTACAATGATGCTCTCCTGAAACCTTATTGGACTATCAATGCTCTGGGGGTCATGAGCCTGGTCGGTCAAGATAAAGGAAACCCTGATGAAATGAACCATGTGGAGGCAGCTCATGAGAGGTGAGACTGTTACAGTGTGGTATTGACCTGAGTGACCCGCCTCACTGCTTGACAGCACAGACGACAAGACTTCACTCATATCTACAGTATCTATATATATAAAAAACATTTGTAATGTGTACTGCACACAATCAGGTAGGTAAAATATTAAGAACAATAATAAATATTAGTAAAATTATTTTTTATCATACCTACACAGACATAATGCCTCATGTTGGATGTAACTACACTGTGCATTATGTCTGACAATGTTGACTGACAACAAAAAAGAGCTGTTCTCAATATACATGATTGGAGCTTTGACACAAATCATTATTTACCATTCCCACATCTGAGACATGCACTGTATCACAGACATTGAGCTGGTCAATATACATCACTTCGCCCCCAAAGGATTACAGAGCTTATCTGAAATGATATTCAATAAAGTATGACCACAGAAATACAGGGTGGAGTGTTCCTGCTCAGATCTGGCTTGTGCTTAGGAAAAAAAAAAACACTTTATTGGAATTAAGATCTAAGTCAAGATTACCTGCAGAAAAAGCGGTTAGATGTCTGTTCTACCACCACGTCCTCCACTTTATTCTGTGCTGCTTGGGGATAGGGACCAGACCACAGTGTATTGTTTTTTCCACAAGCCATCGGGGTGTAATAGGATGCTCTTATGAAATATATAGAGACGATCCAGTACCTTCCACGGTTCAGTGCATGTGCTTGTACAATAGTAACTAATATGCCTTGCTTAAATGACCCCTTAACCAAAATAAAAATTAAGTCGGTAAGTTTTAGAGCGCCGATAAATCGCTGTTTAGTTAACTTTAGTTAAAAAAATATTCAAACTTGATTGTTAGTTAGGAAATGTACAATTCTACCTCTGCCTACATGTTCAATATTGAAGTACAATTTTGTTTGTCAACACTTTAGTTAGCCACATTATTTATCGTTTTGGTTGTGTATATTTGACCACCACCAGCACCTAAACATTTTTTATTGCTTTTGGTTGTAATTTTTATTCAAGTGCTAAATTTTGCTGACAGACAAACTATATATCATTGTTATTTATTTGTTTTATTTACTTTGGGAGGTGTTAAAATATATGAGAAATACAAGTTTGTTGCAATTGAAAGATATACATGCATTATTATTATGTATTAATCATCATCATCAATGGTTAATTTGGTCCCAATAAATAATGACAATAATATCATTTATTGGCAATAATTTGTAGGTAAATCTATCATCAAGAAAACATTGTTATCAGCCCAGGCATAGTGAAGAAAAAGCAAAACTGAGTGATGGTATTTATTAGAATTAAACAAGTGTTTTCCTTACAGGTGCCAACTGTAATGTGATTGCTCCACAACAATTTCATCTGGGCTGTGGGGATTCCATAATTATATATAATTATTTTTGCACAAAAATGTAATGGGTTCTACCTAGGTACACATACTACACCTCCACACAGTTTTGAGGACATGTCTAGTGCAGTGTGTACTAGGGCTGCAATTAAAGATTTTGATAGGCGACAAATCGACTATTTAACAATTAGTTGCCTAATCGGATTATGGAGTGTGCAACTTTTCACTTGCTCTAATTTAGCCATCTGCTTTTAAATTCAGTTTTAAAATGTTTTAAGGTATGTGCTGTCTAACATAAAAAAAATGACAACTTAATACGGATATGTGTATTAAGGAAATGTGCTGCTACAAAAATAATACAACAATAAAACTATTTAACTTTTTTCCAACAGTTTTTTTAAAAGCAAGACAGGCAAAGTGCTGATAAAACAAAGACAAACACAATCTAACAAATCTATCGAGCTTCTTCAAAAAGAAAAGTGCATTTTGTGATGATAATGGGTTTAGAAACCAAAGTATAAAATCTCTCTCTCTCTCTCTCTCTCTCTCTCTCTCTCTCTCTCTCTCTCTCTCTCTCTCTCTCTCTCTCTCTCTCTCTCTCTCTCTCTCTCTCTCTCTCTCTCTCTCTCTCTCTCTCTCTCTCTCTCTCTCTCTCTCTCTCTCTCTCTCTCTAATTAGCTGGCTAGGTAACAAGCTAACTATATTACAGAGAAGAGTCGGACAATGCATCTTTCAGATACACAGTCTGACATGACTCCTCTTTAATTGTTTCAACATTATTATTATTATTATTATTATAGAGGTTTATTTGAAATAGGGACAGATACAAAAACATAGACATCTGAAACAGTTATCCGATGTATGCATCATAGTGTTTGTAGCCAAAGCTAATTTACAACACTTGTCCCCAACAACAACAACAACAACAGATCCAACATCATTAAAATAGGAAAATAAAAAATAGAATGAGTCGATAATAATGATAATAGTAATAATACAGACAAAGTGCAAACTAGATAAAAGCCAATAATAATAATAACACAGACAAAGTGCAGACTAGATAAAAACCAATTAGTAAAAATTAGTAAAAACTAAACATGGGAACACGATTGTTGCTCAACTAGCCTTAATTTTGTTTGTTTTTTGAAAGTGACAAGTGCAGGTATACTTTTCAAAGTGTCCGGTAAAGAGTTCCATAGTTGTGGTCCTTTTATTGAAAAGGCAGTCTGGGCAAAAGATGTTCTACGGAATGGAACACAACAGTTGCCTTTTGATACTGCTCGGGTGGTAGATCTGGTACCACTTTGCAGTCTTGTAATAGCCTGGCAGAGCAATTGGGGAGCAGAGTTATCCAAGCATTTAAAAACCAGTTTGACTGTGTGTAACAAAATAACATTGGTAAAACTTAAAATATTGTATTTGGTTAAAATTTGGCAATGATGATATCGTATACTCTTCTTGTCTAGAACTTTCAAGGTGCGGTTATAAAGACATCACAGAAGTACTGCCAAGAAAAGTAAGGTATGCTTTTCAAATTGAGCAAGTTATTCGTGACTATAAAGTGTTTAACTTAAGGGGGCTGTTTACAACATTCACACAGATGCCTAGAGGGTGCCAACTCTCCTACGTGATTATGTAATTACCTACGTACGTAACACCACCGGCTAGAATAAGCTAGCCGGTGGTGTTCTTGATGTGAAACATGTTACTGTGAGGAAGTTGCAAACAGCACCTTTAAAATGTATACCTTCGATAATTTGCTTGCGATGTCATCGCCAGTGGCCACAACCATTTTAATCTTTCTGTTGCTTGTTGGTCACTGACTCGCACATGTTCGTTTGAGCTCTGACTATCATTGACAAATGAATTTGTCTGCGACAAATGTCATCGATTTTTGTTGACGAATCATTGCACCCCTACAGTGTGTAGTGTTTGCGTATAATCCCATGCACAAACCAACGGACAAAAAAAGCAATCAAAAACGATCCCATTTGCTTTTGTTTTCACATTTGCAGGAAGTAATAAAAGGTGTGTTTTGTTGCATTATCTGTGTATGTTATCCTAATAAATAAATAATGATAAATGGGTTATACTTGTATAGCGCTTTTCTACCTTCAAGGTACTCAAAGCGCTTTGACACATTCACCCATTCACACACACATTCACACGCTGATGGCAGGAGCTGCCATGCAAGGCGCTAACCAGCAGCCATCAGGAGCAAGGGTGAAGTGTCTTGCCCAAGGACACAACGGATGTGACTAGGATGGTAGAAGGTGGGGATTGAACCCCAGTAACCAGCAACCCTCCGATTGCTGGCACGGCCACTCTACCAACTTCGCCACGCCGCCCCTAACCTAACCTATTAACTTTACATTTTCTGTGATTTAAAATTTTACCCAACATTTTTTCTCCCCTCTAGCACACACAGACACACACATACACACACACAACCAGCCCTGCTGTGCGCAGTACTGTCAGGCATCTCACAAAGCCTTGTGGTAGGAGCACTTGGGCTGAGTATCTGATGAAAAGTGTAGGGACTGTCACACACTACAAGTACATTCTAATTAGCTGATGTATGCAGGACCTCTTCCATGTTGGAGGGGAATCAAAAAGCAATCAACGCCCCATCCCTGATGAGCCACAGAAATTCACATTGTCTATGGATAGATGATGTGTGGCTGGACCCCGACTTGGCTTTCCGAGCTGCCACAACGCCGCACAATCACTAGATTTGATGCAGACATCTTAACCCAAAAGCCACAAAGGATAGAAAAAAGTAGAGGAATTGTTGAGTTCATCATTTTACAAAGTAGTCTGAATATTTTGACAGTTGCTCTTCTGAAATGCTGCTGTGCAGAGGCAGAAGCGGGGGAATTTCCCTGAGGGTGCTGTAAAATAAATGAATTAATACGAGAAATAATGTAGAAAGCAGACTAATCAGCAGCTGTAATATGACACTTGGGTTGGAAGGTAAACATAACAATTTGAAGTGAACGCATACATGGTAAAAATAAATGTTCAAGAATTTCTTCAAACAAAGTAAAATCTATCCATATCAGGCACGGTTCAAGTCCACTATATCGGTATAAAATAGTGAGGAAAATAATGAAATCTCGTAAACAGAAGACCTAAGATTTGGCCACCCTTTCCTAATCTAATTTGACCTAAGGCCATACAGCCAATTCGTTTCAGTAAACACCATAGGTGTTTTAGCTGTAGGCTCCAGTGGAGAGAGGCATGCGTGTCACACAAAGACCATCAGTTAGCAACGTACCAAAAGGGACTCTGTATCACCATCTTATCTTCAAAGGACTGGGCAGGGGCTCAGGGGAGCTGTGCCACTGCCTTGCCTCCACACAGACACACACAGAGGGGGGATTTTGGACCTGCGTTGAGGAACCAGAGATCTCTCGGCCAGCACCCAGGCCTGGACTCTCCTCCAGCTCACCCGCGGAGAACAGGCAGGGTTCCTGCACACGCGGCACAACATCAATGAGCTCATCGCCCCCCCTTCTCCCCTTCCCCTTCTTCCTCTCCTCCTCTGCCTCTCTCCCTCCCTTTCCTTTGCAACCCCCCCATTCGACTGCCTGCCCATTTGCTTCCTGGCCTCAACTTGATGGAGGGAATGGGATCTGAACTCAACTTAGACACAGAGTTTCCACATTTCACAGATGGCCGGGAGAGGCTTTGCATGGAGGTGAGGAAACAGCGAGAGAAGAGGAGACTGAAAAAAAAAAGGGAGCAAGAGGGAGCCGCATTGCCGGCGCCGAAGCGAGGCCGATTTCACACCATGGCAGAGTGCGCTAAAGCAGACCGCCGTTAATCCACTCACTGAGGGGAAGGCCTGGAGCTATTCCACCACCCGACCGCCATCTCCATCCACAAAGCCATAAATGGTACATTATACAACTGGGCTTCAGAGACACTGTTGATATGCTGATAGGTGATGGACAAAGACCAAAGGAACCACGGGAGCCAAGTTGCATGCAGGACTGAAGGCTTTGGCGCTGGACAGAAGAGCGCAAACGTATTCAAGCATGATCTCTGTACCTGCTGAGGTGCAAACTGTTAGAGCGCTAAATCTGTGCTCCATATCAAGGTTAACTCAGCATCCCTCCTGAAAATAGTGATGTATGTACAGCACACGAACACTCCAACTACCGCTCTTCAATGAAGCAGCCTTTCTCTTGTCCCATCTCCACTGCGAATTCTTATCTGTAAAGTTACCAAAAGTCTTAGAGATGAGTCTTTGAACTTATGAAAGACAATCATTTTGAATGAAAGAAGAAGGGAAATATATAAGCAGGGGGGAATTTAAATAAGTTGCCACAAAGAAAATCGCAGCGAATTGTGTAACGATAAGACAGCAACTAGGCTGAGCCACCAAATGAGATGTTTTACATGAAGCGAGCAGCCGTCAAGATTAGAGAGCCGTCCTGTTTGGACATGAAGCCAATTGGGTCGCTATCACATGCAGAGAGAATTTGAAAGATAAGTGAGAACTATGAGAATTGTTCTAATCCAACTGTAACAAAAAGCTGAAGTATATTGGCTTTCCCCTAAGAGGCACTGTATGATAAGCATCTTTGATGAAAGAAGTTCATTACTTGTGCAGCGTTAATATGCTGTGTTATGAGTCTAAGCCAACCTACAGCAAGGCTTTCTCTAAATGAAGCCTCAAACATTTAATGGACATCATTAGGTGAAAACATATAAGAGATAATTATGGTAATTACAAACCCCTTTTATTCACCCTGTCTTTGACAAGAACATTGTCATATCAACCACTTCAAACAAACAAAGAATTGTTGTCTCTTCGCCCAAATGAAGGCCAGTTCCATTTGGAAGGGAATTTCCTCCAGATTTTTTATTATTTGGTTAATAGCTCTGAATGGAAGCAACATTTTGGAATGAAAGCTTGATTGGAACGAGTGATTTGTAAGTGTTGCTTTTGACTTCCAATTGCACAGCCTCTTCATTACAAGTGAAACCTTGATCTTGAAAGCAGCTCCCTACAAAGCTAATGGACTTGTCTGTTACGTCTGTGGACCGTCGGAGGGGCCAAAGCTTTCTATTAAATATCAGCCACCCCTATGGGCACATTAAGACTACACTTTATCTTTAGAAACATGATCTAAGCAGCGACAAAAGACCAAAAGTTGCATGAAACATATTTACCATACCAACTTTTTTATGGAGAGTCAAGGCACGCATTGGGTGTTTATTTACACTACGTCTCCAATGATCTTTTGTCATAATTCCATGTTGGGCTTTTTCCGAAAATACAGAGCGACACTCGCTGTAGACATTTTTTTTCCCCATTCTGGCCTCTTTGCTAAACAAACATATAATACGGGGGTGCCGTCTTATCAGATTCTGCTTACAATAACAGATCGCTTCAAGTCAGAGCCGCTGTTTAACTTACTCCATCCCATGGGAACATTCAGTTCAAACAAGTCAGGAGACATCTGCCAGTCGACTGCAGTTGATGATGTCAACGAGTCCCCGCTGGTACCAGATTCCTCCACCACACAATCATTCCCTGTGAGATTACTGCAATAGGATATTACTGTACAAACTATGACCATGTGTCCTCCTACAACAAAGCTTAGCAACATATTAGTTTGTCAAAGCAAGCTATTGCCAGCGAGCGATAGATACAGAGGAGAGAAAAGCCATTGACCTTTGTGTCCTTCATATTTGCCTCGCTTCCCCTCAACCCCAATCGTGAGAGTGAAATCATCTGATCCCAAACCAACTGTCAACTGGCTTGTGATGGTGGTAAAGCCGACGGACATCAATCAATCAGATTTTCTCCTCTTTTATCAGAGAAGACTATTTCCCTGCTTTTCTCAAGCTTATCAACCGACCCAGTTGTTATCCTGTTTCTGAAGCTCAGAAAAAACTTGATTATGGTCAAATATATTCCTCAGAGATACATATCCACATCCCCGGACTGAGCGCAGCATGTGGTGATTGTAGCTTTTAAAATGTACCTCGTAATTCGGATACATCGATAATTTGAGCCTGTTATCTTTGGTTTTCAGGAATACGTAAACCTTAGATAAAAATCCAATCTGATATCAGACAAAACGCCATTTTAGTTGGCTAACACTTGCTCAGTGTCAACAGTAATTACTAGATAAGCATTCTTTGAAATGCAGAGAAAAAAAATTTGTCAATTCTAAAATAGTGACTACATTTCTCATGTTTACTCTGTCACTTAACGAGGCCTGCATTGAGATAATAGGTGCCAAGAGACATGCACTTTGCAGTATGTCACTTTCGTCACACGGACTGTCTGATCAGATTTGCATAACAATTTGCACTTACAGCAAATATAATCAATGGTCATCAATCAGTTTTGATTAGAATAATTCTGCATTAAAACTATTTATGTTGCAACACTTCCTTACTAATCACATGCAGGAAAATATATGGCCTCTGATCACATGACGTGTAAGCTGTGCTGTCAACAGCTTTAGCAGCTTTGCAATGGTGCAAATCAAAACACAGCCTTTTTTAGTACTAACACGTTTGGAAGTTTGTTTTATATTTTAAGCATATTTGACAGATAAATTGTTTATCTATTTACAAGGCCTTGTCATTAGCGATTTTCCACTGAACCCTTAAGATGCTATGCGTTTTGTGCCGTTTGACTGGGAGAAAATGCTGATGTACAAATTGAACTGAAAAGCTTGTTGCCTTAATCCTCTGTTGCCACCTATCCTTTAACTATCCTCAGAGCCTGATGCGTTTCATCCAAATGTAAAGTTGTGCAGCGGCTCCCTACAATGCAACCGCCAAAGCACTCCCAAAACGCGCACACACACACACACACACACAAACACACACACACACGCACACACACACACACACACGTAAACATCCCCAGTAATTCCTGCCAAGCTAAAGATTTGGCCTGAACAGCTATTAGGGTGTCATTCTGTGATGTGCCAGCTACTATCCTGCTCTGGAGATGGTGTTCACTATATTATCGCGTTTAATTAGTTTATTTTACAAAGCATGGTTTTGTTTTTTTCATACAAATGTTATTTTCGATTTAATGTGAAGTCAAACTGACAAACTGGACATAAATACATTTTGTAATAATGATGTTACAATGTGACAATGTGTACATATCTGTGTCATATCATCTCACTTTTTTCTATGTCTAATCTTTCAAAATTCAGTTCAAACACAAATATAATATTCAATGTGACATAATGTTAATTTATTGAAACTAATTACAAAAACAGCATAAAACAAAGACAACAAATTGACAGATCTGTTGTAAGTATGTCCAGAGTGTTCGCAGAGAATGACTGCCAGACTCAGTATTTGCTACTAATGTAAGAAAATAGTTCCTGGTGTACAACATGCACTGATCTACAACGATTCTGTTCTATGACAATGTTAATAAATTTGACAAACATATACTCACTATCCATATTTATAGTACAGAACATCGAAACCATTCAATGTACTGCCATACCTCATCACCAACCCCTTAATTCCTGATATATTTCTATCATCAAGGTGAACCTGTGCTAGTTAAATGAACACAGAATTCATGATGTGTGGCGGTCTCTGAGCCTGGCTATTTCCTCTCTTGGCAGGGGCCAAATGGAGAATGTTAAATGAGGCAATTGTGTCCCCGGGGCAAGAGGAGGATAAAAAAAAAGAAGGCATTGCCCCTGCTCCAACCCCAAGGAGCATTCTGTGGCATCCAAGCACTCTTCCATAGCTCAAATTGGGCCTTAACACCCGTGAGAACACACAAACCCACCTGCAGTTATATACAAAATACATCAAAACTAATAATGCCTAACACCCGCAGACCTCAACTACTCAAAAATACTGTACCAAAACAAGACCAAACAAACTAGAAGAGCACTTTTAATGTCAGGGTCACATGACAGCCAGTTCTGTTCCAACATCGTAAAAGATTCAAACTGGGTCTGAAATCCTACAGTTCATTCCTGTATCTGGATTCTAAAAAACATGCTGAGTGGGATCTTTTAATATTCTGTGACTATGTTTACAGGAAACTGATTTCCCCTTCATCCCCACACTGTCAGCTACACAGACACACTCCACAGTGACACCCCTGATAATCAAAGCTTTGTCTGGGTTTTAAAAGGGCGTACTTGAACAACAGCAAGACCAGAGGCCCTCTTTGCTCATAATGGCCTTTGGACATCAATATTTAAATCTTACATCTCTGTTGTGATTAGAAAGACGCCTTTTTTTCTCCCTCAGCCTCCTGTCCTGGAACAACAAGGTGGGGGTGAAAGAAAGCCTAAATCAATGATCTTTGAGTCCAAACTAGATCCCTAAGCAGTTTGCCACTCTCAGCAGCAAGATAAGATAAACTCTCTTTGACCTTAGAGATGAAGTTGCCATGACGATCAGGGAGTCCACTTCTTTATTGATATTTTCCTGATGTAACAACAAATGGAACTAGATCCTGTGGCTGATAATGGCGATTAATTAATACCTATATTGATCCCGACAAGCAAGAGACAAGGCTATTAACTTAAAGCAGGCTGAAAGTCAATTGTTACGTGGGGGCTCAATAGACATCACTGATATCAAATTTGAAAGCCAAACAGAATTAGGTTGTTGAAGCTAAATAAGTAAGATCAAGTGACAATAAAAGCCAAAGCATACATATTTCCTAATGATTTAGCTAAATGTTAGGTTTTCTACTATGATGACGGCTTAAATAGAACCCCGCACAAAGCCAGCACAATGATAGCCTGGCCTAGCAGTTATTGGAATAATAACAGACAAATCCAGGAAAGAGGAAGATAAAGAGGAAACTGTGTGAGGAAGTGACCTGCACCTTGGTTGCAACCCTGCCCACTTATCACATTGCTGCCGAAGCGTCACACTGCTGGGGCACCAAGGGCAACTGTAGGCACTGTCTGTCTATCAGCTGCCAAGCACGAGCCCATCCAACATGACATATAGCTTTTTTCAAGACAGAAAAAAAACAGCTGCTTACCATCCCCCTCTCTATACTGTAGCTACAGATGAGTTCAATGAGTACAGAATGTATTCTATATTGAAAAATTAATTTTAACAATAAAAACACCTAAATTAGACAAAATCTGCCTTGTTATTTCGCACCAAAAATTAAGCAATTGGGGATCAGTCAGGTAAGACAAGGCAACAACACAAGCTGTTATAGTCAGAGAACAGATGTTAGAGGGAAAGTTGGCATCCAGCAACCACTATGCTTCTGACAAAAATCAACAAGAAAAACACAGGAAATACAAAATGATTGTCACCTAATTAAAAAAAAAGACCCTTAAGAATTCAGCATGGCACACATACAAACCTTTTTCTTTTTCCAACCCTAAAACATTTACCTGCCGCGGTTGCCAGTTTTTGTTGACAAGTGTGAGAGGCGGCATGTCACGCCTGCGAGCTCCGTGAGAACAAAGCTGTCCTAACTTGTGAGAAATACGGACGCGGATCCAGTTAAAGTCGTACAAAAATAAACACATCAGCGCTGCTAAAAGCTCTGATCCTTCTGCTAGAACATATAGGCACATGCTTGAATGTACAGTACAGTACATACGCTAATGTATACACAAGCAAACACACATTCACACACGCACAGGATGTTGGCAGTCGATTCAGTAAACACTCGTCTTATCCTTTACAACTATAATCTGCCTCTGATAAATGCCCCTCAAAGATAGAAATGTCACCTGATATGATAAACAGTTTGCTGGCTTTCCATAAGTGGCCATATTCAAGGGCTGCTAAGATTAACAGTAGCGCGTAGATGGAAAAAATAGTTCACTTTTGTTTCTCTTGTTCATGCATATCTATTTTTTCTTCCAATTGCAGGCACAACATTGGTAAATTAAAGATAAATAACAGTATGGGCATAAAAGTTAATTAGCAAAAATAACTGATTTATCACTTCCAATATTATCGTAATATATCATCTTTAAAACCAGATTATCCCTCACTTTTTTTCCCAACATTTTCATTAATAAATCATAACGCATCATTGTGCACTACAGTGGATCAGCTTTTTGAATGCGAGATCACTTTCACAAAAGTAGATTAGATAGTACTTTATTGATTCCTTCAGGAGAGTTCCCTCAGGAAAATTCAAATTACGCATGATGACTGAGTAGGACATAGTGTTATGCTCTGGAAAGTGTGGCTGCTGTATAACAGTGCAGCCCTGCAGCTCGGTGCCTCATATCTTGATTGGATAATACAAAGTAAAAGGAGCAAAAAGAAGCTGCAGGAATTCTCCGGCGACCACATAAAGACAACAACAGTTAAGGCGATAGCACTAAGTCAATTTAATGAGCACATTTGACATGACATGTCCGCGCATTGGCCTCGGAGGGCTGATTCAATATGTTCCCATAAACACCAGTGGAGGAACACCCCCTACATCATCCCAGATTCACTTTAATGCTGTGGAACTTCGGGGGGGGGGGGGCAATTTTACAGAAAAATTACTCAGAGGGGCCCGGTTTCAATTGAGCCTGTTCATATCTTTCCTTCCTATTAAGCATCAAACTGTTCTCCTCTCAGTACCAATAAAGGTATGGACACCACCAGTCACTGAAAGAGCGAGACAAGACAGGGTAGAGGGAGCTTGCTGGAATTCCCACTTCATGCTACAGCAGCTAATCACCATCAGAGATATTTTCATCACTCCTGTCCAATTCTACTGACCCGCCTAACAATCTGGGCAATTTATTGGCATATTGGCATGGGGTGATAAGGCTAAAAACAACAGCAGCTAGCAGCTGGGCTGGGGAGATGAGCTGATAACATTGATATGTGCCCCCACACAAAACACCTTCACCACAATCTCCTTTTTCTATCACATTCTTATTACAATAAAAGTCTGCTTTTTTTTCGCTTTCTTGGAAAAGGGGAGGCTGATAGAGAAAGAGGGCAATATATATAGAAAAAAGGTATATATATATATATATGTATATTTATAAACATAAATGTGTGTGTGTAACATTTCACAGAAAAAAACAAGAGGGCAAAATACATAATTTATCACTGTATTATCGGGATATCCAGGCAGCCTAATCAAGGAGCACTGAGTGACTATTTTTTGCCTTATCATCCAAAGTGGTGGAAACGGAGAAGGAATTATCAGGCAGCTGCAGATTGCTAGGCTGGAATTTTAATGGTAATAATCGGGTTTCAGATGGTATATCTTCCCCGCTTATCTTTCCCATTATCTGCCCTTATCGCCCCAGTCATCGGAGCAAATTAATGGTGCTCTTTCAGCATTTCCTTTTTATCACTGCTCAGAGAGCACCCAAGGGGAAAGAATAAGCAAAATATTAAAATACTGCATAAATCACAATTTTAGATAACAGTCCAATGTATGCAGGGAGAAGGGTGGTGGTGGTAGTGGCGGTGGTGGGGGCACTGCGCCCAACAACCTTTTTGTCCTTTAGAACGACTGTCTGCGTTGACTTTCCATGCGGTGCCTTTTTTTTTCCCAGAGTTCCCGGGGTGTGCGAGAGGATCTAGGCTCCTTGTGACCTTTCTGCATGCAACTACAGCTTGATTATACAGCCGCACACCGGCTGCGCATTAACATGATCTTACACATGACATACTAATTCACACACGGCCGGGTCACAACGATGAAACTGCAACACGAATGTTAGACTTCCTTTCGCTTGACAACAACATTTGGACGCTGCGATTGGATTGGCTACAAAAGGCGAGCGCGTCTTTCGCGTCATATTCGTTGTTGTGCTTGATTTGATGCCATTGTGGCTCGGATGTTGTAAATTAACAGCACTGTATGAATAACACACACATTGTCCAGAATTCTCCATTACTTTTCCCCATATTTGTGTCCCTCTGAAGAGTGTATTTTCAAATTCTTCGAAGGAACTACATACATTCATAAGAACACTTCTAGTACGTAAGTAAAAAGTTTGAATGGGAAAATAAGAAACAATGTTTAATTAGTTTGTATTATACTCGAAATGTTACTCAGTTAGCATTTTGATTATACAGATTTAAACCACAACGTAATCACACGCACACAATAATGATGGGAAAACAAATAGTTTGCATATAAAATAAAAACACACAATGCACAATGGCCTTTGTAAAAAGCAACAATAATAAGCTCCTGTGCACCAATTACAATGTGTCCTCTAGAAGAGATGAGTGCAAGCATGCAAATACATGCAGACACACACGCTTACACAAACGACAAATATTATTTCATCCTTCCCTCGTTTATGACTGTTTTAAAAAAGGTATTCCGAGCTCCGGACAAGTTAGTAGCCATGCATTTCTCATAGTGTACATCTCGACTAGTAGTACAGTGACGTGTTGGAAGAAACACCACACAGTGGAAACACACGTATTAAACCCACAGCTGTGTTTATTTCAGAGCTATGTTTTGTACATAGGTGTGACCGTGTGACGGTATAATACAAAAAAATAATTTGATAAAATACTGTCGATATTTATCATAAAACAAATTCAAAAAGAAAAGGGTCAAAAGGCCAAAAGGTTATACCTTCATCCTTAAAAAGATCATCAAAACAAAGGAAAATCCGGACGTAAATGAAAATGTCATAATGGTACTCAAATTATAATGAATGTTTACATTTATGTATTAATAATAATGCTTGTTGAAGTTAAATACATTATATAATATTACAAAAATATGGTTTTAATTAATAACTTTAAAACTAGTGTGTACTGTACTCACAAACACTGTTTAAAAATGGAAGGAGTAAAAAAAGTGGTGTAAAATGTGTGTATGGGTCAGGTACACACACCTGCACGTGGGGGTCAATGGCTATGCTAATGTGTGTGTGCGTGGGTGTGTGTGTTTGACAGATACGTGGAACTTCAAGCATCTAATAGTATAATTATTTAACATTTTGGTGTTTTTTTTTTGTTTTTGTTTTTTTTTAAATTCCTGTCCCACCCTATCTTAACGTCCATCACAATGGCGGGTGTCAACACACACGCGTGGCACCGTGACACACGTCGGTGGATGAAAAGTAGGTAAAAGTGGGACATAATAAAGCGTCTTTTTAGTCATTTTCCACCGGTGCTAAAAAAAAGTTTTGAGCCAGCAGCAGTTTAGCAGCGGAACTCACCTCCTTGACGAGCCCACGGAAGGGAAAGGCGCTCGCCGGGACGTGAACGGCGGCAGTCGGTCACCCCGCGTTTAACAAATACGAGTACAAACAAAACTCCTTAAAGCCGAGAGACAAGATGGAAAGAAGGGGAATTGAACTCACGTTTGATCTGCCGGGGGTTGCTCTGCTTCCTGCGGGACATGCCTGCTGTGCGACGCTCACTGAGTCCAGGTGTAGTGCGGACAGATCGATAGGTTTTGCTTCATCCAAGCAGTGTTTTTTTTTTAATATTTTTGTCTGCTGGTAAGTGAGAAGGAAAACGATAAAGAAGGGGGCTTAACTACTTTTTTTTCTTTCTTTTTTTAAACGTATATCGTTCCGTCTGTCTTTATCTTTCTGTCCTCCCCGGCTCTGGCTTTGGCGTTGCCCCTCTCTCCTTCTCTTGCTCGATTATGCACGCTCTCTCTCTCCTCTCCTCTCTCTCTCTTTTCTCTCCCAACTGAGTCTGGGAAGTCAAAGTCTTCGCGATTTTCCTTGGAGATAAGATCTGTTCCTCGTCGGCCACCGTAGGTTTGGCTCAGGCCAATTCACTTGACATCCGGATTACACTTCCTGGTCCCAAGTCGTCATTGATCGCTCAATTAGAGAGATGCTGCTTGTTAAGAATATAAATTATAATTATTTGCCACTTGCCAAGATTGATCATTTAATTTCTAATATTTAAATGTTTTAATTTAAATATTTGTAGTCATTATTTTAATTTGAGCATGAAATAAATAAATTAATTAAATAAGATATTTTGGTTTTCCCCTGCATTGAAAGATTCCGCAACATCTTGAGGTTGAATAATGGTGGTTTTCAGAATAAAATACTTATTTCCATATTAAAAGTCCTGCTAATTTCTAGGTATACACATTTTAATTCAGTTTGTCTTATCAAGTAAAATTAACTAGCTGCATAAACAGTTAGTTAGTTAGTTTATAGTTGTTTTTTTCTCAAGTCTATTCTAGAAATGTCCTTAGTTTTAAGTTTTAATTTCAATATGTTTAGTCATTATCTTAATTTTATCATAAATAATTATATTGTGTCTATTCTATCTAAAAAAATTAAAATGTAAATCAAATAAGATATTTTGGTTTTCCCCTGCATTGAAAATATTGTTTAAAGATTCCGCAACATCCTAAGGTTAAATGATGGTGGTTTTCAGAATAAAATACTTATTTCCATATTAAAACTCCTGCTAATTTCTAGATGTACACATTTTAATTCAGTACGTCTTATCAAGTAAAATTAACTAGTTGCATAGACAGTTAATCTTTAGTATTTTATTTTCTTAAGTCTATTCTAGAAATGTCCTTAGTTTTAAGTTTTAATTTAAATATTTGTAGTCATTATCTTAATTGTAGCATGAATAATTATATTGTGTCTATTCTATCTAAAAAATGTAAAATTGAAATCAAATAAGATATTTTGGTTTTCCTCCACATTGAAAATCTTTTTTAAAGATTCCGCAACATATTGAGGTTGAATAATGGTGGTTTTCAAAATAAAATACTTATTTCCATATTAAAAGTCCTGCTAATTTCTAGATATACACATTTTAATTCAGTACGTTGTATCAAGTAAAATTAACTAGCTGCATAAACAGTTAGTTTTTTTTTCTTCTGAAGTCTATTCTGGAAATGTCCTTAGTTTTAAGTTTTAATTTAAATATTTGTAGTCATTATCTTAATTTTAGCATGAATAATTATATTGTGTCTATTCTATCTAAAAAATGTAAAATTGAAATCAAATAAGATATTTTGGTTTTCCCCTGCATTGAAAATCTTGTTTAAAGATTCCGCATCATCCTGAGGTTGAATAATGGTGGTTTTCAGAATAAAATACTTATTTCCATATTAAAAGTCCTGCTAATTTCTAGGTATACACATTTTAATTCAGTACGTCTTATCAAGTAAAGTTAACTAGCTGCATAAACAGTTAGTTAGTTTTTTTTCTTTCTGAAGTCTATTCTGGAAATGTCCTTAGTTTTAAGTTTTAATTTCAATATTTGTAGTCATTATCTTAATTTTAGCATGAATAATTATATTGTGTCTATTCTACCTAAAAAAAAATTAAAATTGTAATCAAATAAGATATTTTGGTTTTCCCCTGCATTGAAAATCTTGTTTAAAGATTCCGCAACATCTTGAGGTTGAATAATGGTGGTTTTCAGAATAAAATACTTATTTCTATATTAAAACTCCTGCTAATTTCTAGGTATACACATTCTAATTCAGTTTGTCTTATCAAGTAAAATTAACTAGCTGCATAAACAGTTAGTTCGTTTTTAGTAGTTTTTTCTGAAGTCTATTATAGAAATGTCCTTAGTTTTACGTTTTAATTTAAACATTTGTAGTAATTATCTTAATTTTAATCATGAATAATTATATTGTGTTTATTCTATCTAAAAAATGTAAAATTGAAAACAAATAAGATATTTTGGTTTTCCCCTGCATTGAAAATCTTGTTTAAAGATTCTGCAACATCCTGAGGTTGAATGATGGTGGTTTTCAGAATAAAATATTTATTTCCATATTAAAACTCCTGCTAATTTCTACATATACACATTTTAATTCAGTACGTCTTATCAAGTAAAATTAACTAGTTGCATAAACAGTTAGTTAGTCTTTAGTATTTTCTTTTCTTAAGTCTATTCTAGAAATGTCCTTAGTTTTAAGTTTTTATTTAAATATGTGTAGTCATTATCTTAATTTTAGCATGAATAATTATATTGTGTTTATTCTATCTAAAAAATGTAAAATTGAAATCAAATAAGATATTTTGGTTTTCCCCTGCATTGAAAATCTTGTTTAAAGATTCCGCATCATCCTGAGGTTGAATAATGGTGGTTTTCAGAATAAAATACTTATTTCCATATTAAAAGTCCTGCTAATTTCTAGGTATACACATTTTAATTCAGTACGTCTTATCAAGTCAAATTAACTAGCTGCATTAACAGTTAGTTTTTAGGTTTTTTTTTTCTAAAATCTATTCTTTGTATTTTATATTTTATCAGTGCTTTTTTGCAGTAACATTATTCATAATAATAACGTATTCAAACGTAAAGACTTAGACAAACTTTTTGATCCTCAAAGGGAAAATGTTTCATCAGAATAGCTCAGTAATAAGAAGAAAATATAGGAAGAAAAAAACACTAAAGAGGAAAAATAAAATACAATAGAAAAAAACAATACTATGCAAAGGCAATATAATATGTTAGGAAAGCAACAGAAGGAATATAATACATAATATAATTAATTAAAAGAGTTCATACCAAATAAAATATAAAAAAACATGTTTTCACATACATTTTGTTTGCACATTAAAGGCCTACTGAAATGATTTTTTTTAATTTAAACGGGGATAGCAGATCCATTCTATGTGTCATACTTGATCATTTCGCGATATTGCCATATTTTTGCTGAAAGGATTTAGTATAGAACAACGACGATAAAGTTTGCAACTTTTGGTCGCTGATAAAAAAAGCCTTGCCTGTACCGGAAGTAGCGTGACGTCACATGTTGAAAGGCTCCTCACATTTCCCCATTGTTTACACCAGCAGGGAGAGCGATTCGGACCGAGAAAGCGACGATTACCCCATTAATTTGAGCGAGGATGAAAGATTTGTGGATGAGGAACGTTAGAGTGAAGGACTAGAGTGCAGTGCAGGGCGTATCTTGTTTCGCTCTGACCGTAACTTAGGTACAAGGGCTCATTGGATTCCACACTCTCTCCTTTTTCTATTGTGGATCACGGATTTGTATTTTAAACCACCTCGGACACTATATCCTCTTGAAAATGAGAGTCGAGAACGCGAAATGGACATTCACAGTGACTTTTATCTCCACGACAATACATCGGTGAAGCACTTTAGCTACGTAGCTAACGTGATAGCATCGTGCTTAACTGCATATAGAAACAAAAGAAATAAGCTCCTGACTGGAAGGATAGACAGAAAATCAACAATACTATTAAACCATGGACATGTAACTACACGGTTAATGCTCTCCAGCCTGGCGAAGGTTAACAATGCTGTTGCTAACGACGCCACTGAAGCTAACTTAGCTACGGGACCTCACAGAGCTATGCTAAAAACATTAGCTATCCACCTACGCCAGCCAGCCCTCATCTGCTCATCAACACCCGTGCTCACCTGCATTCCAGCGATCGACGGAGCGACGAAGGACTTCACCCGATCATCCGTGCGGTCGGAGGCTAGCGTCGGATAGCGCGTCTGCTATCCAAGTCAAAGTCCTCCTGCTTGTGTTGCTGCAGCCAGCCGCTAATACACCGATCCCACCTACAACTTTCTTCTTTGCAGTCTTCATTGTTCATTAAACAAATTGCAAAAGATTCACCAACACAGATGTCCAGAATACTGTGGAATTTTGAGATGAAAACAGAGCTTTTTTGTATTGGATTCAATGGTGTCCGAATACTTCCGTTTCAATGATTGACGTCACGCGCATACGTCATCATACATATACGTTTTCAACCGGAAGTTTAGCGGGAAATTTAAAATTGCACTTTATAAGTTAACCCGGCCGTATTGGCATGTGTTGCAATGTTAAGATTTCATCATTGATATATAAACTATCAGACTGCGTGGTCGGTAGTAGTGGGTTTCAGTAGGCCTTTAAGGGTCAAATTCATCCTCAAATGTTCTATTTACGGCATTATTAAAAATACATATCCCTATTTTATCACTTCAGTACATGTATATTTTTTGCCTCTCATTTTTAATTCCTTTCTTTAACTGAACACTGCACAAGCTGTATGCTTTTTTTTTTAACACTGATTTGTTTATTGATGTTTTCAACGCTGATGCTATCGATTATTTTCGTAATCGAGTAACCTATTGATTAGTTTGTTCGATTAATCAAATAATTGGATAAAACACACTTTTCTCGCCTCAATGCATAGTTTAGAAAAAAAATTGCTGAAATAAACAAAAAAAAATACTGCTTGCCATAACCTTATTTTTGTATCTAATGAATGCACATCAACAACATTGAAATTGCAATTTTAACATGTGTGCATTGATAAGAATTAGAAAAAAGAAACTATCCAGAACACCCCTGCTCTCATGTGCGCTCCAATGCAGCGGCCGTGCAGAAACTACGTCTGCGTATTTAAAGTTCCGGAATATGAATCTAAATGTTTTTCAAATCAAATTAATCGATTTGTTGTGGCCCTAGATGTTTTATTCATCTATTTTCAGCACCTGTACCTTTCTTTTCACACAGGATGTGAAAAACATTTACATGGTAAAATGTAAGCAAATGGAATATTGTAAGCGTCAGCATGTGTTTTGGTTTTGGATTATCAGTAGTGAAATCAAGTTAGTGTTTTCTTCAATTATATTAATCACAGTTTTGAATTTGGATCAATCATGATTAATCACAAGTTATAATTCGCTTGCATACTCAATCAAAGTTAACGCGATAATAACAGCGATTATTCGCATGCGTCCTGACTCCTTTTTGACCCTCGGCCCAATCCGTAGCGTGGGGAAATATATTGGTGTCCAGGTACTGTTGAGCCACAAGCTCGAAAACAGCAAGCAGAATTGCACAGAGAAAGGGGTACATGTGGATATCTCAGGTCCAAAGCCATTTTCCAAAGCCAAACCATTTCCTTAAGAAATCAAAATATTGAAATTCAATGATTTAGTGATTTTGCATGTCTGAAGTAACATAAGAACTTCAAATTAAAGGCGTCATATTATAATTCTTTCTACATTTAATCAATCATCAATCAATCAATCAAAGTTTACTTATATAACCCTAAATCACGAGTGTCTCAAAGAGCTGCACAAGCCACAACGACATCCTCGGCTCAGATCCGACATCAGGGCAAGAAAAAACTCAACCCAATTGGATGACAATTAGAAACCTTGGAGGGGACCGCAGATGTGGGATCTAGCCTAATATTGTGAGAGTCCAGTGTATAGTGGATCTAACATAATAAAACACATTTAAAACACTTACATAACATGTAATGGTGGTTCTTTGACCAAAATATTGCACAGATTATGTTTTACAGGCCGTCTTCAAGCCACTTTCTGACTGTCTCTTCAGGATGTGCCGTTTTGTGGACGGTCTTATTTATGTGCTTCCACTTCGACTGCGTCTTCTCCCCGTCATCCATGTTTTAGCACTTCCTTTTCGAGTTTACTGACAGATATTGTATAAGTTCGAACTATACTCTACTTTGTATTAAAAATAGCTACAGTGGAGGATGCACAAGCCAGTCTGCCCCATACATACAGTACAGGCCAAAAGTTTGGACACACCTTCTCATTCAATGCGTTTTCTTTATTTTCATGACTATTTACATTGTAGATTGTCACTGAAGGCATCAATACTATGAATGAACACATGTGGAGTTGTGTACTTAACAAAAAAAGGTGAAATGACTGAAAACATGTTTTATATTCTAGTGTTTTCAAAATATCCACCCTTTGCTCTGATTACTTTTTATGACAATCTACAATGTAAATAGTCATGAAAATAAAGAAATCGCATTGAAATGAGAAGGTGTGTCCAAACTTTTGGCCTGTACTGTGTGTGTATATATATATAAATATATATATATATATATATAAATATATATATATATATATATATATATATATATATATATATATATATATATATATATATATATATATATATATATATATATATATATATATATATATATATATATATATATATATGTATGTGTAAGAAAAAAATCACAAGATTACATACATATTACGCTCTACCACGGTATCGAGCACTATTTTTTGGATAATCTAATTAAGACATATATATATATATATATATATATATATATATATATATATATATATATATATATATATATATATATATATATGTCTTATGCCTTTTGGATAATCTAATTAAGACATATATATATATATATATATATATATATATATATATATATATATATATATATATATATATATATATATGTCTTAATTAGATTATCCATATATATATATATATATATATATATATATATATATATATATATATATATATATATATATATATATATATATATATATATATATATATATATATATATATATATGTCTTAATTAGATTATCCAAAAAATAGTGCTCGATACCGTGGTAGAGCGTAATATGTATGTGTGGGGAAAAAAAATAGTCTTGTGATTTTTTTCTTACACATACATATATATATATATATATATATATATAAATATATATATATATATATATATATATATATATATATATATATATATATATATATATATATATATATATACATATATATATATATATATATATATATATATATATATATATATATATATATATATTAGGGCTGTGAATCTTTGGGTGCCCCACGATTCGATTCAATATCGATTCTTGGGGTCACGATTCGATTCAAAATCGATTTTTTTTTTTTCAATTCAACACGATTCTCGATTCAAAAACGATTTTTTCCCCGATTCAAAACGATTCTCTATTCATTCAATACATAGGATTTCAGCAGGATCTACCCCAGTCTGCTGACATGCATGCAGACTAGTAGATTTATGTAAAAAGCTTTTATAATTGTAAAGGACAATGTTTTATCAACTGATTGCAATAATGTAAATTTGTTTTAACTATTAAATGAACCAAAAATATGACTTATTTTATCTTCGTGAAAATATTGGACACAGTGTGTTGTCAAGCTTATGAGATGCGATGCAAGTGTAAGCCACTGTGACACTATTGTTCTTTTTTTAATTTTTATAAATGTCTAATGATAATGTCAATGAGGGATTTTTAATCACTGCTATGTTAAAATTGTAACTAATATTGATACTGTTGTTGATAATATTCATTTCTGTTTCACTACTTTTGGTTTGTTCTGTGTCGTGTTTGTGTCTCCTCTCAATTGCTCTGTTTATTGCAGTTCTGAGTGTTGCTCGGACGGGTTTGGTTTTGGATTTGGATTGCATTGTTATGGTATTGCTGTGTATTGTTTTGTTGGATTGATTAATTTTAAAAAAAATAAAACTTTTTTTTTAAAATAAATAAATACAAAATAAGAAAATAATTTTTTTTTAAAATGATAATCAATTCTGAATCGCACAACGTGAGAATTGCGATTCGAATTCGAATCGATTTTTTCCCACACCCCTATTATATATATATATATATATATATATATATATATATATATATATATATATATATATATATATATATATATATATATATATATAGTCTAACATGTTTTTTCCTGTGGTTTATTCTGATTATTATTATGATCAACAAACTGCAAAATCATGAAAATCATTCAAAAAAAAATCTTGAAAATGTTCATGTAAAATAATCAATAGTATCCCTGTATTTACTTGTATTAAATTAATAACAACATTTACAGTATCTCCCAACCAAACTTAATATATTTGGAGTACTGTAATGGTCACCATCAAATAAAAAACAACAACTAATATTTGCATGCACCAACAATACACTCCATCGGTTTATTTAATTAACCCTAGATGACACGCAGGCCAGGAAATAAAAGATGCAAACCACCATCATTGCAGATTGGGAATACTGTACACACATTTTTCTGTGAATATGAATATTACACTCACACAAGAGGGGGATTTCCAGATTCAAGATGTGCATTTTTCTTCTATACATTTGAATCAATATTTATATACTGTCACTCACAGTGTTAACGGAATCCCTCTGACTACATTTAGTCAGCAGTTGGAAAAAGTATACATAAATAAATAAATAAATGAAAGAGAAAAAAAAAGCAGTAACCATATTCAAAATGGTCGTCCAAACTGGAAATCACTCTGTTCAATTAGCCTGTTGGACTGCAAAGGAAGACAAGCAAGTGGCCTGTGAAATTATATCATAACCCAATTCCACAACTTTGGAATATAGTCTAAAACCACGGAATAATTCATGTGGCAGACGGTCAGTGGTGGTTCACCTCCAGGAGAGCATCATCCTGTGTTCCTCCTCTATCCTCTGGTGGCTCCAGTTTAAGTAAAAGCTTTCTTTAATTCTTTCCTTCCATAAAGTGCAATGAGCCGCATACTGATGTCAGCAGGCAGTGGCAGTCATTGCTGTCAACACCCGGAGAGTTGGACAGTACATGCAAAAGTGTCAAAATATGTTTCTTACATTTACAAATGATAGAATACAGATGACTAACAATCATGTATGATGATTTTTTTGTAGGACTATGTCAGTTACAAAACTCACAATGAGAAACAATGAAAAAGTCAACTTTTTACTGTAACAAACAAGCTTTTTGGCCACCTACTAAAGAAAAATAGTCTGAAAATTAAATCAAACAGTTTATAGACTTATCAAAGCGTTGATCTTTTTTTTTTTTTTTGATCAATTACACCAACAAAAAATAACAAATCTGCATGGGTAGGATTCCGCTTAGAAGTAAAATATTCTTCTACAAAAATCTGTTTAAAAAATGTATGTCAACTAGAAGTGCCCTGATCTGATATAAATATCGGTTATCAGTTCGATATCAGCAAAAAAACCAAGTATCAGATGATATTGGCCCTCATCTAAAATCTCCAATATTAGTGCCGATACAAGCAATCCTGCAGAGTGTCTACTTGTGCAACGCTAAACAGCCAGTTAACATTTAAAAGTTCTCAACAAGGACATCATATTGATCTGTTCTAGTATTTTTGTGAAGCCATTTACAAAAGGTAAACATTGACGGCTAAACTCTACTAGGACCTAGCAGCTACACAACAGCTAAGCACACAATAACACGTAAGCTAGACGTATGTATTAAGTGTCCTTAATTGCACAATTATGCAGTCACATTTGTCAATATGAACAAGTATCAAATAATTATTACTTACCTATACAAAGTATTTAAAGGTTAGGGATATTAGAAAGTAGAGCTGTGAATCTTTGGGTGTCCCACAATTCGATTCAATATCGATTCTTGGGGTCACGATTCGATTCAAAATCGATTTTTTTTTTTCAATTCAACACGATTCTCGATTCAAAAACGATTTTTTTCCTATTCAAAACGATTCTCTATTCATTCAATACATAGGATTTCAGCAGGATCTACCCCAGTCTGCTGACATGCAAGCAGAGTAGTAGATTTTTGTAAAAAGCTTTTATAATTGTAAAGGACAATGTTTGATCAACTGATTGCAATAATGTAGATTTGTTTTAACTATTAAATGAACCAAAAATATGACTTATTTTATCTTCGTGAAAATATTGGACACAGTGTGTTTGTTGTCAAGCTTATGAGATGCGATGCAAGTGTAAGCCACTGTGACACTATTGTTCTTTTTTTTATATATATATATAAATGTCTAATGGTAATGTCAATGAGGGATTCATAATATTAATTTTTGTTTTACTACTTTTTGATTGTTCTGTGTCGTGTTTGTGTCTCCTCTCAATTGCTCTGTTTATTGCAGTTCTGAGTGTTGCTGGGTTGTGTTTGGTTTTGGAATTGGATTGCATTGTTATGGTATTGCTGTGTAATGTTTTGTTGGATTGATTAATTAAAAAAAAACATTTTTTTTTTTAAATAAAAAAATAAAAAAAATGATTTTTTAAAAATGAGAATCAATTCTGATTCGCACAACGTGAGAATCGCGATTCGAATTCGAATCCATTTTTTCCCACACCCCTATTAGAAAGTATCTAGTAACAATAGTGTCTGCATCATCATGATCTTAACTTAATTAACTATTGTGACCACTAGGTGTCGCCAAAATACAAATTAACACTCTACTTTAAAATCTTACATCTGTCATAATTTTAGTGGTTTTCATACCTACTATTGTTCTCTGAGTGATTTGACTTGATCAAACCTTTCTTAACAAGCCACACTACAACATAACAAAAGTCTGTATTCGTGCCAATATCGTATCGGATATTAGCACGAATACACACACACACACACACACACGCACACACACACTCACACATTTGCATGTATATATTGTCAGCCACCCATTGATTGTCAATGGGTGGCTGACTAAATACTTTTTTGCCCCACTGTATATATATATATATATATATATATATATATATATATATATATATATATATATATATATATATATATATATATATATATATATATATATATATACACACACACATATATAGATAGATAGATAGATAGATAGATAGATAGATAGATAGATAGATAGATAGATAGATAGATAGATAGATAGATAGATAGATAGATAGATAGATAGATAGATAGATAGATAGATAGATAGATAGATAGATAGATAGATAGAACGCTGGTAAGCCTGTATTGTTGGCAGCAAAGGCAAACAAAGGTAAGAATTAAACTACCGTAAATTCTGGACTGACAGCCGCTACTTTTTAACTTTTAACCCTGCGCTTTATACAAACATGCAGCTAATTTATAGATTTTTCCGGGGTTAAGAGCTTTACATACAAGCAATAAATTGAGCCTCGTCTCATCTTGCTGAACGGGTTATGGTTGACCAATTAAATTGTTCACATTAAATAATTTAGTGAGCTATTTAGCGCATTAAAGACTCAACCTCGTCATGGAGAAAAAAAGAAGAAATGCACAAGACGCATTCCCAAAACCAAAGACAATCGACCCGGGCCATCGACAAAGGAAATCCACCTCTACTAAGGCAAAGATGACTCAATGACTTTTCCGGTAGGCTACTGTCTTTTGTTAAATTTGCGAATGAACACAAGCACCTGTGTAAATATTTCATGTTTCAATGTGTACATCTGTGGCTTATAGACGTGTGCGGCCAATATGTGTACAAAATAAAATGAATGAGTGCACTCTATAGCACGGAAATTACGGTATTTTCGCCTGAGATTTTTCTTTTTTGGGATGAGTATTGGTTAGCTACGGCGGAAGTTGCATATTTTGAAAGTTGTCGTCCCTCTTATGCAAACAACTCTCTCACCGCACACAAACACGCACATACAGAATCCCCCTCCCTTTCCCATTTCTTCCAATAATTAGTCAGGCCAGTACACCTTCATGGCCTCACAAACAGTACTTGCTCCAACTTTCTCTAATTGATGTTGTCCTCCTCCAATTCCATAATTTACGCTTGAGGTTGCAGTTCTAAAATGTTCAACTGTCTCTCGTTAAGTCAATGCCTCAGAGACTGCAAGCTGTCATAAAAGCCAGAGGTGGTGCAACAAAGTACTACTGGTGTGTTGTGGTGCGTTATTGTTTTTAATGATTCCATTTTTTTCCCCTCAGAATTGAGTGATTCCATAGTTTGTTCTGCTCTGCTTGATCTAAAATTAAAACTGTTATTGACTACCACAATTCATATTCTTAATTTCTTTTAGTGGTTTTTGAAGCCAGTAAGTGTCAGGCCTGCTACTGACAGTTTAGTCATGTTTGTTTTCCTGTGTTCTGTGCTTTTTCCTGTCCAGATCGCTTATTTCGGTTTCTGTTTCCTGTCACTGCATCTCTGTCCTGAGGGCTGCTTCTCTCACCTGTCTCTGATTGGCACTCTAGACACACCTGTTTCCTGTTGCCAATCAGGCTTCTTGATAAGCCAACCTGACCTGCACACAGGGCTGGATCACTTTACTTGAGAGTCGGCTTCCTGTGCACCACCCTGTTGCCAATACAAATACTTTTACTTGCATCTTTGGGGTCATGCTACAAGCAACGCACACCAAACGCTGACATAAATGATCCAGCCAGTGAGTGACCCCGCAGAGATTTCTATGGCCCAGCGGCTTGACAAGATTTTGGCCCTGATGGCCACATTGAAGCGTTCTCCAGCTTCACATTTAAGCTCCCTCTCACCCATCCCTGTCGTTTGTTGGCCTGTCTAGGGACATCTGGGATCCGTTCCTTGAGGGGGACGCTATGAGTAGCTGTGCATCTGGGGAGGCACAGCAACTTCCTGCTTCAATGGTGTCATCCACGATGCCGCTACCATGCCTCCCTGATTGGATGACCTCATCAGTGACTTCATCAAGCTACCACCAAGCCTTCCTGTTTGGCTCCGCCATCCTCTCCAGTGGGTCTGTAGACGCCGCCATCCTCTCCAGTGGGTCTGTAGACACCGCCATCCTCTCCAGTGGGTCTGCAGAAGCCGCCATCCTATCCAGTGGGTCTGCACAGTCAGCGTCATACGCTCTAGTGGGTCTGCCGCAGTCGGCGCCATCCACTCTAGTGGGTCTGTCGCAGTCGCCGCCATCCGTTCTAGTGGGTCTGCCGCAGTCGCTGCCATCCTCGTCTCTAGTGGGTCTGCCGCAGTCGCCGCCATCCTCGTCTCCAGTGGGTCTGCCGCAGTCGCCGCCATCCTCGTCTCCTGTGGGTCTGCCACAGTCTCCGCCATCCTCGTCTCCAGTGGGTCTGCCGCAGTCTCCGCCATCCTCGTCTCCTGTGGGTCTGCCGCAGTCGCCGCCATCCTCGTCTCCAGTGGGTCTGCCGCAGTCTCCGCCATCCTCGTCTCCTGTGGGTCTGCCGCAGTCGCCGTCATCCTCGTCTCCTGTGGGTCTGCCGCAGTCACCGCCATCCTCGTCTCCATTGAGTCTTCCGCAGTCGCCGCCATCCTCTCCAGTGGGTCTGCAGCATTTGCTGCCATCCTCTCCAGTGGGTCTCTCGCAGTCGCCGCCATTTGCTGTAGTGGGTCTGCCGCAGTCGCTGCCATCCTCGTCTCC
This sequence comes from Entelurus aequoreus, assembly GCF_033978785.1. Lineage (NCBI taxonomy): Eukaryota > Metazoa > Chordata > Actinopteri > Syngnathiformes > Syngnathidae > Entelurus > Entelurus aequoreus. Next base: position 60,294,160 of record NC_084741.1, on the reverse strand, counting down.
AGTGGGTCTGCCGCAGTCGCCGCCATCCTTGTCTCCAGTGAGTCTGCCGCAGTCGCCGCCAACCTCGTCTCCAGTGGGTCTGCTGCAGAATCGCCTGTCTCATGCTCTCCGTGCTCGCCTGCTGCTGAAGCGCCTATCTGTCGCTCGCCGTCCTTCAGAAGCCCCTGTCTGGCGTTTATCTTCCTCTTCGTCAGTCGCAACGGTGGCCAGTCCATGGACATCCTCTGCGCCGACAGCAGCAGCACCTGGGACCTGGGCGTAGACCTCTGCTGCTACTGGGGCGTTCATCCTGCACTTTTGTGCTCCCCTTCGCCAGCTGCAGTGGTGTTCTACCTACCGCCGACACCTGGCTCTTACCCGCTGACTGTAGGGACACATGGCCTGGACTGTTGGCTGGCCCTCCGCCATTCCTCCCACTACCCTCCCATTGTTTTGGACTTTCTGTTGAACTTAAAACGTCTGTTATTCGTTGTAGGAAGGGGGGATACTGTCAGGCCCGCTACTGACAGTTTAGTCATATTTGTGTTTTCCTGTGTTCTGTGATGTTTCCTGTCCAGTGCTCTTATTTTGGTTTATGTTTCCTGCCACTGCACCTCTGTCCTGAGGACTGCCATCTCACTTGTCTCTGATTGACACTCTAGACACACCTTTTATCTGTTGCCAATCAGGCTTCTATATAAGCCAACCTGCCCTGCACACAGGGCTGGATCACTTTACTTGTTAGTCGGTTTCCTGTGCACCTCCCTGTTGCAAATAAATATACTTTTACCTGCATGCCATATAGTTTTGTCTCATGTCTGCAATCTGCTTTTATTCTACAAAATAACAACAGAATGAACATACTTTAGATTTGGTGATTCCATATGTTTGCCAGGGTCTGTCATTTCAAAAATGCACAGTGTTAAAAAGTCTTTAAGAGCTCTGAAAAGAGAGCCACAACAAGGTCGCCGACCTCTACTGGCACCATAGCAACTATGTGCTCAATAATACAATTTATAAATAACTTTTTGCATGAGAGGGAGTCAAATTGCCAGCTGAAAATTAATTTACCGCCACTCCTAAATCCTGTGAATGCAACATGGTTCGTCTCTGCTCTTCCTGAGCCCCAGTGGCTTGTTTGTAACTGTGTGTGATTGACAGCTACAAATCTGAAAGATTGGGAGGATTTTTTTTTTTTCCCCGTCCCCACTGCTCAGACCAGATGGTTGTGATAATTAACATGATACTGTTTTCATCGCAGGGGAAATCACTGACACAAGGTTGGTCATATTAATAGGTTAAGGTAGATACTGTTTGCCGTTAGGAGGCTGCAGAGTGCAGTCACATAATCAGATTATTAGGGGAATGCTTGATTTGATGTGCTGAATCATTTGATTAGAACTGCCAAGTTAAATTTGGGCACTGCCATTCAGGGAAGGCATTCTGTCTGGTTGCTGTTCATCATTAGAAAAAGGTTATAATTTAAGGCTCCTAGTACAAGCATGCATTTCCTTCTCATTCAAAGCTTAGAAAACATAGTCTGGGTGTGACAAAATTATTTAGAGACAGCGTTGCAACCACTAATATGATTATTGGTTTGACAATAATTGCAACTGTAGTTTTTATGCATTGATGCTTTTTGTAATCTGAACCACTTGTGAAACAAAATATTGTCATGTATAACTTGATATTTGCTCCATTCAAGTTCATTAAATTGTCCAGTTTGAGACCTTTTTTCAGTTTCAGATTTTTTAAAGAGTTTTTCATTTTTATGTAAAGATACAAAGGACACTTATGAAAAGTGTATCCTTTCATACGTATACTGACACACCTACACACTTGGATGCATACAAATACACATCCACATCACCTTTACACCATGACACATAACAATGCATGACTCATTGTTATCATTATCATAACACTGTATAAGTGAATACATTTCTCAACTTCTTTTTTTGTTTGTGTCTTTCTTTCTTTTATAATCTACTTACTGTACAGTCGTCCCTCAATTACTGCTATTAATTGGTTACGGACATGACAAATGTCTGCAAAGTAGAAATCATTAAATTATAATCTAAAATGTTAATAGCGACAGAAAAAAAAAAAAAGTACTACCTTCTAAATACATTTTTTAACATTACAAGAGTCCTCTCTAGACATGAAACAACAAATTTTAGTCATCTTTACATTCTTTTAATCAAATAAAGTAATATTGGCTGAGCCAATCAGTGGACACGATACTGAACAGCGCTTTATAATTGGTTTGGTTTCCTCTAGTGACGAATACTGTTGTAGTTTGTTTACTTCATTTAGCCGTATGCTTTAAAAAAATCTGCGATGTGGTGAGGGACGTCTGTATGTATCTAAAATATGTATTGTTTAATTTGAATTTATAGTAAAGGTGCTAAGAGTGGTAAATTGTATTCTTACTATTAATTAGAGTAATAATGATCATTGCCAGTACTTTGATATCACTGTTTACTTCAATAATTTATTTTTACTCTATGTATACTGGTATCATATTTGTAGATACTGTATCTGCTGAACTGTTGTGGTTTTTGTTGTTGTCCTCCTCTTGTCCCTATAATTCTCCCCTCTGTATTATTTTTTTGTCTTTCTATCGCCTCCCTGTGCCAAATACCGCACTAAAATTGTCCAAACATTTAATAAAGTTAAATGATAAATGATAGAAAAGAACATGCCACACTTCTCCTTTGTAAAGTGAATATGTACAGCAGATACGGCCATTGGCAATAATAATTGTTTTTAGATTAAAGTTATTATTTATTATAATGTGTATGGGGATAGGTTGATTGGCAACACTAAATTGGCCCTAGTGTGTGAATGTGAGTGTGAATGTTGTCTGTCTATCTGTGTTGGCCCTGTGATGAGGTGGCGACTTGTCCAGGGTGTACCTTGCCTTCCGCCCAAATGCAGGCTCCAAAAGGGACAATCGGTAGAAAATGGATGGATGGATACTGTTCCTCTAACATTCAAAAAAGCGGTTATTCATCCTCTACTCAAAAGACCTAACCTCGATCCTGACCTCATGGTGAACTACCGGCCGGTGTCCCACCTACCGTTTATCTCGAAAATTCTCGAAAAAATTGTCGCACAGCAGCTAAATGAACACTTGGCGTCTAACAATCTCTGTGAACCTTTTCAATCCGGTTTCAGGGCAAATCACTCTACGGAGACAGCCCTCGCAAAAATGACTAATGATCTATTGCTAACGATGGATTCTGATGCTTCATCTATGTTGCTGCTTCTTGATCTTAGCGCCGCTTTCGATACTGTTGATCATAATATTTTATTAGAGCGTATCAAAACGCGTATTGGGATGACAGACTTAGCCTTGTCTTGGTTTAACTCTTATCTTACTGACAGGATGCAGTGTGTCTCCCATAACAATGTGACCTCGGACTATGTTAAGGTAACGTGCGGAGTTCCCCAGGGTTCGGTTCTTGGCCCTGCACTCTTTAGTATTTACATGCTGCCACTAGGTGACATCATACGCAAATACGGTGTTAGCTTTCACTGTTATGCTGATGACACCCAACTCTACATGCCCCTAAAGCTGACCAACACGCCGGATTGTAGTCAGCTGGAGGCGTGTCTTAATGAAATTAAACAATGGATGTCCGCTAACTTTTTGCAACTCAACGCTAAGAAAACGGAAATGCTGATTATCGGTCCTGCTCAACACCGACATCTATTTAATAATACCACCTTAACATTTGACAACCAAACAATTAAACAAGGTGACTCTGTAAAGAATCTGGGTATTATCTTCGACCCAACTCTCTCGTTTGAGTCACACATTAAGAGTGTTACTAAAACGGCCTTCTTTCATCTCCGTAATATCGCTAAAATTCGTTCCATTTTGACCACAAGCGATGCTGAGATCATTATCCATGCGTTCGTTACATCTCGTCTCGATTACTGTAACGTTTTATTTTCGGGCCTCCCTATGTCTAGCATTAAAAGATTACAGATGGTACAAAATGCGGCTGCTAGACTTTTGACAAAAACAAGAAAGTTTGATCATATTACGCCTATACTGGCTCACTTGCACTGGCTTCCTGTGCACTTAAGATGCGACTTTAAGGTTGTACTACTTACGTATAAAATACTACACGGTCTAGCTCCATCCTATCTTGCCGATTGTATTGTACCATATGTCCCGGCAAGAAATCTGCGTTCAAAGAACTCCGGCTTATTAGTGATTCCCAGAGCCCAAAAAAAGTCTGCGGGCTATAGAGCGTTTTCTATTCGGGCTCCAATAGTATGGAATGCCCTCCCGGTAAAAGTTAGAGATGCTACCTCAGTAGAAGCATTTAAGTCTCATCTTAAAACTCATTTGTATACTCTAGCCTTTAAATAGACTCCCTTTTTAGACCAGTTGATCTGCCGTTTCTTTTCTTTTCTTTTCTTTTCTACTCTGCTCCGGGGTGGACCGCTAGCCTGTCCATCAGATGGGGACATCTCTACGCTGCTGACCCGTCTCCGCTCGGGATGGTTCCCGCTGACCCCACCATGGACTGGACTTTCGCTGATGTGTTGGACTTTCACAATATTATGTCGGACCCACTCGACACCGAGGATGTCGTTGTGGCTTGTACAGCCCTTTGAGACACTTGTGATTTAGGGCTATATAAATAAACATTGATTGATTGATTGATTGATTGATATCCATGAATAAACATATATACATACATATATATATATATATATACAGTACATACATATATATATACTGTACATACATATATATACACACATACACATATATATATATATATATATATATATATATATATATATATATATATATATATATATATATATATATATATATATATACATTTATATATACATATCATCAATCATCAATCTTTATTGCAGACCTTAAGATCCATTTAAACATATAAAAACAGAATATAATACATTAAAAACAAAAACAAAACAAAACAATAAAACATAAAAACAATAAAACATAAAGCCCAAATGTCAGTTTCTGACATACAAACATGTGTGCCAATGGTTCCACAGTCCAGATGAGTACTTAACAGATATATATATATATATATATATATATATATATATATATATATATATATATATATATATATATATATATATATATATATATATATATATATATATATATATATATATATATATATATATATATATATATATATACACACACACACATAAAGACACTCAGGGGTTTTTTTTGCACTGAAGATGACATGCAATTGTTCTTAGTTAGCAACACATGTTGGATGAGAAAGCCATCATGTTTTTTTTATGGCTAAAGTTGTATGAGTGCATGAAAAATCATGTTTCATCCATCCATTTTTCTACCCCTTGTCCCTCTCGGGTCGTGGGGGTGCAAATTTTTGTAATTATTTTTTTTGTAGGATGCATATGCCCAAACCCCTAAAAAAAAGGTGAAAACCAATTTCCTGACTCCTCAACTTTATATAATTACACAATGCAAAATTAGAATGAGTCAACCCCTTATAAAAAAAAAAGATCTAATTAAACATTCACTTCTTTCCAAATTCACATTTCGCAGACATTATGCAAATGCTGAATATTATAAGGAATAAAACTGTACTATTATTGGGCTAATTTGTCTTGAGTGGAATATTGCCATACTCAGGGCTGCATGTCCCCCCACTATTTGCTAGTGAGCAGCTGTGCTGCATGTAATGTCACAGTGCTGGGCATGACAAATGACTGGGTTGACGTGGTGGAGTGGATCACACATGTCCAGCGACAGCCTTCCTTTTGGACGGGAGCTCCATCGTTAAAGAGCTGCCTCAGCAGCTAAAGTTGGACAGCAGTGCTATGAGTTTGCCTGCTGGGGTGGCACCCTCTGGCTGTTGGGGATTGGTTTGTCTCCATAGGAGGGTGTGTGTGTGTGTGTGTGTGTGTGTGTGTGTGTGTGTGTGTGTGTGTGTGTGTGTGTGTGTGTGTGGGTGTGTGTGCATGCATGCGCATGTGTGTGCTCGTGTGTGTGTGTGTACGATACCATTACTACAAAAGTATGCACTTTTGAAAATGTTTTTCTATAAATAGACATTATGGTCGTATATTCTTTCTTAGATGCCGTTGTGCAGGTTGTGGCTTAACACTTGCATCCATCCAAGTGGCAGCAGTGAGCAAACAGATGTCTGAGAGAGTGCCCACTCTGCTGGCTCAGCTGCCAAAATCACCGGCGGGCCTGGAGGCCTTGGTGGCACTTCTTTCCAAGCAGGCTTCATTCTCCACATCAAACACAAATTCCCACCTCTCTCCAGAAACCATCCTATTTGGTAACGGTAATAGATAGGGGTTAATAAAAAATATATCTATGCGAAAAAAGATCATGAAAAAAAAAGTACATATTAAAATTAATCATGACCCTTTGCAGTTATATCTAAAATATGTTCATTTATTGTAAAAACATAAATAATTATATATGTACACATGTATGTATATATGTATATTTACATATACAGTAAAGGCCAAAAGTTTGGACACACCTTCTCATTCACTGCGTTTTCTTTATTTTCATGACTATTTACATTGTAGATTGTCACTGAAGGCATCACAACCATAAATGAACACATGTGGAGTTATGTACTTAACAAAAAAAGATGAAATAACTGAAAGCATGTTTTATATTGTAGTTTCTTCAAAATAGCCACCCTTTGCTCTGATTACTACTTTGCACACTCTTGGCATTCTCTCGATGAGCTTCAAGAGGTAGTCGCCTGAAATGGCTTTCACTTCACAGGTGTGCTTGAAGCTCATCAAGAGAATGCAAAAAGTGTGCAAAGCAGTAATCAGAGAAAAGGGTGGCTATTTTGAAAAAAAAAATAGAATATAAAACATGTTTTTAGTTATTTCACCTTTTTTTGTTAAGTACATAACTCTACATGTGTTCATTCATAGTTGTAATGCCTTCAGTGACAATCTACAATGTAAATAGTCATGAAAATAAAGAAAACTCATTGAATGAGAAGGTGTGTCCAAACTTTTGGCCTTTACTGTATATACATGTCTTACTTTACAGTACTGTATCTCCTTCCAGCTGCTTCTCCATCAAACACACCATCAGCAGTTTCTCTATATTTTCATGGATAAATGACCACCGTTTAGACATCATTTTAACATTCATGGCTGTTGTGAGACTCATTGTTGTTCAGAATGGTCAAGACTGGCAGTACTACGCTCGAATTGCCTTGCCAAATTGGCGACACTTAATTCAAGAAAATCATCAGCATTTTCTTTACAGCATTGTCCTCCACACTCACTTTCTTCCTTCCCATGGTTAAAAAAAAAAAATGTTGATCTCTAGCTATAAACTAATGCTAGCGGGTTGGACCAGATGTTTTGGTTGGATTATACGGATTTCACTGTGACATTTGCTACACCAACTAATGGCGGGGATGTTTGTAACTCAAATGTTTGGTTGAAACTCAAAGCACAACAATTAGCTGAGATACAGCTCTTATCTTAAAACACTCTTAAGTTGAGGTAGACTGCAAAGACAAGATACTTAACGTTCAAACTGGAAAACTTTGTTTTTTTTGCAAATATTAGCTCATTTGGTATTTGATGCCTGCAACATACTTCAAAAAAGCTGGCACAAGTGGCAAAAAAGACGGATAAAGTTGAGGAATGCTCATCAAACACTTATTTGCAACATCACACAGGTGAACAAGCTAATTGGGAACAGGTGGGTGCCATGATTGGGTATAAAAACAGCTTCCATGAAATGCTCAGTCATTCACAAACAAAGATGGGGCGAGGGTCACCACTTTGTGAACAAATGCGTGAGCAAATCGTCAAACAGTTTAAGAACAACATTTCTCAACCAGCTATTGCAAGGAATTTAGGGATTTCACCATCTACGGTCCGTAATATCATCAAAAGGTTCAGAGAATCTGGAGAAATCACTGCACGTAGGCGATGATATGACAGACTTTCGATTCCTCAGGCGGTACTGCATCAAAAACTGACATCAGTGTGTAAAGGATATCACCACATGGGCTCAGGAACACTTCAGAAAACCACTGTCCGTAATTATAGTTCGTCGCTACATCTGTAAGTGCAAGTTAAAACTCTACTATGCAAAGCAAAAGCCATTTATCAACAACACCCAGAAACGCCACTGTCTGTTCAATTACCCAGAAGTATTAAAAAATAAAGTGGCTTGTGCAAAACAACAAAAATGTGACAATATAACAAAAATGTAAATATAAAAATGGCTACATTTTGTGAAAAAGAGTTAGTAGCCAGTTGAGCAGGAAGGGGAAGGGCAAAGCATGCCTGAGTGAGAGAGTAGCGAGAGAGGTGGGCTGTTTGCACTGACAGACTCGAAGAGATGCTGCACTTGCATGAACTCTGAGGAAAATTGAGCAATTTGCTGGACGTACAGACGAGAAACTGCAACAAAAGCATTGATCCCATCACGCTAGTATTGATCCGTGTACACCCAGCGCTACTATGCGGTATACCGCACAGTGGCAATAGCAGCACATACCACGTATGTTGTGACTATATTAGCGATCTCTTGTGTTCTGTGTTGATGTTCGGAGTTCCGATGTTCATGAACTCACCTCTCATACTGTAAAGGTGATTGGTGGAGAATGAGGAAGTGTTATTGCGGGTGTGGAGAGGAGAGTTGTGTGTGTGAGTTGGGGAGATACAGTGTTCGAACTAGAGTTGTACGGTATACCGGTATTAGCATAGTACCGCATTACTAATGAATCATATTCGGTACTATACCGCTTCTAAAAAGTTACTTCTAAATGCTACTTCTAAATCACTATGGCGACAAACAAAGTAAGTTGCTTACAAGTATCATCACTGCAGGACGAGGAATAGCTAAACATGCTTCACTACACACCTTAGCTCACCGGCGTCAAAATGTAAACAAACACCATTGGTGGATCTACACCTGCATATCCACTGTAATGATACCAAGTACAGGAGCGTATCTAGTCGATACTACTATGATTACATCTATATTTTTTAGCATCACAACATCCTCTTTCGTTTTTGTAAAATGTATATTATGTTTATAAACTCAGGAAATATGTCCCTGGACACATGAGGACTTTGAATATGACCAATGTATGATCCTGTAACGACTTGGTATCGGATTGATACCCAAATTTGTGGTATCTTCCAAAACTAATGTAAAGTATCCAAACAACAGAAGAATAAGTGATTATTACATTTTAACAGAAGTGTAGATAGAACATGTTAAAAGAGAAAGTAAGCAGATATTAACAGTAAATGAACAAGTAGATGAATAGTTAATTTTTTACCACTTGTCCCTCATAATTTTGCCAAAATAATAGAATGGAAAATGACACACTATGTTACTGCATATGTCAGCAGACTAAATTAGGAGCCTTTGTTTGTTTACTTACTACTAAAAGACAAGTTGTCTCGTATTTTCATTATTTTATTTAAGGACAAACTTGCAATAAGAAACATATGTTTAATGTACCGTAAGGGTTTTTGTTAAAATAAAGCCAATAATGCCATTTTTTTTGGTCCCCTTTATTTAGAAAAGTACCAAAAAGTATCGAAATACATTTAGTACCGGTACCAAAATATTGGTATCGGGACAACACTAGTTGGAACTGAGCACTGCTGGTGACGTGTCACAAACCAACATCAGACATAGAAGGTGTGGCTTGCCATGATGTGCATGCATTAATTACATAAAAAATTACATTACATTAAAAAATAGTCACATTAAATAATTAATATTGGTGTTAATGCATTACTTTGACAGACCTAGTTTATAATTTATTTTTTTTCAAATGTCATGAAACACCAGACGACTACAGAGCGGAATCCTACAGGTTTGGGTTAGTGGTAAAACCCTACCATTGGTTGTGATGAACAAAGTCTGCTCCTCCCTATGGGAAGGAGTTCTGCAAATAAGGAAGAACGAGGGAGGGGAAGGAGAGAATGGGGGCAGTATATTATTTTACTGCTAATCAGTGTATAATGTGGTCAAAGTGAGATTGCAACACCTCCAGGGGAAAACAAATGCCTTTTGATGGATTACAATCATAAATACCCTATTCTACTTTCAAGGACGTACTTAGTTTAAATAACACTGTTCTTTATCAAGAAAGAGCAAATTGATCACAGTTGTGAGGGAATGCAGGCTCTCGTGTGGTTGAACCGCTACTATTCCTAAAAGGCACATTTGACAAGCGGTCTGTAAACACCAGCAACCCCATAAAAATAGGTAGCAAAAGGTCAAACTGGTAATGTTGGATTTGGGCTGCAAAAGGGGTTGGATTTTCCAATATTTTGTATTTTTATGCAATGAGATATAATTTGTAATTATTATTATTATTCCCATTTTTTTACATATTGTTTTGTGGGTTTGAATCTGAATAGTTGGATTTCACGACAATTCTATAAATTATACATATATGATGGACAAATATAAGCACATGCAGTGGGTGTGGCCACTAGCTTGAGGCCTGAACAGCTGTATAAGTATCTGTAGTATCCGCACCTTGATTGTTCACCCACAAGGCCGCCTTAATGCACACTGTAAAACACGACCGTAAAAGCAACTGTTAAATAGCAACAGTAAAAATCAAAAATAGTTTATCATAGTAATAAATACAGTGGATTCCTGCAAACCAAGAAACCGTAGATAACCTAAATGACTATGGTTTTAATACGGAGAAAACACATGTCTTTACTGTAAAAATGTACAATGCATTTGCAAATACTGTAATGTCACAAGCATGCAAATACTGTAACATTTACGGTATTATTCTGTCTAGATTATAGATTTTACAGATTACAATTTACAGCATACCTTAATTGTTTTTAGGGGTATGTCTTAAAGCATTTGCCCAGTTAACTTTTGGCTAACAATATGTTTTCTTGTATTTGTGTGGCAAGTGGTTCCAGACATTAAATGGTTAAGTCTATGTGTTTCACTGTAAACTGCATCAAAATGAACCACGCTGCGTGTTTAAGTGTGCTGGAATGTTTTGCAAGCAGCTATTTAACATATATGTAGCATTTAAGGCTCATTTTTAATAGCTCACATGAAGGGACATGTTGTTGAAGGCCATGTGGTGAGTTGTCCAGTGAAAGGTTGTACAAATACTTTCAAGTTAAAATCCTCATGTAGTGCTCCCGTGTCTCGGAAACACAGGTATTTTGCAGATACTAGTATTGGTTACAGGCAAGTGTGGAGTTTGCATGTTCTCCCCGTGACTGCGTGGGTTCTACCCGGGTACTCGGGCTTGCACCTGGGGAAAGTAGGAGCATTTAAGTCTCATCTTAAAACTCATTTGTATACGCTAGCCTATAAATAGACCCCCCTTTTAGACCAGTTGATCTGCCATCTCTTTTTTGCTCTACCCCACTCTCCTGTGTGGAGAGGTTATTAGGTGACCACAGATGAGGCGGTAGCGGTTCAAAGTCGGGACCCGGGGTGGACCACTCATCTGTGCATCAGTTGGGGACGTCTCTGCGCTGCTTACTTGTCTCCACTCAAGATGATCTCCTGCTGGCCCCACTATGGACTGGACTCTCACACTATTAACTCGATCCACTCGACGTCCATTGCACCGGTCGCCCAGGGGGGTTCCCACATCTGCAGTCCTCTCCAAGGTTTCTCATTGTATCCCATTGGGTTGAGTTTTTTCTTGCCCTGATGTGGGATCTGAGCCGAGGATGTCGTTGTGGCTTGTGCAGCTCTTTGAGACACTTGTGATTAAGGGATATATAAATAAACTTTGATTGATTGATTGATTGATTGATTGATTGATTGATTGATTGAAAGGCTGCTGGGCAACACTAAAATTGGCCCTAATTAATTTTTCCTGGCAACCATAGCTGCTAGCATTTTACCGTAAATTTTATAAATATTTTTTTTGTAAACAGGTTAATAATATATCAGTTTATTTCATAGTAATTCACCATAAACAAAAACAATTATCAACTGTAAAATTTACGGATTCAACATCAACATACCGTAACGTCTTATACATCGTGACCGTATTCTTCACAATGAACTCATGGCAACCAAAGCTGCCAGTATTTTACCGTCAACTGTTCGTATTTTTTTTTTTACAGTGCACAGGCTATCCTGGGCTGAAGCCCAGGGTCCCCACCCTGTTTTGCCCCCCCCCCCCCCCCCCCCCCCCCATATTGAAAGGGGAAACAAATGATTTAGGGCTGCAACGATTCATCGCTTAAATCGAGTAATTGGATTAGAAAAAAAAACATTGATTCGTATTCTGTTGCGTCGATGATTTGTTTAATGACTTTTGAAAAATTGTTAAAATCCAGACTGCATTGAATGCCCAGAACTCCGAAATCCCTCAGCCTTGGTGCCCCACTTGGATTGATCGGCCTTGATCAATTTACATTGTATCGTCCTGCTTGATGTGCCATTGCTTTTTCTCTAGTTATCCAGTGATATTGGTACTTGGAAGAAGTGTTTCTTATCTCCTGTTTTGGTGGTGAGGAATAGTATCTTAGAACAGTGATTTTCAACCACTGTGCTGCGGCACACTAGTGTGCCGTGAGATATTGTCTGGTCTGCCGTGGAAAATAATGCAACTTCCCCTAATTGGTCCAAAAAATATTTTTTGCAAATCAATAATCATAATAATGTGCCGTTGTCTAGTGCCTGTGCTGTGTAGAGCTTGGCAGGGTAATCTTGTAATACTCCATATCAGTAGGTGGCAGCAGGTAGTTCATTGCTTTGTAGAAGTCGGAACGCGTCGAGGATGGTTTGTCGTGATCCCAATATGCAGAGCACAGCGGGAGACAGCGTGCAGGTAAAAAGGTATGTAACGCTTAAACCAAAAATTAACAAAAGGCAAGTCCCATTAGGAAAAGTCACTGAAGCATAGGGATGGCTATGTAAAACAAAAGTAAAACTGAACTGGCTACAAAGTCAACAAAAACAGAATGCTGGACGACAGCAAAAACTTACAGCGTATGGAGCAAAGACGGCGTCCACATAGTACATCCGTACATGACATGACAATCAACAATGTCCCCACAAAGAAGGATGGCGTACGCACAACTTAAATAGTCTTGATTGCGAAAACAAAGCAGGTGCGGGCAATAGCACTCAAAGGAAGGCGTGAAGCTGCTACAGGAGAACACCAGCAAAACAGGAAGGGTCACCAAAATAACAGCGCAAGACAGGAGCTAAAGCACGACACACAAACTCAAAATAAGGCACAGCAACCTGGGGGAGTTTCAGTTTTTAAGCTTTTCTGCTGGTGGTGTGCCTCCGTATTTTTTTTTTATGAAAAAAATGTGCCTTGGCTGAAAAAAGGTTGAAAAACACTGTCTTAGAAGATGACATGTTAATTGCGGCATGTTCACCAATTCGAGCCATGTTCACCAATTGCATCTCCTGCATGTGTTTAATATGGCATAGAGAAATATAATTTGAGCATGCATCCCTTTTAAAGGAATTTTTCACTTTTATAAAATATTTTGCCATGTGAACACTGGGACACAGCTGCAATAAAGATTGCAGGTGATTTAGAAAGGCAAATTTGAATTGCTTAGTTTTTTCTTTTGTATTTGCAGATTTAAGGATGAGTCCTAACAAGAATGTAAATGATGTAATGCAAAACATGTAAGCATTTTTACTCTTTTTATTCCAAACTTAGGTACTAAAAATACTTTTTATACATACAGTACATGGTGTGTATCCATCCCACTCTGAGCCCCCCTGGGACCCACACAGGCGCAGCCTCATAATATCAGTTGGTGAATTTTATGTGTGTCTGCTGGTTTATTACATATGCAGAGGCATCAGCGCATAGGAAAATGGAAAAATGCATCAGTGTATTCAGAGAAAGGCAGACCGAAGACAGCTCAGGAAATAAATCTACATCTGCCAGGCTCCATGCAAACGTCACGGTCATCCTTAATGGTGAAACCATTGATGAAAACAGATAAGACATTTTTAAATATTCAGACATTCCTTTCACGCAGTATCAAAAGCGTCCAGATGTGGGACGCTGAAGTTGTATCATGAAGGAAAAGACAGCCATTGAAAGGAATGCCTCTGAATTTTCAACCATAAAAAAGTATTTTACGGCATGCAAATAAATGGTAATTTTGGATTAGGGAGAAATAAAAACATGCCAATAAACCCTATCATTTGGGACTAAAACTCCACAAACAGGAGACACTTTCAATTTTCCTTGGCTGCCTCCCTCTTTTAGATGCTTGCGATTGCCGCAAAATTAATCCATTCAACAATCTGTGGCTTAAATTTGAGGATTTACAGTTTTTTTTTAGAATATCAATAAGTTCCAATTGAAGAGAGGATTCTTTTGCAATTCAGGCATGTTCAGGCGATAACGCTGGAGTTGGCATGAAGGGAGGCAAAGATGGATTAATTATGCAGAGAACATGGAAATTCTGCTTATCATCGCTTAGCAAAGGAGCCCAGCTCACATAATCAGAAAAACGAGGATGAAAAAAATAACAATGCAATGGCACCTTCCAGCCCATCGTGTTACAAGTTAGATTTTCCCTGTAATTAAAAAGTAACATACAATTATATGCCTATCTATGAGTGGGTTTATATTAAATAATTGCATTGCAATGTGAAGTGAAAAACAGAAAAAGAAGTTTAGAAAAGGGTTTTGCACTCGGGTATAGCTCCCCTGGGTTGGATTGAACTACTTAGAAAGTCAACATTTAAATTATCTTTGGAAAGCAAACAAAGACAAAGACTAAAGAGGAATGACAGAGGCGGAATATATATTTATTTACACGCTTTTTGCAATAAATAAATAGTGATTATGTCTTAAGGCAGTTCGTAAAGCCCCACTGAGAGAGTTATGATACTGAAAGATATAGTGGGGGAAATAATTATGTGTAAGTTTACCCCCCTACAAAGACACCAACAGTCCAGAATGTTTATGGATATAAAAAAAAAAGAGAGAGACAGAAGATTAAAAAAAAAAAACCCTCCAAAAATAAACACAAATGTGATTGAGAAATTATTAATAAATGTATTAATTTGTGTTTGATTGAAGGAAGGAAGTATTTGATGCCAAAGCAGAAATTTGGCAACACAGATGATGGACGTTTTTGGAGTTGGTCACCAGGAAGGGTTTTTGGTGCACCCCTCTTTACAGATACTCAGGGTCACCCCTCCGAATATACACAGATCAAGCATGGTGCAGAGAGCCCCGCGTAAATAAGCCCATGCAAAACATCAATGAGTTAATGAATGTTGCAAACATATTCCTAGCTCCTTCCTGCTCCATCACTGATAAGAATACAATGGCACATTAGGATCAAACCCTGGTCAGAGATGTGTCAGGAAGGTCAGTGTATGTTTTGGTCATTGAGGTTTTTTTTTTTTCATCAGGGAAATTGAAACAATTGATTTATTTGAATTTCATTTTGAAATACAAAAATAAAGTGGGTTTCTTTCCAGGGCAAAAAGCAATAACTAGATCTAAATCATTTTAGATTTTATATAACAAAATACGTTGCTATTTAAAGACAAGGCCGAAAACTGGCCTGTAGGAATAAACAGTGAGGTGTTTTATCCTACCTTTAAGTATAAAATATATTGATCATCATCACTTGGTTTGTCTAACGCAGGATGCAACACACAAATGTTTTTTTCCTACATGACAGTCCGCGGTCCTACTTTTAAATAGCAACTTCCGGTTCCCTTGTCACAAAAATAATAAAACAACTGTTTTCATTAGAGATGTCCGATAATGGCTTTTTTGCCGATATCCGATATTCCGATATTTTTCCAACTCTTAGTTACCGATTCCGATATCAACCGATACCGATATATACAGTCGTGGAATTAACACATTATTATGCCTAATTTTGTTTTGATGCCCCGCTGGATGCATTAAACAATGTAACAATTTTTTCCAAAATAAATTAACTCAAGTTATGGAAAAAAAAAATGCCAACATGGCACTGCCATATTTATTATTGAAGTCACAAAGTGCATTATTTTTTTGAACATGCCTCAAAACAGCAGCTTGGAATTTGGGACATGCTCTCCCTGAGAGAGCATGAGGAGGTTGAGGTGGGGGGGCTGGAGGGGGGGGTTTATATTGTAGCGTCCCGTAAGAGTTAGTGATGCAAGGGGTTCTGGGTATTTGTTCTGTTGTGTTTATGTTGTGTTACGGTGCGGATGTTCTCCCGAAAGGTGTTTGTCATTCTTGTTTGGTGTGGGTTCACAGTGTGGCGCATATTTGTAACAGTGTTAAAGTTGTTTATACGGCCACCCTCAGTGTGACCTGTATGGCTGTTGACCAATTATGCCTTGCATTCACTTGTGTGTGTGAAAAGCCGTAGATATTATGTGACTGGGCCGGCACGCAAAAGCAGTGCCTTTAAGGTTTATTGGCGCTCTGTACTTCTCCCTACGTCCGTGTACACAGCGGCGTTATAAAAAGTCATACATTTTACTTTTTGAAACCGATACCGATAATTTCCGATATTACATTTTAAAGCATTTATCGTCTGATAATATCGGCAGTCCGATATTATCGGACATCTCTAGTTTTCATTGATTTACTTGTTTATTTCCTGTTAATAGCGGCTTACTTTCTGCTGTAACATGCTTCCATCTACGGTTCTTAAACTTTACTAAACCCTTATGTTACTATTGTGATGGGTTGCTGTTGATGGCATAATCCCAGGATGCAGAGAATGCAGGCGGTGTGCAAGCGCAAAGTCTCCTTATTAGATACCGGCCCACAAGGCACCGTACATTGAAACAACGTTGAGAACTTGTTGAATTACGTCCTGACGTTGAGCAACTCAGACCTAACGTTGAAACAACATGCTCTTTGACAACATTTAATCACTTGACATTGATCTGACCATTGAATTTTGGTCAATACCTAACCAATAGTATACAACACAAATACAATGTTGAAAAAACATTCCTTTTACTGATGTTTACTCAATGTCAGGTTGTGACGTTGATTTGACCATTGACATTCGCTCATTTCCCAATCAACAACATGGATTCAGCGTTTTCAGATTTACAAATACAACTATTTGTTGTTTCTTTGTTGTTGTTTTGAAGTGACATGTTTGTATGATCAACGTTGTATCAACGTCTTGTGCCTACTGGGAAGCAGAGTATAAAAAACAAAACAAAGAGCACAAACAAGCGTGGGATGCAAAAGCTAGCAAAAACAAGTCAAAGTAAGGCTAGGTAGGACAAGCTAGGGCAGGGGTCAGCAACCCGCGGCTCCGGAGCCGCATGCGGCTCTTTGACCACTCTGATGCGGCTCAGCTACATACATGCCAACCCCCCCGATTTTCCCAGGAGATTTATGGATCTAAGTGTCTCTCATAGGTAGCTCCCAGGGAAAATATAATCCTATTTACACTCTAATTACTAAATAAAGGGAGTGTCCTAATTGCACTGCAGTAATTGTCCTCTATAGCATTTACATACAGCGTGCCAGCCCGGCCACAAGTTGTATGTTGCTTTTACTTGCACACACAGGAGACAGCAAAGCATACTTACTCATCAGCCACACAGCTTACACTGACGGTAGCCGTATCAAACAACTTTAACATTGTTACGTTACAAATATGCGCCACACTGTGAACCCACACCAAAAAAGAATGAAAAACACATTTCTGGAGAACATCTCACCGTAACACAACATAAACACAACACAACCAATACCCAGAATCCCATGCAGCCCTAACTCTTCCGGTCTACATTATACACCCCCGCTACCACCAAATCCCCCCACACATCAACCCCCCCCCCTCTCCGTGCGTTGGTTGAGCGGAAGAGTTAGAGCTGCATGGGATTCTGGGTATTGGTACCGTCAGTGTAAAATGTGTGGCTGCTGAGGTAGTACGCCTTGCTGTCACTTACGTGAACAAGCTGAAACTGCATTCTACATGTGGTTGAGCAGGTACACTGCTAGGGCAGGCTGTAGAGGGCGCCAAAAGCAGTGTCATCATGCCCTGATATTCGGGAGTCTCCCGGGAAAAATGAGAGGGTTGGCAAGTATGACGCTATCAAGCGCCATTCATTCAAAACTCGCGGGCCGCACTAACATCAAATTTCCACATTAAAGTGCGCGCCGGTGCGTGTGTTGGAGACCCCTGGTTAACATAGCACAAAGAGCTTTGTATGCGGTGTTTTTCATTTTAAATTTAAAATTTTTTTTTGTGGCTCCCATTATTTTCTTTAATTTGTGAAACTTGCCAAAATGGCTCTTTGAGTGGTAAAGGTTGCCAACCCCTGAGCTAGGGTAAGCAACCCTAGAAGGCACAACCCTCTCATTGGAACAAAGAACCAGCATCATAAGATATGGCTTCCTTGGTAATTCACACTGCAGGACTGCTTCTAAAATGCCCATAAAAAGTGCTGCATGTTTCAAAAGTGAGAAAATGTCACAAGTAAGAGCATGATAACATGAATGTGCAGTAAATGAGCGTCTCCATGGTGAAAGCCCCTGAGTACATGCAAAAAAGTAGATCACACACAACACGCCCACCAATAGTACACCCAATTTTTGTTAAGCGTGTGGTGTTTGGATCATTGTAGATCAGGTGCTAAATCGGGGGTCGGCAACCCGCGGCTCTCGAGCCACATGCGGCTCTTTAGTGCCGCCCTAGTGGCTCTCTGGAGCATTTTTACAAAAGGATTGAAAATGGAAAAAGATGAGGGAAAATATATTTTTATTTTAGTATGTTTTTTGTTTGAGGACAAACATGACACAAACCTTCCCAATTGTTAGGAAGCCCACTGTTTAATATGTTTAATATAAGTATTTGGTGAACATCGTTTTGTCCTACTGATTTTGGCGGTTCTTGAACTCACCATAGTGTGGGCTGTGACGCAACAGTTTGTTTACATGTACAATCTTCCGCTCCTTCTTTGTCTCATTTTGTCCACCACAAGTTTTATGCTGTGCGCGAATGCACAAAGGTGCACTTTGTTGATGTTATTGACTTGTTGGAGTGCTAATCAGGCATATTTGGTCACTGCATGACTGCAAGATAATCCCTGCTAACATGCTATTTAGGCTAGCTGTATGTACAGTCGTGGTCAAAAGTTGTAAAGAACATAATGTCATGGCTGTCTTGAGTTTACAATGATTTCTATAACTCTTATGTTTTTGTGATAGAGTGATTGGAGCACATACTTGTTGGTCACAAAAACATTCATGAAGTTTGGTTCTTTTATGAATTTATTATGGGTCTACTGAAAATGTGACCAAATCTGCTGGGTCAAAAGTATACATACAGCAATGTTAATATTTGGTTACATGTCCCTTGGCGAGTTTCACTGCAATAAGGCGCTTTTGGTAGCCATCCACAAGCTTATGGCAAGCTTCTGGTTGAAATTGTGACCACTCCTCTTGACAAAATTGGTGCAGTTCAGCTAACTTTGTTGGTTTTCTGACATGGACATTTTTCATCAGCATTGTCCACACGTTTAAGTCAGGACTTTAGGGAGGCCATTATAAAACATTAATTCTAGCCTGATTTAGCCATTCCTTTACCACTTTTGACGTGTGTTTGGGGTCATTGTCCTGTTGGAACACCCAACTGCGTCCAAGACCCAACCTCCGGGCTGATGATTTTAGGTTGTCCTGAAGAATTTGGAGGTAATCCTCCTTTTTCATTGTCCCATTTAAAGCACCAGTTCCATTGGCAGCAAAACAGGCCCAGAGCATGATACTAGCACCACCATGCTTGACGGTTGGAATGGTGTTCCTGGGATTAAAGGTCTCACCTTTTCTCCTCCAAACATATTGCTGGGTATTGTGGCCAAACAGCTACATTTTTGCTTCATCTGACATCACATGGACAAAGATAAGACCTTCTGGAGGAAAGTTCTGTGGTTGGCTTTTAATTTTTTGCGGCTCCAGACAGATTTGTTTTTTGTATTTTTGGTCCAATATGGCTCTTTCAACGTTTTAGGTTGCCGACCCCCGCCCTAAGTGATGATTCTAAGATTTGATAGATAGAATAAGTTGCTTTCCATAAATTTTGTAGCATATCGGTCCAATACTGACTCTCTCAACAGACCCATGGAACAAATCCCTTGAAACTTCTCCGGTCATTCTTCTCACCTAAGATAGCTTTTCCAGTTCACCTGCAGATTGCAGAGAGCCTTTCAGACCGCGCACCTGTTGCCGGAGCCTTGATTTAGCTTCAGAGGGCACTTTGACAAAAGAGGAAAAAAGGAGATTGAGGAGGAAGAAGAGGCAAGAGAAAAGATAGCTATCGAAGGCTCTCCACCGGACAATACGTTTTCACTCACCATTCAAATGTATCTGTGGAATGCTTGAGTGATTCATTACAGCAGATTCTGAAGTGTGACAATGGACCTGAGAAATGAGTGATGGTATCTTCTGGCTGATTTCATTTCCCTGATCCCCCTTATCCCCCCTGGCCTGTGTACTTCTATTAATTAGAAAGTGGAGATTTCCACTCATCAACTGATGGGTTTCATGCTCTGCTCTGTCACAAATCTCCCGTCCTTGCCATCACTCTTTTCTCAACCCGTGACTCCTCAGGAGCACACATTGTCCACTTCGCCTTCAATCTCAGCCGCGAGTCTTGGGGTGGCTTTGGGGATTCATAAATATTTATAAACCGATTACGAAAGGATAATAAAGTTATAAGACATTGGTTGGTTACCCTTGAAGAGTGCACTGGAGGACTCCCCAAAGAAGGGGAATGTATCCAAGTGTGACAGACTCCTTCATTTCTTCTTTGTATTTAACTCATTTCTTGCAGCATTACAAAATACCTTTTTATAGCCAACTAGTGTTGTCCCGATACCAGAATGTATTTCGATACTTTTTGATACTTTTCTAAATAAAAGGCACCACAAAAAAATTGCATTATTAGCTTTATTTTAACAAAAAAATCTTAGGGTACATTAAACAATTTGTTTCTTATCGCAAGTGTGTCCTTATATAAAATAGTAAATATACAAGACAACTTGTCTTTTGTTAGTAAGTAAACAAACAAAGGCTCCTAATTTAGTCTGCTGACATATGCAGTAACATATTGTGTCATTTTCCATTCTATTATTTTTGTCCAAATTATTAAGGACAAGTGGTAGAAAATGAATTATTCATCTACTTGTTCATTTACTGTTAATATCTGCTTACTTTCTCTTTTAACATGTTCTATCTACACTTCTGTTAAAATGTAATAATCACTTATTCTTCTGTTGTTTGGATGTTTTACATTAGTTTTGGACGATACCACAAAATTGTGTATCAATCTGATACCATGTCGTTAAAGGATCATACATTGGTCATATTCAAAGTCCTCATGTGTCCAGGGACATATTTCCTGAGTTTATAAACATGATATAAATAAATAAAAAACGAAAGAAGATGTTGTCATGCCAAAAAATATCGATGTAATTATAAAAGTCTCGACTAGATACGCTCCTGTACTTGGTATCATTACAGTGGATGTTAGGTGTAGATCCCCCAATGGCGTTTGTTTACGGTGTGTAGTGAAGCATGTTTAGCCATTCCTCGTCCTGCAGGGATGATACCTGTACGAAACATACTTTATTTGTCGCCATGAAGGCGAGGATCAGTTATTTAGAAGTAGCTAAAACACTGCGGACTGCGGATGGACTTTAGCCGCTAGCTAGCTAGCCATGTCTTAAAGCACCTCTTCCTGAGGGCGTTTCAGTGTTATAACTTCACCTTTATCGTTAGTTTTTAAGCCAAAATGCGTCCGTTCTCCCTTTTCTGTCTACACACTGTGACTGCTTGTAAGTACTCCGTGATTGTGCGCTGCCGAACATGCTCGTAAACCAGCAACGACAGGACGTGACGACGACGGGAGGCACCAGTACTTTATAGAGGCGGTATAGTACCGAATATGATTCATTATGATCGCGGTACTATACTAATACCTGTACACGGTACAACCTTATAGCCAACCTTTCTTTAATTTCATTTTTAACATGGGCAGTTATCCTATAAGCCAGGCATTCTCAAACTGTGGTATGTGTACCACTAGTGTTACACGGGCTCCATCGAGTGGTATGGCAAAGAATCTTTTGGTTAGATGACAATGTTTTATTTTCCTATAGTGTGTAATGTTACAGTGACCAACAATATTGAATATACCTGTCGAATAACACCGCTGCCTTGTTTTTAATGAATACTTAGGCCTACAATACTACTGTATTTTTAATGTTTGTTTTAACGTCCGAAATGCAGCTGAGGCATTGACTTTCAAATTCTTGTTCTCTAATTCATGAAAAAGAAAATACATTAACCAAAATGGTAAACATGGTAAATGTATGGTTTTACAATCTGTATAATCTACATTTAACACACTTCCCCGTGGTGCTTCTGACATTGTTTAACAAGAGTATTCAACATTGCAGCAATATTTTGAAGACAGAAAATAGGACAATTATTATAAGTCCCCTTAATAAGAAATCAATGCCCCTAACCTTCTCCAGGAAAGCACTGTATGCTTTTTTTTAAAAAGTAGTTTCTTTTAGTTTTAATTAAAAGCCTCTCCACATCTTTGCCTTAAAGATGGCAGCAACTACCACCTGCCAGCTCAGGTGTGTCCCCTTCATGGTGAGTCAGTATTGTGCACCTCACCTCACACTTCCTAGCAGCTTTTTGTCTTATTAGCAAGAATAATTTTGTCACATATACTTACTTTCAACTGGAAGGCATGGTGTTTAATTAATGTTTTTGCGGACATTATCTTGGCAAAAAGCTGACAAACCAAAACAGGCACATAATGTTTGTTTGTTTACTTTATTTCGAACATGCACACGTTACATTGGAATAATCTTTAGTTTAAAAATTCACAATACACAATGTCCAAAAAGGAGTAGGAAGAAGCAGAGCTTATTCAATCATGCCCCTTTTCACTATCACATGAGTCAGAGTAAATATGTTCACCTCCTGTGTCTAATATACACAACTCACACTCAAAACATTTGCAAATTATGGTATTTTTACTTAAAGGGGAACTGAATTTTTTTTGGAATTTTGCCTATTGTTCACAATTATTGTGAGGAACAAACGTCCTTTTTTTTCTTTTCTTTTTTTTTTACGTTTTAAAGATGATAAAAAACACTTGGAAGATGCGGCTAATGGGAGTCACCTTCAAAGCCCTTTAAAACAACTTCAAAACCCTCCATCATTGTTTTATATACACACTGTAAGTATATACACTACCGTTCAAAAGTTTGGGGTCACATTGAAATGTCCTTATTTTTGAAGGAAAAGCACTGTACTTTTCAATGAAGATAACTTTAAACTAGTCTTAACTTTAAAGAAATACACTCTATACATTGCTAATGTGGTAAATGACTAATCCAGCTGCAAATGTATGGTTTTTGGTGCAATATCTACGTAGGTGTATAGAGGCCCATTTCCAGCAACTATCACTCCAGTGTTCTAATGGTACAATGTGTTTGCTCTTTGGCTCAGAAGGCTAATTGATGATTAGAACACCCTTGTGCAATCATGTTCACACATCTGAAAACAGTTTAGCTCGTTACAGAAGCTACAAAACTGATCTTCCTTTGAGCAGATTGAGTTTCTGGAGCATCACATTTGTGGGGTCAATTAAACGCTCAAAATGGCCAGAAAAAGAGAACTTTCATCTGAAACTCGACAGTCTATTCTTGTTCTTAGAAATGAAGGCTATTCCACAAAATTGTTTGGGTGACCCCAAACTTTTGAACGGTAGTGTATATAATGTCGTAACAGACACGTTCATAACAATATGTAATATGTTCACTATTTACCTTATTTTGGTCATTTTAATCATTTCCAGGACTGATTTCTTCCGCGCATTGATTTCTGTTTCCATAGCAGCGCACGTCCGACTTCTGGCAACATGTGTGTTCCTAATTCCGGACTCAAACACATGTGTGTGTGTGTTCTAAACATGGCAGACTTGGTAACAGATAACAAAGATGGCTATTTTTGGGCAAATGAGTATTCACAACCTTATATTTTTGAAGCTAAATATTCTGCTGCTCATACAAGCGAGCGCAAAGGAAGCCAGGAGAGGGGGGATGAAAGCAATTTTGACGCCATAAATAAGGAATTTGGAGCCAAACTATTTCGACATAAATGGAGTGCATTCCCAAAATCAACAGGAAACGTCCCCGGCCAGCTGGACAAAACGAACAACTGTCCACCGAGTGAGTCACTTTAATATCGATCATGACACACGCAGCACGCCACGTGTGTTTGTATAACTACTCTACATACGCTGTCTGGCTAGCTCAGCTGTGTACAAACAAAACATGAAATGTGGGCTAATACTTTACGGATATGATTGTTCATGTTTTTCAGTCAGTACAAATTGGTGTTCTATCACAGTGTTGTGCATTACAAACTCAAACGCGTTTCGTGTTGTTGTAGATGCTAGCTTATCGCTTGCCGTAGTTAGCTTTCACGGCTAATACCGAAGCACGCCGATGTGTTACTACGATAGAAAAATAGTTCTTCAGTGTTCGCTCTTACAATAACTATGTCGCTACAGCTTGGTTATTATAAAGATTACGGAACGTAAATGAAGTATTGTTGACGGTTTTTCAATGCATTTTTAAATTGATTTAGAGGTAGAATTAATTGCTCCCATTAGCTGCATTGCTAGCCACCTAGAACGAGACGATTTTTGTATGTTAGGAAGCGAAAAAAACAAAAACCTTTTGTTTTCTTGTCTCGCATAATGATTGTGAACGATAGACAAAATTCCAAAAAAAAGTACAGTTCCCCTTTAAGCAAATGTTAACACATTTATACTTTTTTTTTTTTTTTGCTGCAGCTTTTACATATACTGTAATATTGTACATGGTAATTGGGATTTGTTATATATTGTATATTTTATATACAAATATAGGCTGATTGGCAACACTAAATTAGCCCTAGTGTGTGAATGTGAGTGTGAATGTTGTCTGTCTATCTGTGTTGGCCCTGTGATGAGGTGGCGACTTGTCCAGGGTGTACCCTGCCTTCCGCCCGTGTGCAGCTGGGATAGGCTCCGGCACCCCCGTGACCCCGTAAGGGACAAGCGGTAGAAAATGGATGGATGGATGGATAATACAATATAATAATATATCAGTATATATTATATACTGCATATATAATATGTACATTTTACATATGTTATATTTCATGTTGCTACTATGGTACATTTTTAGTCTACTTAATACCTTTTGTTTTCACCCTCGTTTTGTGCCCTTGTGTGCATTATCCTTTCCATCCTTATCCCTTCTAACCTTTGTAACTGACCTACTGTGTGGAACAATTTCCCTTGCGGATCAATAAAGTTTGAAGTCTAAGTCTAATAGTTCAATTGACAATTATTTATATTTACGTTGTGTTTTTGACTGCACGTCACTTGTCTACAGAGACGAGATGGTCCTGCAAAGACGACATGTACTTTATTCATTCCGTGAGGGGAGTGATTGTGTCACGCCCAGAACAACTCTTGCTCGGGTTTTTAGGGACTGTCTGAGTTTTGAAAAAGTGCCATTTATTATTAATGACACCCAGCAGAGCAGAAACGGCCAGTTTCCCTGTTGTTGTTCGTGGTGCTCGGGGGTGAAGTCTGGCAATTATCTATTATATGTGGGTGGCAATTGACGGCAGCATCAACTCCTGTTAGTAGCATGACTGCAGAGGAAATGAGAGTGAACCGCCCCAACTAATTATCCTTCCCCACTTCCTTCAATATTAAGACATTAATGTTGATTAGTCTTCCTAATTAGGTTATGCTTTTGATTCCACTTATGTATTTTTTCCTTCTGGCTTTTTAGTATGATAATCTCTTTTTTCCATACTAGCCTGTAAAGTTATTCCTTCAGTCACGGACATTTGCAATTGCATACAAATTGGAGCGGTATGTAATTCTATTAATGTATGTATTAAATTCAATGATTTTAACTGTCTTGCTGGTCAAATAATAAAGGGCCCATTTAATGCTGACATCATTGGCACTTATTTCATAGTTCTAGACCAGCAACTCGAGGCTCTGGAGCCGCATGCGGCTCTTCTGCCTCCCTCAGATTTTTATAAAACCCCGGAGTGAGAAAAGTTGCCTGCTCAGTGGTCCTCGTGGTTAGAGTGTCCGCCCTGAGATCGGTAGGTCGTGAGTTCAAACCCGAGTCATACCAAAGACTATAAAAATGGGACCCATTACCTCCCTGCTTGACAATCAGCATCAAGGGTTGGAATTGGGGGTTAAATCACCAAAATGATTCCCGAGCGCGGCCACTGCCGCTGTTCACTGCTCCCCTCACCTCCCAGGGGGTGGAATCAGGGGATGGGTCAAATGCAGAGGGTAATTTCACCACACCTAGTGTGTGTGTGTGACTATCAGTGGTACTTTGTCTTTAAGTTTGCATTTTTGAAAAGAGTTCTATAATTTCCGACCGTCTGTGAGACCGTGAAGGCACTCTGGCAGTGTCCTGAGGCGCAATTTTAAGGTTTTTCTTATGGTTTATAAATGTTTTTATGTTATTGGGGCTTCTTGTCTTTCAGATTTGCTTTTACCCTATGAACCTTCCCGGGCCCTGAGATCCTCCGGCACTCATCTCCTAATTATTCCCAAAGTCAGGACACAAAGTCACGGGATGGCATCTTTCCACTACTATGGCCCCCGTCTATGGAACAGATTGCCGGAGGACCTCAGGGCTGTGGAGAACGTTCATGTTTTTAAGAGCAGGCTTAAGACCCACCTTTTTGATTAGGCTTTTACCTGATATTAATTATTTTATTAAAGTCATTTGTATTTTACTTTGTATCCTATTAGTTTTGCAATATTTTATTTAGTTCTATTTATTTATTATTTACTCACTGTATATTAATTTTATTTAATTTAAATTTTATTTTTTTCTATTATTCTTAATATGTAGGGATGTCCGACAATGGCTTTTTGCCGATACCCGGTATTCCGATATTGTCCAACTCTTTAATTACCGATACCGATATCAACCGATACCGATATATACAGTCGTGGAATTAACACATTATTATGAATAATTTGGACAACCAGGTATGGTGAAGATAAGGTCCTTTTTTAAAAATAATAATAAAATAAGATAAATAAATTGAAAACATTTTCTTGAATAAAAAAGAAAGTAAAACAATATAATGTGTGTGTGTTTGTGTTTGGTGTCTGTGTCCATGTGTACTTACACTATATTGCCAAAAGTATTTGGCCACCCATCCAAATGATGAGAATCAGGTGTCCTAATCACTTGGCCCGGCTACAGGTGTATGAACTCAAGCACTTAGGCATGGAGACTGTTTCTACAAACATTTGTGAAAGAATGGGCCGCTCTCAGTGATTTCCAGCGTGGAACTGTCATAAGATGCCACCTGTGCAACAAATCCAGTCGTGAAATCTCCTCGCTCCTAAATATTCCAAAGTCAACTGTTCGGCTGTATTTCAAAGAAAATGGGAGAGTTTGGGAACAACAGCAACTCAGCCACCAAGTGGTAGGCAACGTAAACTGACAGAGTGGTCAGCGGATGCTGAAGCGCATAGTGCAAAGAGGTCGCCGACTTTCTGCACAGTCAGTTGCTACAGAGCTCCAAACTTCATGTGACCTTCCAATTAGCCCACGTACAGTACGCAGAGATGGACGAGTCTGGGTTTGGAGGTTGCCAGGAGAACGGTACATTTCGAACTGCATTGTGCCAAGTGTGAAATTTGGTGGAGGAGGAATTATGGTGTGGGAGTTGGGCTTGGCCCCTTAGTTCCAGTGAAAGGAACTTTGAATGCTCCAGGACGCCAAAACATTTTGGACAATTCCATGCTTCCCAACCTTTTGGGAACAGTTTGGAGCGGGCCCCTTCCTCTTCCAACATGACTGTGCACCAGTGCACAAAGCAAGGTCCATAAAGACATGGGTGACAGAGTCTGGTGTGGATAAACTTGACTGGCCTGCACAGAGTCCTGACCTGAACCCGATAGAACACCTTTGGGATGAATTAGAACAGAGACTGAGAGCCAGGCCTTCTTGACCAATGCGCTTTTGGAAGAATGGTGGAAAATTCCTATAAACACACTCCGCAACCTTGTGGACAGCCTTCCCAGAAGAGTTGAAGCTGTAATAGCTGCAAAAGGTGCACCCACATCATATTGAACCCTATGGGTTAGGAATGGGATGGCACTTCAAGTTCATACTTTTGGCAATATAGTGTATGTGTTAATGGGGTATATGGGTCATCGGGGTATTGTTTTTAACTTTATAAAGCACTTTGCGTTGCATTTCTTTTATGCATGAAAAGTGCTTTATAAATAAAGTTTGATTGATTGATTGATTGAAGGCAGGCAAGTAAAAGAGACCGGAAGCCTGTGTGTTCAGTTCAGCTTCTCGAGTGTGCAACCCTTTGGGTAAGCCAACCATGAATACTTACCAAAAGAGGAAAGGAAAAAAAAGATTAATTCACATGGACAGGTTGATTTTCCTATACAAAAAAAAATAAAACTTTTAAAAGTTTGTAAACTGTGTTACGTTTTGTCAATACTATTTTTCTCTAGTGGAGGAGGCGTCAAAATGTCTCTTGTTGCAGCCCTCCTGTTCTACTGCGAAACATGATGTCTACAGATAAAATGTAAACGAAGACTGTGGCAGTTTCATGGTGTGTAGTTTGTGTTTTGGTAGCATCTTCATCCCGAATCATGTTGTTTTCACACAGAATTTGAAGACATTAGTCAAATACTCTCGAGAAGAGAAAGGCCGAGTCAGACCCTGCAGAAAAATATTCTGCACACTATTATTATCATTATTTCGCCACTTCCTGCCACGATGGTGTCAGCAGGACTTTGCGGTTCCTTGCAGGAGCAGACCCACCAGTACCGGTACATTATGGAGCTTAATGGTATTGATATCGTTAGCACGGAAGTGTAAGTTTACGCTGCAGGGGGCACAAGCTCTGCTGCAGAACTCGAGAAAGCAGAGAAAAAGAAGGTGAGCCGCTAATATTCTATTTTGAGTCCTCTTCTACTGACATTTTCAGTAAAAAAAGCAAAAAAAACATTCAATGAAGTGCTGAAGATTAAAGTTTGTATACCAAAAACACTGATATTATGGGAAATGACTTTAAAAAAATACATTATGAGAACTTGTTAGTGAAATATTGGGCATCTGGGTGCTGTCGGTCCTCTCAAATTTCTATGGATCTTGCTCGGGGGTCAGCAACCCGCGGCTCTCGGTCCGCATGCAGCTCTTTAGTGCCGCCTAGTGGCTCCCTAGTAACATTTTTAAAAAGGATTGAACATGTTTTTATTTTATTTTTTATAAATGGCTGTGATGATAATGTACATGGCGGATTTCTAATCACTGCTATGTTGGAATTCTTAATAATATTGATACTGTTGTTGATATTATTAATTTTTGTTAGACTACTTTTGGATTGTTTTGTGTCATGTTTGTGTGTCCTCCAATTACTATGTTGATTGCTATTCTGAATGTTGCTGGGCCGGGTTTTGTTTCGGAATTGGAATTGTATTATTATGGTATTATTGTGTATTATTTTATTGGATTGATTAATAAAAGGATTTTAAAAAAAGAAAAAGAAAAAGAAAAAGTACGGAGCTTCCAAAGGGACATGGGGAATTTTTTTGTTTTAGATTATAGATGGGATGCGTGCGCATGCGTGCAAAGGAAATACATTTTTGGCAGGCATTCACATTTTGCCACAACACCTCTAAAGGGACATGGGGGAAAGTCCTAGTTGGAAATACAGCCGAATTAACTCCTGAACTGGCATTTTCACACAGACCTCAAACCATGCGCACGCATCCAATGCTTTCTCGTGCTCACGAGATACATATCTAAAAGAAAATGTCACCATGTCCCTTTAGGGCAGGGGTCACCAACCTTTTTGAAACCAAGAGCTACTTCTTGGGTACTGATTAATGCGAAGGGCTACCAGTTTGATACACACTTAAATAAATTGCCAGAAATAGCCAATTTGCTCAATTTACCTTTAACTCTATGTTATTATTAATAATTAATGATATGTACACTTAATTGAACGGTTTAAAAGAGGAGAAAACACGAAAAAAATGACAATTAAATTTTGAAACATAGTTTATCTTCAATTTCGACTCTTTAAAATTCAAAATTCAACCGAAAAAAGAAAAAAAGAAAAACTAGCTAATTCTAATCTTTTTGAAAAAATAAAAAAAATAATTTATTGAACATCATTAGTAATTTTTCCTGATTAAGATTAATTTTAGAATTTTGATGACATGTTTTAAATAGGTTAAAATCCAATCTACACTTTGTTAGAATATATAACAAATCATTATTTCTTCTAGATTTTCCAGAACAAAATTTTTAAAAGAAATTCAAAAGACTTTGAAATAAGATTTAAATTTGATTCTACAGATTTTCTAGATTTGCCAGAATATTTTTTTTGAATTTTAATCATAATAAGTTTGAAGAAATATTTCACAAATATTCTTCGTCAAAAAAACAAATTAAAATGTATTTATTATTCTTTACAATAAAAAAAATAAATTTACTTGAACATTGATTTAAATTGTCGGGAAAGAAGAGGAAGGAATTTAAAAGGTAAAAAGGTATATGTGTTTAAAAATCCTAAAATCATTTTTAAGGTTGTATTTTTTCTCTAAAATTGTCTTTCTGAAAGTTATAAGAAGCAAAGTAAAAAAAAAAAGAATTTATTTAAACAAGTGAAGACCAAGTCTTTAAAATATTTTCTTGGATTTTCAAATTATATTTGAGTTTTGTCTATCTTAGAATTAAAAATGTCGGGCAAAGCGAGACCAGCTTGCTAGTAAATAAATCAAATTTAAAAAATAGAGGCAGCTCACTGGTAAGTGCTGCTATTTGAGCTATTTTTACAACAGGCCAGTGGGCTACTCATCTGGTCCTTACGGGCTACCTGGTGCCCGCGGGCACCGCGTTGGTGACCCCTGCTTTAGGGGCTCCGTAAAAAAGAAAAAGAAAAAAAAGAAAAAAATGGAAAAAGATGGGGGAAAAATATATGTTTTTGCTTTAGTATGTTTTTTGTTTGAGGACAAACATGACACAAACCTTCCCAATTGTTAGAAAGCCCACCGTTTAATATGTTTGTGTGTATGCTTCACTGATGAGAGTATTTGGTGAACATCGTTTTGTCCTACTAATTTGGTTGGTTCTTGAACTCACCATAGTGTGGCCTGTGACCCAACAGTTTGTTTACATGTAAAATCTTCCACTCCTTCGTTGTCTCATTTTGTCCACCAAACGTTTTATACTGTGCGTGAATGCACAACGGTGCGCTTTGTTGATGTTATTGACTTGTTGGAGTGCTAATCAGACATATTTGGTCAGTGTATGATTGCAAGCTAATCAATGCTAACATGCTATTTAGGCTAGCTGCATGTACATATTGCATCATTATGCCTCATTTGTAGGTATATTTGAGCTCATTTAATTTACTTTACTTTTATCCTCTTTGTATATACTTCAGTTTCGCATGTCTCATGACACATTATCTGTAAGTAATATTGGCTGCATTTCTGATGCCATTTTTGTGTTTTCATTTTTTGCGGCTCCAGACAGATTTGTTTTTTGTATTTTTGGTCCAATATGGCTCTTTCAACGTTTTTTTGGGTTGCCGACCCCTGCACCAGCTGAACAATTGGTCAACCTGGACAAGTTTACAAGAGGCAGCTAACTTCCAAACAACGACTACATCTGATAAACTGTTGAAGCCCCTCTCCCTCTTTGCAGCGGTTCACAAGGACATGACTTGGCAGAAAAAGCAGAGTGTGTTGTAAGATTGGGTCTGGAGTAAATTATAGTGAGATTCTCTCAGAGATGACAGATGGAATCTGTCTGGTAAGGCTTGATGTGGAGCTGCAGGTGATACATGATGTGTGATAAGGCGATGATGTCACCGCCGCAGGTGCCTCTTGCCATCCACCTCCACCCCTACGACCCCCCCGCCCCCCACTTGTGTGGAAAATGGAAGCTCTCTGAGCGACTAGTGGAATACTGTTAACCCTCCTCACAATGAACACAGTGATCGTAGTTTTACAGCAAACCTACTCCCAGACACCAATAAAATAATACAATTGCAAGGTTTACCATTTCAAGGATGTGGGTTTGAAACCCCAAGGCATGGTTATAATATGAAGGGCATCTGGCATAGACACTAAGCCAATGATTCTCAAACTGTGGTACGGTACGCGGGGTCCATGTAGTGCTACGCCATATAATCACTTATTTGAATATTAAAATGGTAGGACTCCAGCCGTTATCAAAGGTGTATCAGCCTTAAATGGAGGTTGTTACAATACAACTACTGTAGGCGACACCAAAACAAACAAGACACCAACAGTTTAGTCCAACTCTGTCATTTCGAACCAAATGTTCCTCGCATTCTACGCTTACGTCCGCCCTTACCCAGGCTACCAGCCAATCATCACGGAGAACACATGTAGATAAAGACAAAGGCACAGGTACTGCATCAAAAAGCGACATCGGTGTGTGAAGGATATCAACACATGGGCTCAGGAACACTTCAGAAAACCACTGTCAGTAACTACTGCATCTGTGATGGTATGAGGGTGTATTAGTGTCCAAGGCATGGGTAACTTACACATCTGTGAAGGCACCATTAATGCTGAAAGGTACATACAGGTTTTGGAGCAACATATGTTGCCATCCAAGCAATGTTATCATGGACGCCCCTGCTTATTTCAGCAAGACAATGCCAAGCCACATTCCGCACGTGTAACAACAGCGTGGCTTCGTAGTAAAAGAGTGTGGGTACTAGACTGGCCTGCCTGTAGTCCAGACCTGTCTCCCATTGAAAATGTGTGGCGCATTATGAAGCGTCAAATACCACAACGGAGACTGTTGAACAACTTAAGCTGTACATTAAGCAAGAATGAGACATAATTCCACCTGAAAAGCTCCAAAAACTATTTGAAATGTGGACTTGTAAAGACCACAGAACACTTTCCCACTTTGCATCAGTCCATCTTAGATGAGTACGGCCCAGCGAATCTGGCGGCGTTTCTGGGTGTTGTTGATATATGACTTTCGCTTTGCATAGTCCAGTTTTAACTTGCACTTACAGATGTAGCAACCAACTGTAGTTACTGACAGTAGTTTTATGAAGTGTTCCTGAGCCCATGTGGTGATATCTTTTACACCTTTATGTCGCTTTTTTCTGCAGTACCGCCTGAGGGATCGAAGGTCCGTATTATCATCGCTTACGTGCAGTGATTTCTCCGGATTATTTGAACCTTTTGATGATATTACGGACCGTAGATGGTGAAATCCCTAAATTCCTTGAATAGCTGGTTGAGAAATGTTGTTCTTAAACTGTTCGACAATTTGCTCACGCATTTTTTCACCAAGTGGTGACCCTCGCCCCATCCTTGTTTGTGAATGACTGAGCATTTCATGGAAGCTGCTTTTATACCCAATCATGGCACCCACTTGTTCCCAATTAGCCTGTTCACCCGTGGGATGTTCCAAATAAGTGTTTGATGAGCATTCCTCAACTTTATCAGTCTTTTTTGCCACTTGTGCCATGTTGAAACATGTTGCAGGCATCATATTCCAAATGAGCTAATATTTGCAAAAAATAACAAAGTTTACCAATTCGAACTTTAAGTATCTTGTCTTTGCAGTCTATTCAATTGAACATAAGTTGAAAAGGATTTGCAAATCATTGTATTCTGTTTTTATTTACGATTTACACAACATGCCTACTTCACTGGTTTTGGGTTGAGTATATAAAAGTGGGATTTTCTTTTGAAAAGACATGTTACATGTTAAAGTTGTGATGTTTTAGGGAGGCCAAGCAGTGAATTTAATTCACTTCAGTGGGCGCTGCTGACTTAAGATAGTGTTTTGAGCTGAATTGAGCTCGTAATTTGAGGTACCACTGCAATTACCTTTTTACAAATTCAATCCATCGAGGAGTAATTCTGTTGGTAATTGAATGGCTTTTTGAAAGTAATTCTCCCAACACGGTTAATAAAGTATTGAGTGGTCTTGATTATGTGCTATAACTAGCAGAAGTCTCAAAAGAAACAAAAACAGACGAAAAAGAGTGAAGTTAATGGTATTATTGTGTGAATGCTCCAAATCATTCACACACATGGTTTGTGACACCAAAATTCATCTTTTTAAACTTCTGCTTCTTTTTCTCCAGATTTTGGCCAGTTCTACCTTCCACATTTTTCACCCGATTCAAACCATTCCAACTTCAAACTGTTCAGCCTATCCGGGAATCGCGGGCTTTCCCTTGACAAATTCCAAAAATTCCCAGTTTTCCGGGACATTTTTCAAACTTCCACCATTTCCACATTTTTCAACCGATTCAAACCATTCCACCTTCAACACATTCCACCATTCTGGAAATTCAAACTTCCCTTTTTCCAAGTTCAAAAAAATTCTAGGATTTTCCAGAATTCCTGGTTTTCCAAAGCCCTATTTCCACCCTTTTTTCTGGCGACTACTCCTTCCACATTTCTCAACGCATTTCAACCGTTCCACCGTCCAAACATTCTTCTTAATTAGGACAAAAAAACAAAGTTGTATTTTTAAACTGGAAAAATTCCCGGTTTTCCCGAAATTCCAGGAATTCCGTAATACCATTTCTCAATTCATCATGTCACTACTTCAACAAATTTCGACCGATTTGAAAAATTCCAACACCAACCATTTCAACTCATTCAGACTATTCAAGTTTTTTTTTACCATTTTCTAAAAAATCCCCGCTTTTCCCGAAATTCCCAAATGTTTTGGAAATTCCCACTGAAATGAATGGGACATTTTTCCAAGTTCCACAACTCCTACATTTTTCATCTGATTCAAACTGTTCCAACTTCAAAATAATCAGCCTGTTTGGGAATTTTGTGCTCTACTTCAACAATTCTACAAATAAAAAAGAATCCAGGATTTCAGTTCAACTTCAGCATTGAAGCATTCACACGCAATTCCTTCAGGAATTGCCTCATCTAGTTAATATTAATAGCTTTACTGTGCTGGAGAACGGGAGGGAGGGCATTTTGTTGGAAAGTCTTTGTGAACGAACAGGTATGTCTGTACTTTTTGATAGTGGCATCTTTCCACTGCAGACATTGAGTGGGGCTTGAAGGACTTATCATTTTGAAACGAGGGAAAGTAAATATATGTTGCTTGTCAATAATTATGAATGCTTTGCCTTTTGTTTCCACGCAGCGGCTATGTATGTTGTTGTCAACGTGCCATTTCGGGCTCAGCTGCATTGGCGAGATACAGAGAGTGGCCCGTGTTGCCTTCGCTGCATTGTGATATTGCAGCTCTGCCGCTGTTCTTTCATGTTAATGGATAAACACTGGCTAACACTATATCAACTCTCAGGTTGTGTGTGTGTTTATACATAAAAACTGCCTTTAATAAGAGCTATGACATCAAAGATTGTTTTAAGGTTAGTCTGCGCGGTAATGCGGGAATTCAATTAAATTCTGTGATTGTGTATGAAAATGGGACAGGAGGGCAGCATTCAGCTAAATAGCTTTGAACTACAGATAGTTTTCATTAATTAAACTGGATTCTGAGTTGTTTAATCAATTTCAGAGCGCCAAACATTGACAATCAACCGCCTGTGGTCAGGGTGTGTGCAAGAAAAAGAGGGAAAATCACATTTGTCTGTTTGCAATGGTACCAGTGCTGCGTGCGCTTATAGGGTCTCTCTAATTAACCCCCGCACTGATAATGTGCTTAATTACTTTATATTGTGATTTTGTTTTTTCCAAGTGGTTATTCCCTTTTTTTCATTCCCTTTCAGATTGCAGATATCATCTCACACACCTCAAAAGGTGCCGAGCGGCAAATGCAATGTCCCAGTGCAACCTCCACATAAGCAGGCATCTGTGGATAGACTTTGTGATTACCACCGCGTTGGCATCAATGGAAACTGTTTGACACCTGGCCCAGGGAGGGAGCCGCGTCTGGCTCCAAGAACTCTGATTAAATAGAAAGAAAAATAGCGAAAAACTTGGTGTAATTTTGTCTGATCCCCACGCCGGTCCTGTGTCCTATCAGACACAGGACCTCTCGTCACCTTTACATTTCTCTGGGCTTATGAAAAAGACCAGACACAGGTTTGATAAAAATGAAAGAGAGAAAAAATGGTGCCAACACAAAAATGAGGTGGACTGAGCCTCTGATCCTCGGTCGTTTGATATCTGGTGGGATGCCGGAGCGACAACTTACCCGGAGCACGTTTTTTGGTCGTTTGTATTAGCATCAATTCTGGCATGCGGAAAAGAGAATATGGAAGTGAAATAATTTACTGAAAATTGATGGTAAATGACAAAACATTTACATGTTGGGAACATTCCTCCCACAGGACCCGAAAGGACACGTGAACTTGCAATGCATTGTGTATACCGTATTCTCCGGACTATAAGGCGCACTTAAAATCTTTTTTTTTCCCTCAAAACTCGACAGTGCGCCTTATAACCCGGTGCTCCTAATGTAAGGAATACGTTTTGTTGAGCTTACCCACCTCGAAGCTATTTTATTTGGTACATGGTGTAATGATAAGTGTGACCAGTAGATGGCACTCAAACATAAGAGATAAGTGTAAGCTGCACTATGATGGCAATATGTCTCAAGTAAACAACACCAACATTTTATATGTTCCATTGAAAATATAGAACATTACACACGGTTCTCAAAAATCTATCAAAATGTTTTAGTACGACTTTGGTAAGCTATGAAGCCGCACCGCTTGATGGATTGTACTGTGCTTCAACATAAGAGTATTATTATGGCGTGTGTATAAGGTAAGACATATTATCTGGTGTTTTGTTTCACAATATTATGCAAAAGCAACTTTTCTTACCTTCTGGTAACTGCTGATCTGTATTTGGGATCTGATTAAATCCTGAAAAAAGCTTCTTCTTTTTCTCTATCTTCTTATTATGTGACATTCATCCTCCACTGTTGCCATTGCTAATATAAAGTAGTGTAAAGTAATTACTTATATCTGTCAGTAAACTCGCCATGAAAGCGCTAAAACATACCGGTGTAGTGAGTTTACATTATACACCCAAGGAACTTTAGTTATTAAAGAGTTCTGGTCGGACGGTTTTCACGGGACACATTTACGGCCTTGTTGTTGTTTCCGGATGAGGAAATGCTGTCTCCGTTATTGATTTAAGTAAAGTCTGAATGTCATTAAAACAGTTAGCTCCATCTTTTGACACTTCTTCCACTCCCGTCCTTGCACGCTACACCGCTACAACAAAGATGACGGGGAGAAGACGCTGCCGAAGGTGAGCCACGTAAATAAGACCGCCCACAAAACTGTGCATCCGGAAGCGACTGTCAGAAAGCGGCTTGAAGATGATCTGTAAAACATAATCTATGCAACATTTTGACCAAAGAACCACCATTACATGTTATGTAGACCACAAGGAAGTGTTTTCAATTTAGAAAAAAATAACAATAATATGACTCCTCTAATGTGCCTAGTATATGAAAAAAGATAAAAAATAGACCATTCATCGGCAGTGCACCTTATAATTCGGTACGTCCTATGGTCCGGAAATACAGTACATCTCTGAGTTGGACACAGTGTTGCAAAAGAGCGAGTAACAAACCAATAAAAAATGGATCGTACTAAAAAAAAAAAAATTACGGGACCTTACCGAGAATAACTGGAAAGTGTTCGAAAGGCTCGGTACTTTGACGAAATACCAAATGCAATTGGGGAAATTGATCCATATGAGTGTAGTGGTTCAATCCCTGCTTTCTGTTTGGCCCGGAACTCGAGCCTGGGTCGTCCAGCATTAGAGATGAGCGTACTAGTCCAGGGCTGTACGCTTAGCTTTTTCACTAGTAGCACATGTACCACTAAATGAAATAAATTACTGTATTTTCCAGACCATAGGGTGCACCGGATTATAAGGCGCATTGCCGATGAATGATCTATTTTTTATCTTTTTTCATATCAGCCCTTTGAGACACTTGTGATTTAGGGCTATATAAATAAACATTGATTGATCGATTGATATCTAAAGCGCACCGGATTATAGGGCTCACTTATCCATTTTGTAGAAACAACAGTTTATAACCTGACTTTTAATTAATTAATTGGTTTTTAGAAATGGCTCATATGAAAGCTTGAACCCTCCCAAATTCAGTTTAATATACTGAAATACATTTGCTTGACTGAGGAAAGATTGATCATTTACCGAACACAGAAAGGTCAGATTTTGGCAGAGTAGTGTGAAAATTTAACAAATCATTTACTTCAAATACAATATATATACATATACATATGTTGCATAACATCAGTGAATTAAGTAGTGGTGCTGTGAGATCCATATTTAATGTCTTGTATGACTTCCATGAAATCGATGTACTGCATTGGTTGGACAATGATTCATACAATTTATTGACAAAGGCAAAGAAAGCAGTCTTACATGCCTCCCAGAGTTCATCAAGATACTTTGGTTTTGTCTTCCATGCTTTCTCTTTCTTTCTACACCAGACATGCTCAATGATGTTCATGTCAAGCCCCATGATCTTCTTTACCTTGAGAAACTTGGATGTAGAGATGGGAGTACGCGATGCTACAAAATATGACCCCCGACAAAAGAGATAGCCAATACTTTTTGATATTTTAGAATATTGATATTGCCTATCACCTTGCAAATCTCGTACACTCCCCACTAGTGGATGTAACCCCAGACCATGATTTTTCTGCCACCAAACCTAACATTTTTCTGTGAATCCCGGATCCATGCGGGCTCCAGGAGGTCTCCTGCTATATTTGCGGCGGCGGTGGTGTAATTCAACTGAAGATTCATCTGAGAAATCCACCTTCTGCCACTTTTCCAGCGTCCATCCTTTTAGCAGGCTATGGACCTATTGTTTAGTGCTGGTTTCTGGGCACTGATTGAACCATGGAGGCTATTTCAAGACCAAATTCTACAAACTATTCCAGTTGACACGGGGACTTGAGGTGACCAGGCCTGCTGGGGCTCTGCTGCAGTGGAAAAGTGGCTGGGCTTGGGTTTTCGAGCAAACAAACGGTTCTCCTAGCAGTTGTCTTGCGGGGTCTGCCGGACTTGGTTTTGTCAGAAACATCTTCAGCCTCCTTAAATCTTTTTCTTATTCTTTGCATTTGACGCTGCGACACATTGAAGGTGTCAGCCACCTCAGCAGTGGATCTGGTGTTCAGCCTCTTGATAATCATCACTTTGGTCTCAGGGTGAATCTTAGGCATGTTTTCAGAGGTCAAGTTGCAGTTGATATCAAGGTCTGGTGTTCTGCGATTCCTTTTATACACACCCACTAATTGATTTATCAATTAGTGATCATGAAGGAGGCTGTACTCTAGGATTGGGTGCATCATACGACAAGGCCACAAGACTTTTGTCCTTGCAAAAACTGACTCAGTGGGCTTTACCAAGCTGTAAATATCAGAATGCTTTTCAGCAGTTTTGGCAACAAAACATTATTTCAAAGGCTCTTGGGATTGAAATGAGCTATTTCTTGTAAAAAAAAAAAAATGAAGGGCACTTAAGGTCAACTTGTACCCAAGGGAAAATACTTTTGTAAGGCACTGGGTACTCTAATAGTATGTACTGTTTTTGTTGCACAGTAGCCATGTTAGTTTGGTGGACTGCTACATTCTTTTACTTCCGTTCAAAAGTCACGTGACTAACCAATAAACATATCGTTAGCCTGAATAGCATGCTAGCATCAATTAGCTTGAAATTATGCACTGACCAAAAATGCCTACACAGATAGACAGACAACATTCACACTCACATTCACACACTAGGGACCATTTAGTATTGCAATTCAACCTATCCCCAGGTGCATGTCTTTGGAGGTGGGAGGAAGCCGGAGTACCTGAAGGGAACCCACGCAGTCATGGGGAAAACATGCAAACTCCACACAGAAAGATCCCAAACCCGGGGCTCAAACCCAGGACCTTTGTATTGTGAGGCGTACGCACTAACGGCTGTTCCACCGTGCTGCCCACTGCTGGATCACACTACACACAACTACGGTGCATTGAAAAGAGTAGGACAACACATCACCCGCCAAAACACTTATCAGTGAAGCATACAAACATAAACATGAAAAGCAGTGGGATTTCTAACACTCCAAATAAACAGATATGTTTTTTTCCCCCGAAATAAATCACGTTGTTCGTAGCCCGCAGCTAATTTGGCTAACGCTAGCAGCCTTCTAAATGTTACGTGTGTAACACTATAAACCAGGAGTCCCCAAAATCTTTGACACGGGGGGCGCATTGGGTTAAAAAAAATTGGCCGGGGGCATGGCTGTATATATATATATATATATATATATATATATATATATATATATATATATATATACATATATATATATATATATATATATATATATATATATATATATATATATATATGTATATATATATATATATATATATATATATACACACAGTGCTCAATACCGGGGTAGAGCGAAATATACATTAGGTGAGGAAAAAACACAAGAGACTATATCATCCCTACAAGCCTGTTTCACAGGTTTCCCTGCCCGTCAGGGGATTTTATATAATAAAATACATACATGTAGATGATATAGCCTCTGTGTATTTTCCTGACCTAATGTGTATATATATATATATATATATATATATATATATATATATATATATATATATATATATATATATATATATATATATATATATATATATATATATATATATATATATATATATATATATATATGTGATGATGTCACGTTATCGATGGGAAAATGCATTTTTAGACAATATGATTTGCCTGAGCGGCTAGGAGACACCGAGAGTAACAAGCGGTAGGAAATGGATTAGAAAGGACAGATTTAAAAAAATAAATAAATAAAAAATGTTTTAAATATCTTAAGACTTCCAGCGGGCCGGATCAGACTCGCGGGCCGTAGTTTGGGGACCCCTGTTAGAAACTATGCTTTGATTCAAACTTATTGAAAAAAACCAACTAAGCACTACAGTACTGTCATGCATGCATTCGGCGTAAACACACTTCAGATACCCGCAAAGCCCACAATGCATTGCGATTTTTCTATGCTATACCGTTTTGAGCCCTATATAATACACAAAGCGAGCAATATGGCGTCTCCAACAATGCCTCAATTAGAATGACAGCTTACATTTAAAGAATAGTACTTTTTTTATATCTATATGCGGAACAATACACTACGAATTAGGAGCATCAACGAAACACAATTGTGTTTTGTAATAACTTGGGATTGTTCATAGATAAACACACACACCTGCATTCAACACACACACTCAACCCCGCCCTCCTGTTTGCTAACACCTGTCTCTGCTTGTTTTAATTTATGGCTCAAACCCATTTAAAAGCCTCACACAATTTGTTTAATTTCTGAT
The DNA here is from genome assembly GCF_033978785.1 of Entelurus aequoreus. Taxonomy (NCBI): domain Eukaryota; kingdom Metazoa; phylum Chordata; class Actinopteri; order Syngnathiformes; family Syngnathidae; genus Entelurus; species Entelurus aequoreus. The sequence goes on along the minus strand of NC_084741.1, from coordinate 60,252,704 downwards.
GTCATTTGCACACTGTAATTGCAGCTCTCCCCCTCATATTTATCAGGCAATGTACCTGCAATGTAAAAAATAAGACCTTGCAGAATCAAAATAGTATTTAATTTGATGTCTCGGGCTGTCACGCAACATTGTTCGAATGACGTAATTAAGATACATTTATCTTCCTTATTTTATTTCGTGGCTATTGCGAGGACATGTGGGACCTTTATGATAAGAAGTGGGGTGGGGGGGGAGAACATTGAACACCGCTGTCCAGTATCTCATGGTTATTGTGAGAAGCTTTCAGTGAAATTAATGGCGTGGCCGAGGCTGCAGTGTGGCCATGTTGAAAAAAGGATGCAGATGTGCCTAGAGGGCATGCACCATTTGGAATGTGCAGCTTAGACTCCCTTATTATTGTCATATTTTGGCAACGTCCATGTGCGTGGATTTGTAAACCACCAAATGCATACAGACAATTTTAAGAGCAGTAAAATACAAATACAGCCCAATTGCATCATCATTTCTTATAATCGGTTACATCATCATCTTGCACAATGAGTGCAGCCAAACGATATTTTTCTTTTTTTCATCAGATTAATCACACTTTTGAATTTTAAACAATCGTGATTAATCACAGTATAGTGCCTGATTGCATATTTATAATTACCTTTAAAAAAGACGCCAATATTTTTGGCACAAATGCAATTTTATTGTCAGAACGTCATACTTCACAGGCGTTCATTTGGGCCGCGACATTATTTATGTGGCTTGTAAAAGGCTGGAAATAATAAAGCACTTTTTAGTTAAATGTATTTGTTCTTTCAATTTGTACATACTCATGCTTTGTACTGTACTTCACACTTTAATATGACCTAATCATGTAACCAGATGTTCAAAGTATTTTTTTGTTTTTATCAAAAAGAAATACTTAAACATTTGCTGGTCACCTTGAACTACAATTTTAGGGCAAGTTATCCATCAATCTGTTATAAATATAATATAATAATAATGATAAAATAATGTGCCTGTGCAAATTGTTTAATGAGGCTATTATATGTATATATCCATATGTATATATCCATGTATATATATATATATATATATATATATATATATATATATATATATATATATATATATATATATATATATATATATATATATATATATATATATATATATAAATATATATATATTTATACATATATACATATTTACACACACATATATATCTATACATATATATACATTATGTATATATATGTATGTATTACTATGTTGTTTGGATACTTTACATTAGTTTTGGATGATACCACAAATTTGGGTATAATCCGATACCAAGTCATTAAAGGATCATACATTGGTCATATTTAAAGTCCTCATGTGTCCAGCGACATATTTCCTGAGTTTATAAACATAAAATAATGTTTTTTTTAAATGAAAGAAGATTTTGTGATGCTAAAAAATATACCGGTAGATGTAATCATAAAAGTAGTATCGACGAGATACGCTCCTGTAGTTGGTATCATTACAGTGGATGTTAGGTGTAGACCCACCAATGGCGCTTGTTTACATAGTGATGCCGGTGAGCTATTGTATCCTCCTACGGTGTGTAGTGAAGCATGTTTAGCTATTCCTCGTCCTGCAGGGATGATACTCGTAAGAAACTTACTTTATTTGTCATGGAGGCGAGGATTAGTGATTTAGAAGTAGCTAAAACACTGCCGACGGCGGATGGATGTTGGCTGCTAGCTAGCTAGCCATGTCTTAAAGCACCTCTTCCTGAGGATGTTTAGTGTTATAGCTTCAACTTTGTTAGTTTTTAAGCCAAAATATGTCCGTTCTCCATTTCCTGTAAGTACTGCGTGATTGTGCGCTGTCGAACATGCTCCTCTGCTCGTAAACCAGCAATGTCATGACGTGACGACGACGGGGGGCCGGGAGGGTACGGAACCGGTACTTTTTAGAGGCGGTATAGTACCGAATATGATTCATTAGTATCTCTGTACCAGGCACGTGCACACATAGGGCCCTATGGGTGCCTGAGCCCCTGCCCTTTTTTGCCTTGTCTTAAAAAGTGCCCTCTGCCTGTGTGTGTTTTTTTTCTTTTCTTTAAACAACATTAATAAATTCCTGTCAGGGATGTAAAAAAAACAAACAAAAAAAACAAAATTGTTTGAGCCTGCCGCTTCCTTTAAACCAGGGGTCACCAACCTTTTTGAAAGCAAGAGCTACTTCTTGGGTACTGATTAATGCGAAGGGCTATCAGTTTGATACACACCTAAATAAATTGCCAGAAATAGCCAATTTGCTCAATTTACCTTTAACTCTATGTTATTATTAATAATTAATGATATTCACACTTAATTGAACGGTTTAAAAGAGGAGAAAACACCAAAAAAAATGACAATTAAATTTTGAAACATAGTTTATCTTCAATTTCGACTCTTTAAAATTAAAAATTCAACCGAAAAAAAGAAGAGAAAAACTAGCTAATTCGAATCTTTTTGAAAAAATTTAAAAAATAATTTATGGAACATCATTAGTAATTTTTCCTGATTAAGATTAATTTTAGAATTTTGATGACATGTTTTAAATAGGTTAAAATCCGATCTGCACTTTGTTAGAATATATAACAAATTGGACCAAGCTATATTTCTAACAAAGACAAATCATTATTTCTTCTAGATTTTCCAGAACAAAAATTTGAAAAGAAATTCAAAAGACTTTGAAATACGATTTAAATTTGATTCTACAGATTTTCTAGATTTGCCAGAATAATTTTTTTGAATTTTAATCATACTAAGTTTGAAGAAATATTTCACAAATATTCTTCGTCGAAAAAACAGAAGCTAAAATGTAGAATTAAATTAAAATGTATTTATTATTCTTTACAATAAAAAAAATAAATTTACTTGAACATTGATTTAAATTGTCAAGTAAGAAGAGGGAGGAATTTAAAAGGTAAAAAGGTATATGTGTTTAAAAATCCTAAAATCATTTTTAAGGTTGTATTTTTTCTCTAAAATTGTCTTTCTGAAAGTTATAAGAAGCAAAGTAAAAAAAATTCATGAATTTATTTAAACAAGTGAAGACCAAGTCTTTAACATATTTTCTTGGATTTTCAAATTCTATTTGAGTTTTGTCTCTCTTAGAATTAAAAATGTCGGGCAAAGCGAGACCAGCTTGCTAGTAAATGAATAAAATTTAAGAAATAGAGGCAGCTCACTGGTAAGTGCTGCTATTTGAGCTATTTTTAGAACAGGCCAGCGGGCTACTCATCTGGTCCTTACGGGCTACCTGGTGCCCGCGGGCACCGCGTTGGTGACCCCTGCTTTAAACGTTTAGCCCCTCTTCGATCTGCGGGCTGCAGCCAGGGTTACTCAGACGTGACAGTGGAGCAAGTTGAACCTGTGAGTTATGGTCTAGTCGCCGTCCACTTATTCAGCATCTAATATGGGTAATATTTCAGAAAAACGCTGTATTATTCTATTATTCAATGTGTCAGCTTCTGTTTTTGCCGGACGTCGGAGCACGGCGCATCAATTGAGCACGCCACATCAAGTCCGCACACAGCAAAGCGGATCGTGCGGGACAGGAAGTAATGTACAAAATACAACACCGGGTTAATTTTCAAAATAAAATGCACGTTTACGGCGGATCACATTTCTCTCACAGTAGAGTTTTAGATATAAGGTTATTGTGACTTTGCTATTACTGTGTGGGTTAACAAGATAATAATAATAATAATGATAATAATAACAATAATAATAAGAAGAACAATGATAATAATAATAATAATAATAATAATAATAATAATAATAATTTCAGCATTCTGGGGATATAAGATGTAGGTTATCTGTTAGGAATATTGCCATCTGTATATAAACTTGATTCATGTTGATTATGCCTGCAGCACAATGCCAAAAAAAGAAAGGATACAGCCCTCTACTGGCCCCTGGTCCATATTTTTGGCCCTGTATTGCGTTACAGTTGTTTAGTCTGAGCATTAAGTGAGAAAGACCATAAGTTACGACTTGATGGTGTTTTCATCAAGTTAAGGGAAGAAGGACAGATTTTCACATTGAAGTTTTTTCCATTTGGGTATTTATTTTTGTATTTTTTTTCAAAGTTCATGTTGCACTGTTCAATGTTCAATATTAAAGTGCTTATCTTTAACAAAAAATAGCCTAATAATAAACCAGTGTTTTGTTGCTTTTCATGTCTTCCAAGCCTATGATAATGTGAATTAACTCATTATGACCATAATTTGTTGACACAAAAGAAATGACAATCACTTTTACCTACAAAGGACACAAAGCTAAGTAGTTAGCTTCCTATTAGCAAATTTAATTTTACATTAATTTCCATATTGTGTAAAGGACCAAAAAAAAAATTCCTGCCCTTTTCTGACTTTGAGCCCCTGCCCCTCTATAATCATGTGCACGTCCCTGCTCGGTACTATACTAATACCGGTATATCGTACAACCCTAGAAGGGAGTCATATGGTGCTATTCCTGAGTGAATATATTGTGTGAGAGGAAAATGGGGGGATTAATCATTTTGCAATGCAGTCTGCTGAAAATGATAGAAAGCGCCACTCTACATAGTAGGGGTGTGGGAAAAAATCGATTCGAATTCGAATCGTGATTCTCACGTTGTGCGATTCAGAATCGATTCTCATTTTTAAAAAATCAATTTTTTTTTTTAAATTAATCAATCCAACAAAACAATACACAGCAATAGCATAACAATGCAATCCAATTCCAAAACCGACCCAGCAACACTCAGAACTGCAATAAACAGAGCAATTGAGAGGAGACACAAACACGACACAGAACAAACCAAAAGTAGTGAAACAAAAATGAATATTATCAACAACAGTATCAATATTAGTTACAATTTTAACATAGCAGTGATTAAAAATCCTTCATTGACATTATCATTAGACATTTATAAAAAATTAAAAACATGAACAATAGTGTCACAGTGGCTTACAGTTGCATCACATCTCATAAGCTTGACAACACACTGTGTCCAATATTTTCACAAAGATAAAATATGTCCTATTTTTGGTTCATTTAATAGTTAAAACACATTTACATTATTGCAATCAGTTGATAAAACATTGTCCTTTACAATTATAAAAGCTTTTTACAAAAATCTACTACTCTGCTTGCATGTCAGCAGACTGGGGTAGATCCTGCTGAAATCCTATGTATTGAATGAATAGAGAATCGTTTTGAATCGGGAAAAAAATTGTTTTTGAATCGAGAATCGTGTTGAATTGAAAAAAAAATCGATTTTGATTCGAATCGTGACCCCAAGAATCGATATTGAATCAAATCGTGGGACACCCAAAGATTCACAGCCCTACTACATAGCATCTGACGCGTGGTCAAATTTGGAATTGACACAAAACACATTTTAAGCTATTCAACCCTCCACTGCCGTTTGGCGGATAGAGTGGGTTGGACACCCCCCGATCACAAATCTCGTTTCAAGTGACGAACAGGTCCAATGAATCCCCTTCCTTTAGGAGACAACTGATCTTAGCAGAGCAAAACATTGTTCTTGTGGACAAACAGATTTTTGTATGCTAGTTTTTCCATGCACAACATGCCATATTTTGAGTTCAATCAATCAATCAATCAAAGTGTATTTATATAGCCCTCAATCACAAGTGTCTCAAAGGGCTGCACAAGCCACAACGACATCCTCGGCTCAGATCCCACATCAGGGCAAGAAAAAAATTCAACCCAATGGGATACAATGAGAAACCTTGGAGGGGACTGCAGATGTGGGGAACCCCCCTGGGCGACCGGTGCAATGGACGTCGAGTGGATCTAGTTAATAGTGTGAGAGTCCAGTCCATAGTGGGGCCAGCAGTGGATCATCTTGAGTGGAGACAAGTCAGCAGCGCAGAGACGTCCCCAACTGATGCACAGATGAGTGGTCCACCCCGGGTCCCGACTTTGAACAGCTAGCGCTTCATCTGTGGTCACCTAATAACCTCTCCACACAGGAGAGAGGGGCAGAGCAGAAAAGGGACGGCAGATCAACTGGTCTAAAAGGGGGGTCTATTTAAAGGCTAGTGTATACAAATGCGTTTTAAGATGGGACTTAAATGCTTCTACTGAGGTAGCATCTCTAACTGTTACCAGTAGGGCATTCCGGAGTACTGTTGTTAAAACTATTTTTTTTGAGATGAGGGGCCGAGCTAAGAGTAAGAGCTCCACACAGGGAGATGCACAATTTCCAAGACAATCAATCAATCAATCAAAGTTTATTTATATACCGTATTTTTCGGACTATAAGTCGCAGTTTTTTTCATAGTTTGGCCGGGAGTGCGACTTATACTCAGGAGCGACTTATGTGTGAAATTATTAACACATTACCGTAAAATATCAAATGATATTATTCATCTCATTCACGTAAGAGACTAGGCGTATAAGATTTAATGGGATTTAGCAATTAGGAGTGACAGATTGTTTGGTAAACGTATAGCATGTTCTATATCAGGGGTGTCAAACTCATTTTAAATGGGGGGCCACATGGAGAAAAATCTACTCCCAAGTGGGCCGGACCGGTAAAATCACGGCACGATAACTTAAAAATAAAGACAACTTCAGTGAACAATGGGAGACCGGGCTTTCTGCTCCGCTGCTCCTAGTCTGTGGAACACTCTCCCTGACCACCTGAGGGCACCACAGACTGTGGATGCTTTTAAAAAAGGCTTAAAAACCCTTCTTTTTAAAAAAGCCTTTTTTTTTCTTTTTTTTTTAGATATATGCATACTAGTTTTAGCTATTTGGCTGTTCTAGTTTTTATTTATTTTTTATTATCTTTTTATTTTTTCTAATTTATTTATTTATTTTATTTTATTTTTTTAATACACTGTACCACTTTGAGGTTGTTTACTCAATGTAAAGTGCTTTTTACAAATAAAATCTATTATTATTATTATTATTAAAAAAATAATATAAAAATCAAATTACAGGATGTTATTTATGTAGTTTGCTTACATCGTGTGGTTTATTTTATATTTTTACATATGTAGCATAATCTAGAAAGATACAAAGAATTGCTATTGTGACATCTAGTGGACACATTTAGAACAGCAGTTTCTTTCATTCAAAAATTTCAGCTAATTTTTATACTTAGCAAACTCATCCCGCGGGCCGGATAAAACCTGTTCACGGGCCTGATCCGGCCCACGGGCCTTACGTTTGACACCCCTGTTCTATATGTTATAGTTATTTGAATGACTCTTACCATAATATGTTACGTTAACATACCAGGCACGTTCTCAGTTGGTTATTTATGCGTCATATAACGTACACTTATTCAGCCTGTTGTTCACTATTCTTTATTTATTTTAAATTGCCTTTCAAATGTCTATTCTTGGTGTTGGCTTTTATCAAATAAAGTTCCACAAAAAATGCGACTTATACTCCAGTGCGACTTATATATGTTTTTTTCCTTCTTTATTATGCATTTTCGGCCGGTGCGACTTATACTCCGGAGCGACTTATACTCCGAAAAATACGGTAGCCCTAAATCACAAATGTCTCAAAGGGCTGCACAAGCCACAACGACAGATCCCACATCAGGGCAAGAAAAAACTCAACCCAATGAGATACAACAACAAGCTCCGACAAAATCTTCACCGCAGCTGCTCCTTGCATTTTTTGCACCGAGTCACGATCGGGTAAATACGATGGCGGCCGCACACACCGAGCCGCTGAAACCTTCTCCTGTTAGTGCGCCTCGGCAGCTCGCGACAACAAAATCGGGTCAAGCGCGTTGTAAGTGATTCCGGCGCTTCTCAATTTGCGTGCGCTCTCACTGTACCAGACTGTCAGGGCAGAGCCGTGAGAGATGGGGACGATAGTGCGGGCTGAGGTGGGAACCATTTTCACACTCTCACAATTACAGGCACCGTCATTACATTGCTCACTCTCACGCAAATACAGATAGACGCCCTCCCGCCCCCCCCCCCTCCAAAACTTATGCGTAGACTAGGAGGAGAAAGCGGCTCACTTCTGTTTGTTAAATTAATCGCTTCCTAAATGGCTCCGGGCCAGGCAAAGTTAACATTTGCAGTTTCAAAGGTTTTCAGCGCTTGCAATGAGCCATGAAATTACTGCATGCCGTCGAAAATGGCAGCTGATGAAAAGCCCAAGGAGCAGGTCCCACAGGCAGAGGGAACTTGGAAGTGAAATCTTCAGCACAAAGTCACATTTGTGATTTGGGATCACGGACAAATTCACCGGCGAGCTCGGGGGAAAAAAAAAAAAAAAAAAATAAAATAAAAAAGTGCGATTGCAGCGTTTGGACAGTGGGGCAGATTTCCGCCTGACCAAGACGGAGAGCAGTGCTCATCTGCAACCGAAATGCACCCGCCAAAATTGTGTTTGACTAAATCAGGGTTGACTTTGCAGTTCTGCACGGCTTATCACCATCTGAATAATTAGGGTGAAGCAGTTTGGCTCAGCCTAACCCGACCAGTTCACACTAACGCACAACCTCACATTTGCATATTGACTGAATTTTGCTACATCTGTGCTTTGGCAGAAATTGTGCATTCTGGACAGATCATCAAGCTATTAAGATTGGCTGAAGCCAATTTTCTTGTCCGATGATACCACATTTTTCTGTTGTTGACTCAAAAAACCCCCCCAAAAAACACAAATGAAAGATGAACATGAACAAGATGTCTGAGAATCTCTCACTGTGCTGTGATCTCCAGGAAAAAACTTCCTTACATACCAACCTGCAATCACCTAAAGCAGTGTTTCTTAACCATAGGGCTCGCAAGTTCCCCCTTAGGGGGTCGGCAAAAGATATCTGCTTCTCAGCTGTGGGCCATACAGGCGCAGTGAGACTCATTTGCAATACACTTTTCCACCACTTGAGGCAGCAATAACAATATCAACTAAACAATAAAAGTTTCTTAAGCGCAAAAATTATGACTAAAGTGTTATAGCTATATTTTCACTTTGCAGTTTATTTAAGAAACATATATATTGTTATTTTTTATTTAGTTAGAAATTATTTTAGCACTGCTTAATTGTTATGTCATTTATTTTTCATCAGTTTAATGTTTTCTTTTGCAGTGTATTTGATTAGTATTTATGTTTGTATAGTATATCAAATGTGTGTTTTTGTATAGTCTCAGCTGCTTAGAATTGGTGTTGTAGATAGCAAGTTATGTATGAAGTGTCGGGCAGCTGAGGGAACTCTTGTTCATTTATTGTGGGAATGTCAGAGAATAAAAGAGTTATGGTTGAAAACAACAAAAGAAGCAATCACATTCCTTAATATAAACATCCCAATGACACTGCAAACTTGTATTCTTGGGGATCTACATTAATGTACGTGTCATCAAAAAGTAAAAATGCTTTTCTTTCAATATGCATAATAACAAAAAGGGTAATATTTAAAAAATGGATAGCTGTTGATAGTCCAACTCATACTGACTGGTATACACAAGCTATGGAGATGATATCAGTAGAACAAACTGCATTTAGTTGAGATAATAATGAGTCATATATTGGAATATGGGATCCATTATTTAAATTTGTTTCAACTATTAAATGAACCAAAATATGACTTATTATATCTTTGTGGAAAATATTGGACACAGTGTGTTGTCAAGCTTGTGAGATGTGATGCAGGTGTGGGCCACTGTGACACTATTGTTCATTTCTAATTTTTTTTATTAATTTGTATTAATGTTTTTAATGATAATATCAATTAGGGTTTTTTTTAATCACTGCTATTTTGAAATTATTACTAATATTGATGTTGTTGTCGATAATGTTCATTTTTGTTTCACTACATTTGTATTGTTCCGTGACATGTTTGTGTGTCCTCAATTGCTCTCAATTGCTCTGTTTGTTGTTATTCTTAACGTTGCTGGGACGGGTTTGGTTTTGGAATTAGATTGCATTATTGTGGTATTGTTGTGTATTGTTTTGTTGATTGATTAATAAATTCATTAAAAAATAAAAAATTAAAAAATAAATTAAAAAAATAAAAATGTGTGTTTTGCATGAAAGGGTTACTTTTTTGCCAGCATGCAACTCTGCCAAAATAATAAGACTAAAAACAAATGTCCGCTGCAGGGGATGCTGTTTCTCAAAACATGGTATGTTTATTTATTCTTTACCCACCTCTTTACTGCTTTTGATACTGGACTAAGAATTTCATAAATCCATACTCTCGTTCCTTCTTTATGTTGCTATACACTTGTATTGTATTGTTTGGATGTTGCAGAGCAAGGGTGTCCAAACTTTTTCCACTTTGGGTCGCAGACTGAAAAATCAAAGGATGCTGGGCCAATTTAATATTTTTTTCCCTTTCAAAACCAGTACTAATATATATATATATATATATATATATATATATATATATATATATATATATATATATATATATATATATATATATATATATATATATATATATATATATATATATATATATACAGTACAGGCCAAAAGTTTGGACACACCTTCTCATTCAATGCATTTTCTTTATTTTCATGACTATTTACATTGTAGATTGTCACTGAAGGCATCAAAACTATGTATGAACACAAGTGGAGTTATGTACTTAACAAAAAACGGTAAAATAAGTGAAAACATGTTTTATATTCTAGTTGTTTTTTTTCCAAAATAGCCACCCTTTGCTCTGATTACTTTTACTCGCACACTCTTGGCATTCTCTCGATGAGCTTCAAGAGGTAGTCACCTGAAATGGCTTTCACTTCACAGGTGTACTTGAAGCTCATCGAGAGGATGCCAAGAGTGTGCAAAGCAGTAATCAGAACAAAGGGTGGCTATTTTGAAGAAACTAGAATACAAAACATGTTTTCAGTGATTTCACCATTTTTTGTTAAGTACATAACTCCACATGTGTTCATTCATAGTTTTGATGCCTTCAGTGAAATACAATGAAAATAGTCATGAAAATAAAGAAAACACATTGAATGAGGAGAAAGTGTGTCCATACTTTTGGCCTGTACTGTGTGTGTGTGTATATACATACATACATACATACATACATACATATATATATATATATATATATATATATATATATATATATATATATATATATATATATATATATATATATATATATATATATATATATATATATATATATATATATATATATATATATATATATATATATATATATAGGGTTGGGTATCGTTTGAATTCGAACGATTCCGATTCCGATTCCGATTCTTTGTTTCGATTCCGATTCCTGACAATTCTCGATTCCGATTCTTTTAAGAGGCAGGGTCAAAAAAAAGTTTAGGATATTTTAAATGAGCTAGCTAACCTGCAGTCTTTCTGAATGAAATAGTCTGACATTCTCCATCAAATTTTAATTCTATTAACTTTTTATGAACTTTACTATAAATTCCTCACAGGGCTGTTTTCAACTAGAATATAAATATCAAATCTATGAACTTGAATATAAATATTATAAATTATGAATACATTTTCCCAGGGGTACACTTTCCTCAAGAGAGCTTTATTTTTGAAAACCTCATGAAAACACATTTACACAGAAGTGTATGGTGCTGCAGGAAACCTCATGAAAACACCTTTACACACAAGTGTATGGTGCTGCAGGAAACCTCATGAAAACACATTTACACACACAAGTGTATGATGCTGCAGGTACTTAAAAATGTTACCGTGCTCCCACTGATGGGCTAACCTGGTGCAGAAAAGCAAATAAACAATAAGAAACAACTTGCAAAACCCAGTCCAGATTAGCAGCAGGTACAGTATAAAATCAGAGACAGTTCTTGTTTAAGAAAAATGACCATATCCGCCTTCTCAGGCAGGATGCGTGAGCGTTCTGGACAGATAGTGTCTCCTGCTGTGGAAAATACACGTTCGCTGGGTGTGGAAGAAGCTTGAACGCATAAATAGGAGAAAGCGAGATATGACAGCAAAGGATAAGTATTTTGTTGGTTCCACCACCATGCAGCAGGGTCGTCAGACATAAGTATCGGTGGAACGTCCTGGTACATCTGCAGCTCTCTCTCCACTCGTTTCTTGATGGACATGGAGCTCTGTTATTTCGCGGTTACTTCATTTTTTTTTGTAAAGTAAAGCCACACTTTCGACCGCCGACGCCCGCTATCCATGCTTGAGCTTGACTGACTTGCTCGGCTATGCTAACACTTCCGGCGGTGGGCGCTTCTTCGTTGGTGTTCAGCGGCTTCTTCTTCCGGTTCGGCGGACATATTTTTTTCCGGTCGGCAGACTGGTATCGAAAATAGGAATCGGAATTTAAACTTTTGAACGATTCCGGGAATATCGGAAAGTTTGTCCCGGTTCCAATCGATACTCGATACTCGATACCCAACCCTACATATATATATATATATATTTAAGGGAGAAAAAAGCCTGCATCAACCTTATGTTATTCGCGTCAATATTTAAAATGTTTCTTGTTACATTACACCTGTTCGCTCTTTTTATATATATTTTTTTACAATGTGCTGCTGGCAGCAAATGGCCCCCGGGCCACACTTTGGATACACTTGTTGAAAAGTGTATTTGAGTACCTTTTTCTAAAAGCGCTTTATAAATAATAGTGTTAATTAAAGCATTTCACAACATGGCATGCCTGTTACGCCAGAAAACATTAAAATCTCGTTTATAGGGTCAAATTCCGATTGAAAGACAAGTAGTGTGTTTATAAATGAGAGCCTAATTAATTACATTTGAATAGTGATTTGTTAACGCGGGCTGCAGCCTCATTAATAAAATACCCCATGGGGATTTCGGCGCCATCATCTCAGCAGCAACCTGCAGGCTGCAGGTCCTGTGGCCATCTTAATGGTATGTAGATTGATACTTGACAAAGCAATTAATCACATGGGGGGGAAGAGCATCTTCTCGGTGTCTGCAGCTGGAGCAGGAATGTTTCCCAATTGTGTTTTGTACTATTTCAATTAGAAGAGAGCATTTGACCACTGTATTCATGGCTGTAACTACCATCGAGGACACCGAGGTTGTGTCCTCGGTATTTTTTTTTTAGTTGACAAAAGGATGATGATATGACTGACTGTAAATGTACTTTGTGTAGGACATCATGTGTACATATACAGTATTAGGATGTAAACTACACTAGAATGCCAAAAGTATTTGGCCACCTGCCTCCACTCACATATGAACTTGAAGTGCCATCCCATTCCTAACCCATAGGGTTCAACATGACGTCGGTCCACCTTTTGCAGCTATTACAGCTTCAACTCTTCTGGGAAGGCTGTCCACAAGGTTGCGGAGTGTGTTTAGAGGAATTTTGGACCATTCTTCCAAAAGCGCATTGGTGAGGTCACACACTGATGTTGGTCGAGAAAGCCTGGTTCTCAGTCTCCGTTCTAATTCATCCCGGGTTCAGGTCAGGACTCTGTGCAGGCCAGTCAAGTTCATCCACACCAGACTCTGTCATCTATATCTTTATGGACCTTGCTTTGTGCACTGGTGCACAGTCATGTTGGAAGAGGAAGGGGCCCGCTCCAAACTGTTCCCACAAGGTTGGGAGCATGGAATTGTCCAAAATGTTTTGGTATCCTGGAGCATTCAAAGTTCATTTCACTGGAACGAAGGGGCCAAGCCCAACTCCTGAAAAACAACCCCACACCATAATTCCTCCTCCACCAAATTTCACACTCGGCACAATGCAGTTCGAAATGTACCGTTGTCCTGGCAACCTCCAAACCCAGACTCGTCCATCAGATTGCCAGATGGAAAAGTGTGATTCGTCACTCCAGAGAAGGCGTCTCCACTGCTCTAGAGTCCAGTGGCGACGTGCTTTACACCACTGCATCCCACGCTTTGCATTGGACTTGGTGATGTATGGCTTAGATGAGCTGCTCAGCCATGGAAACCCATTCCATGAAGCTCTCTGCGTACTGTACGTGGGCTAATTGGAAGGTCACTGGGTCTTAAAACCCATTTTTATTCCCTGGCTTTTAACCCAGCATGAGACTTTAAACTGTTTTTCACTTTTTTAACTGTTTTTAACTGCTTTTTATCTAACAAATTGTTCTTAGGATAATTTGTATTTGCTTGTTCAATGTGTATTTTACCTCTGTTTTAAATGTTATTTTGTAGTCTGTCCTTTGCCTGTATTTCTTTGTTGTGTACAGCCCTTTGTTCTTCAACTGTGGTTGTTTTTAAAGGGCTTTATAAATAAAGTTGGTATGGTATGGTATGGTATGGTCACAAGAAGTCCGGAGCTCTGTAGCAACTGACTGTGCAGAAAGTCGGCGACCTCTTTGCACTATGCACTTCAGCATCCACAGACCCCTCTCTGTCAGTTTACGTGGCCTACTACTTGGTGGCTGAGTTGCTGTTGTTCCCAAAGTCTTCCATTTTCTTATAATGAAGCCGACAGTTGACTTTGGAATATTTAAGAGCGAGGACATTTCACGACTGGATTTGTTGCACAGGTGGCATCCTATGACAGTTCCATGCTGGAAATCACTGAGCTCCTGAGAGCGGCCCATTCTTTCACAAATGTTTGTAGAAACAGTCTCCATGCCTAAGTGCTTGATTTTATACACCTGTGGCCGGGCCAAGTGATTAGGACACCTGATTCTGATCATTTGGATGAGTGGCCAAATACTTTTGGCAATCTAGTGTATTATTTCCCCAATATGAATGCATTTGTATACTATCCTGCTGATTTTTCAGGTTGATTCCCCAAGAAACATATCTGAGGTATTATTTCCAAACCATGACCCTTTGTATAGTAACTTTATACAGAACGAAATATAATAACTACTTGAGTTTTAATTGCTATTGTGACATTGACCGGATTTGACATTTATTTTGATCTGTTTTTGCAACGCAAGGTTCTGAACGACTCACTCGCCGTGGGGAGAACCTAACAGCATGTGGAAGCATGTTAACATGCACACAACAATGGCATGTGGAGCGGACAAAGGCCACGCAAGTCCCCACGCCACTCGAATACTGTTGTTTAAAGAATCTCCCCGTTTTCTCTCCTAATTACCATAGCCTCTCCAGAAAGTCCTCTGTTGCTCCATCTGTCCCCTCAGCCGCTGACAGACATGCTCTAATCACCTCGCATGGCAGGCCTCACATGGGAAAAGACTACACAAACGCCATACTGTCACAGATACAGAGCCGCTACTGGATGCCAGCGCCTCACAGGGGGTAAGCTATAAACACTAGCCTCAGCCTTGTATGAGATATGTTCAGTGGTGTGCACTGAAATGGAGCTATTTCATGTTACAGATCTCCCACAAAGCCCAAACACGTTGTTGCCAAGTGGGGTTTGGTATTGAATATATGTGAACATATGCCGGGTCCGCCTGTAGTCCATCAGTAGCTTACATCAAAATGGTCTTGAAGGGGCCGAGCTCGGTTTTGGACGCAGGCTGCAGGCTTACATTAGGTGGCATTGAAAGTGGGCTTCGCACATCACAGCAGGGCGGCCATTGGATGGAAAGTATGTTGTTCAGAAATATTTTGTCTGATTGAGAGTGAGGAAAGGGAAACGTAGTGTACTGTAAAGAATTAAAAAAAACAAAAAACACTTGGCAGTACAGTTTTCATAAACATACTTTTTTCATATAACTTAGTTTTTAACACAATTTAGCTGGGGTTTTTGTATAGCATCTCAGCTATTGCACGTAACAAACTATTGTCCGTAAACCCACATATCAGTCAATGGAATCGAGTGTTTTGTGAGAACTGCATGTCACAATGTGTCTAGAGCAGAGGTGTCGAATTAGTTTTAGCTCAGGGGCCGCATGGAGGAAAATCTGTGCACACGCGGACCGGAAAAACAAAAAAATAAAGACAACTTCAGATTGTTTTCTTTGTCTTACTTTGGCCAAAAATTTAACAAACACATTCTGAAAATATTACGATAAAAGCATAGAAAAAAATACTGGCAGCGGTAAAGTTTAGATCCATGAAAGAAAGCAGAAAGTGAATGAATGTTTATAACTGAATACATTTTTATGAATTAAGTAACGTTTATGACAACCTTTTTCCAAAACACACTATAGAATGTGAGATATAACAGGATAATGCATACATTTATCATTTGTTTTCAAAATGGGTACAAAAAAGTGGGACCACAAAAATGTACTGTGTGACCCCATTTTTATGACTTAATGGGGTCCCTGGGATCCCCATTTTGAAAATTCCAAGCTCCAACACTGAGTCTGCCAGCAAATATCATAGAGCTGCACGATTTTGAGAAAAAAAAACAACACTTTCATACGACTGAGGTCTCCTTTGACAAACTATAGCACATGATTTAGAAAAGGGGTGTCAAACTCATTTTAGCTCAGGGGCCGCATGGAGGAAAATCTGTGCACACGTGGGCAGGGCTATTAAAATCACGGCATTAAAACTAAAAAATAAAGACAACTTCAGATTGTTTTCTTTGTCTTACTTTGGCCAAAAATAGAACAAACCCATTCTGAAAATATTACAATAAAAATAAAGAAAAGTCAAGTAAAGTTTAGATCCATGAAGGAAAGAAGAAAGTGAATGGATGTTTATAACTGAATACATTTATTTATGCATAAAAAATGTGTTTTCTTTAGCATAATTTTTTTTTTAATGAATTAAGTAACGTTTATGACAACCTTTTTCCAAAACACAATATAGAATGTGAGATATAACAGGGTAATGCATACATTTATCATTTGTTTTCAAAAAGGTTAGATAAAAGTGGTACCCCAAAGATTTACTTTGGGAACCCACTTTTATGACTTGATGGGGTCCCCGGGACCCCATTTTGAAAATTCCTAGCGCCAACGCTGATGGAGTATTGGTGCATGCAAAGCAGGCGGCTGTGGCCTGCCGGACGGTTCTAATACTAATCAAATATCATCCCGGGGGCCATAGATAATTCATTCGCGTGCCGGATCTGCAATATAAATTTTCTTGCATATTTTTCTTCACATTCACAGTCAGCTAAGATCGCACTGAAATAAAAAGTCGGTTTCATTGTCGATGCACCGCAGGAGTCAGAACTGCCGGTTTCTGAAATTCCCCAAAAAAGTGAAACATGTCTGCTGCCTGTTTAAAAACACAACAAACCGTGCATTAGAAAACCAATGTGCAGTAAATGATTAAGTATCCCCGTGGTGAAAGTCCCATTAGTACACTCAAATACTCATTTAAATATGTGTAGCAGTTAGGAATAGCACGCGCACTGGATCTTAGTAAATCAGGCCTAGAGCGTTATGTAGTGAAACGATTGTACTTACGTAAAAGATTTCTTCAATGTGCAATAACATTTCCGCAATTCCTTGGATTCACAGGCATGCGGAGCTGCAGGGGGTACAATCATTCAAATGGGGAGCATGTCTCGGCAGAACACTGGCCATCCTCAGAATCTTCTATGGCTGCAGCTACTGATTATTTTGGTAATTGAGTAATCTATGGATTCATCAAGGAATCGGATAAAAAACAATGCATATTTTAGGAAAATGTGTTGAATAATTATATTTTTGCTTGCCATAACATTTGTACTTGTTTCTAATAAATACACATACACATTAAAATTGTAGTTTTTGTATGTGCATTAATACAAAAAATTTTAAAATACATACAAAACTACGCACATTTCATGCAGTTTGGATTTTATAAATATTTGTTAGTCATTAAACGATTATTCAAAGCCACATAACTCTAAATCAAAGATATTTTTCTCTAATCAAATTAATTAATTTAATGAATTATTCAATCAAAGTTTATTCAAATAGCCCTTAATCAGAAGTGTCTCAAAGGCTGCACAAGCCACAACGATTACAGCAGCCGTAACACCTTCCCCTTTTCAGATCTGTTTCATATTTCTTATTTGATTTCGCTGTTGTTAGGCAGTTTGGTACGGGTTATTAAAGAAAACCGAGGTCAGCGCTGTATTTGCACCCTTTGTGTTTCTCTAAATTCTCACTTGAGCTTTGTTTTACTGTCTTCTTGACAACTTTCATGTGTTCCCCTGTGGGCTGCTCCGAGTTCTCCCAAACTTTTTTCCGAACGCATAAGAAGAGGAACTTTCCGGTTTTGTTGGAAAGCTTTCTCATCTTGGCAGAGGAGCAGTCGAGGGATCGCTCAAATGATGACAGCCATCGTGAAAGGGCAGATAAGCCCGTGTGGCTTTGCCTCTGATTGTATGTTCATCTCATTCTGATCCAGCCGCGATTCTAAGCCGCTGTCTCGCAGTCCTCACTCTCCCAACCGTTGATCTTCTGCATGTCATTGAAATCGTCTTATAGCTGATCCAGGAGACATGGGGGGAAAGTGACTGTTTTTCACCCAACTTCAAGCTTGGCATGTAAGATAAGTTCTGCCTTTTTGTGTAATATGATTGACTGACCATTTAACTTTCATGGCTGGTTTCTTCTGTACACCAGACATTTCATTTCTATTTCATTTTTCCCCCACACAAGCTGCTATGTAATATCCCTAATGGTAAATTATTTGTTAGGCTTTATTTTAGTCATTTCAATAGTTAACCTTATAAATAACCCAACACATGCACGTTTCACAACACCTGAAACGGTATGATTATGACTACTTTTAAGATTGTTTTACATTTAGTTTGGCCTTCTTGTAATTTTCGTACAGAATTTTGAATTGCCTTGTGTACAAATTGTACTCAATAAATAAACTTGCCTTGCCTCGAAATTATCATTCAGTGACCACGTTGAACAAATAACAATAAAATGCCCAATATGGAATAGATATGTAAATATCTTATTTTCATTGTTAGTTAAGTCTACTGTTATGCAGAATCAGTAGAAAAAAAGTGTTCGAGTAAATAAAGATGGCATGCCTGTTCTTTTTTTCCCAAATGAAACCTTGTGCTGGTAAATGTGTAATAACGAGGATTGCACAATATATTTTTTTCATGTCGATACTAGCAACTTCCGTTTTTGCAACACAGAAACCAATGAATTATCATAATTTTTTTGTTAAATTTATATTGAATTGTTCAGTTTTCAGTTGAGTTTAGTTTCAGTTTATTTCGAACAATCATACAATACAACGTAGGGTTGTACGGTATACCGGTGTTAGTATAGTACCGCGATACTAATGAATCATTTTTGGTACTATACCGCCTCTGAAAAGTACCGGTCCGCCCCCGTCGTGAAAATTAATTATTAATCTACTTGTTGTAGATTAATAATTCATTTTCTACCACTTGTCCTTTTATTTTGACAAAATAATAGAACGATAAATGACACAATATGTTACTGCATGCGTCAGCAGACTAAATAGGAGTGTTTGTTTGCTTACTTACTAATAAAAGACAAGTTGTCTTGTATGTTCACTATTTTATTTAAGGACAAACTTGCAATAAGAAACATATGTTTAATGTACCGTAAGATGTATGATTCTATGCCACATTCATATGGAATGCACTCCCAACAGGTGTAAAAGAAAGTGCATCTCTATCCTCCTTCAAAACCGCTCTAAAAGAACACCTCCAGGCAACTTCAACCCTTGACTAACACCCTCCCCCCTCCACATCCCACCTCCCCGGATTGTAAATAATCAAATGTACATACTTGTTCTTATGCTTTCTGAACTCACTATGTTCACTGCTCGCTGTACATATCCTACCAAGTCAGACCTACACTGTTTCAATGTTCATTTCTCTGATGATGCAATTGTTGATGACTGAAGTGCTGATATTAACCAAACCTAACCCCCCCCTTCCACATCCCACCCCCCGGATTGTAAATAATGTAAATAATTCAATGTATATACTCTGATGATTAACTTGTGTGATGACTGTATTATGCTGATAGTATATATTTGTACCATGAATTGATTTACGTGGACCCCGACTTAAACAAGTTGAAAAACTTATTCGGGTGTTACCATTTAGTGCTCAATTGTACGGTATATGTACTGTACTGTGTAATCTACTAATAAAAGTTTAAATCAATCAAATTTTTTGTTAAAATAAAGCCAATAATGCAATTTGTTGTGGTTCCCTTTGTTTAGAAAAATACAGAAAATTATCGAAATAATTTTGGTACCTGTAGCGGTATCGGGACAACACTAATACAATACATCACATATTTTCAGTTGTTTAATTACAGCACGTCCGAAAAGGAGTAGGAAGACGCAGAGTTTATTTAACCCTACCCCTTTTCATACCATAGCAATTTTATCCAATTTCCTTGTTCTCTGTAACAGAACAGTGAATAAATAAATAATAAATTAATAATATACCATAGTAAGGAAACACATATTAAATACATAAATAATCTTTATCTCCAAAAAAAAAAAAAAAAAAAAAAAAAAGGGTTCAAGATGTTCATCTAAATTGTTCTTCTGTGTACTTTGTGAACACTTGTAGTCTCTTAAACTGAATCATATTGGTGCTTTGTTAATCCTCTTCCATAATTTAATTCCACATACAGATATGCTAAAGGTTTTAAGTGTTGTACGAGCATACAAATGTTTTAAATTAGATTTTCCTCTAAGGTTATATTTCTCCTCTTTTGTTGAGAAGAATTGTTGTACATTCTTGGGTAGCAGGTTATAGTGAATATGAAAAAGCTCACTGTTTGCACAAAACATGGGCCTGCGAGGTGGGAAGGGTGACCTCGAATATGAAGGTCTCTGATTAGTGAGCAAGATCAGGTGAGCGTCCTGATCACCAATCAGAGGCAGGTGTGATTATTAGCGCTCAGGAAACCAGAAAGTAAACAAAGGAAGGAGCGCTGAAATAAAAATAGACCTAAAATAAAAAAACTAAAAAAAAACTATAACCAACACATAAGACAGGACCTGAGTAGAAAATGGACGGATTTAAATTGTGTACAAATTGAAAACAGGAAGTGAACAAATGTGTTAGTATATGCTATGAAATGGAAAAGGGGTAGGAATGAATACGCTGTGTTTCCTCCTACTCCTTTTCGGACACGTTGTAACGAGAAACTGTAAAAATGTGATGCATCCTATTGCATGTTGAAAATAAACTTAAACCATTTAGTAACGCTGCTATTCCTAACATTCACTAATTTTTAAACACAGGTGTGTGTTCCGCAGTTCATCTTTTGAAGTTTTTGTTCTCATTAGACATATTTTAGTAATGTTTTAACTCACTATGATTTTTGTTTTATACAGGAGCACTTGGAGCATGGTAGTAACATACTAATGGCTATCAGATATAATGATAGAATCATTTTACGAAACCAATTTTACAATCTGCTACCCAATAATTTACAACAATTCTTCTCAACAAAAGAGGAGAGATATAATCTTACAGAAAAAATGTAATTTAAAACATTTGTACGCACGTACAACACTTAAGACCTTCAGTATATCAGTATGTGGAATTAAATTATGGAATGGATTAAGCAAAGAAATCAAACAATGTACTGATATGATCCACTTCAAACTTAAATGTTTACAAAGTACAAAGAAGAAGAACCATGATAAACATTCTGAATTGATTTCATCCATCCATTCATTTTCTAGATACCCTTACGTATCTCACCATTTGAAATATAACTTACTTCACTAATTATCATTTATTTATTTTTAATGTTATTACTTAAGGAGTATATTGTGAATAACTTGAGAACAGGAAGTGAACAAAAGTTTTAGCAACTGCTATGTAAAGGAAAAGGGGTAGG
This sequence comes from Entelurus aequoreus, assembly GCF_033978785.1. Taxonomy (NCBI): domain Eukaryota; kingdom Metazoa; phylum Chordata; class Actinopteri; order Syngnathiformes; family Syngnathidae; genus Entelurus; species Entelurus aequoreus. The sequence goes on along the minus strand of NC_084741.1, from coordinate 60,231,031 downwards.
ATTAAATAAGCTCTGCTTCTTCCTACTCCTTTTCGAACATGTTGAATAGAGAAACTAGAAATTGTGATGTGTCATGTTGTATGCACGCATGTTCCAAATAAACTCAAACTCAAACTCAAACGCGACAGATTTGCTGTTCATGAGAAGAGATACCGGGACGTCTACCCAGAGTCCGAAGGGTTTTAGGAAACATAAGCAACTATTCATCAAAACGGTGCAACAATTAATAAACACAAATGTAATAATCCAAATGAGCACATATGAGAAGGCAGCAGATCTGTGATACCCACACAGGGCAAGAGGAGCAAAGAAACCTCTGGAAGCAACCTAAAACTGCTGGGTTGCAAGTGGACTGACACAATATTTTCCACTTCAGATGGCACTGATCCTGCATCATGGTTATCACAACTTAATTTCCTATTTAATTTCACCATTTGCTACGACGACCACGCCAGTAGATGTGAGAGCGGCACTTCCGCACATCCCCCCCCCACCCCCATGGGGAGAAATGTTCACTGCTCACCAGAGTGTGCAGAGGTCTCTTCACTTAACTTGACATTTGCAGTTCCACTGTCTGCGGCGGGTCCTGCGTGGTGTCACATCTCTGGCCCCTGCAGTATGCACCGCTGAGCATGGGAGCCTCTGATGACATCCCAGAGGGAGCAGAGAGGTCCAGCATTATCTTAGCTACCAGTAAAGTTTCTATCAAAAGCAGGACTAAGGCCTAATTTATGCAAAACCCAAAACCAGTGAAGTTGGCACGTTGTGTAAATGGTAAATAATAACAGAATACAATATTTGCAAATAGAATAGACTGCAAAGACAAGATATTTAATGTTTGAACTGGAAAAGTTTTTTTTTTTTGTTGCAAATAATCATTAACTTAGAATTTAATGGCAGCAACACATTGCAAAAAAGTTGCCACGGGGGCATTTTTACCACTGTGTTACATGGCCTTTCCTTTTAACAACACTCAGTAAACGTTTGGGAACTGAGGAGACCAATTTTTGAAGCTTCTTAGGTGGAATTATTTCCCATTCTTGCTTGATGTACAGCTTAAGTTGTTCAACAGTCGGGGGGTCTCCGTTGTGCTATTTTAGGCTTCATAATGCACCATACATTTTCAATGGGAGACAGGTCATGTGGTGTCATGACAAAATTGGCACTTATTTCATAGTCATGGACCTTAAAATTATGTCTACAGTACAGGTCAAATTCCATTAAAAAAGGACTGCAATTAAATGTAATTTAATTATTATATAATTAAATATTTAACATGAGTATTTAATTCAAAAGTAAAACATTATTTCATACTAGGTTGCACATTTTTTTGTACTTTGTCTAGTTCTATACTAATGCTCATATCTTAAGAGAGCTTTTGCTCAAAACTTCTTTATAAAGTATCCGCAAACCCGAAAGGTTTTGAGGCTGTTGCTTGGCAATTCAAAATGTCAGCACACTCCACAGATTTTCCATGGGATTAAGAATCAGAGACTGGTTAGCCCACTCCAGGATCCCAAAAACCCCTCTAACACTGACAAACATTGTGTTGGGTGTTGTTAGTCTGTACCCCAGGATGCAGAGGCAGCAGGCAAAGTGCAGATAAAAAACATTTTATTAAGGGAAGCACAAACATAGTGCTGCAGGGACCTGCACGAAAGAAAAAAAACAACAACTAGGCAAGCATAGGAAAAGCTGTACAAAACAAAAACTATGATTATACAGACGGGACGTGGAACGAAAAATAACAGCGGTGGACAGGAAATATATTAGGAAACTAATAATAATGTCCAAAATGTCATGTGGGGTCATGACAAAATTGGTACTTATTTCATAGTCATGGACTTAAAAATTATGTCTACAGTACAGGTCAAATTCCATTAAAAAAGGACAGCAATTTAACGTCATTTAATTATTATATTATTAATTGTTTAACATGAGTATTTAATTCAAAAGTAAAACATTATTTCATACTAGATTGCAAATTTTTTTGTAGTTTGTCTAGTTTTATACTAGGAGTGCTCATATCTTAAGGGAGCTTTTGCTCAAATCTTCTTTATAAAGTCTCCGCAAACCCTAAAGATTTTGAGGCTGTTGCTTGGCAATTCAAAATGTCAGCACAGATTTTCCATGGGATAAAGAATCAGAGACTGGTTAGCCCACTCCAGGATCCCAAAAACCCCTCTAACACTGGCAAACATTGTGTTGGGTGTTGTTAGTCTGTACCCCAGGATGCAGAGACAGCAGGCAAAGTGCAGATAAAAAAACATTTTATTAAGGAAAGCACAAAAAAAGAAAGAAAAAACAACAACTAGGAAAGCATTGGAAAAGCTGTACAAAACAAAACTACGATTATACAGACGGGACGTGGAACGAAAAATAACAGCGTTGGACAGGAAATATTTTAGGAAACTAATAAGGATGTCCAAAATGTTATGTGGGGTCATGAACAAATTGGTATTTTATTTCATAGACGTGGACCTAAAAATTATGTCTACAGTAGCATCTTTATACCGTGTCACATAATTTTTCCGCAGAATATGAAAACATTGGCAAATATGTATGCCAAACGCATCGTTGCAGATTGCAGCACTAAAGAAGGGGTCAGCCTGCACACATTTCCAAATAATGGGAATATGAGCAAGTAAACTTTAAAAAAAAAATCAGTGGGGGATGGAATAATTATTTCCTTCATTGTAGTATCTCCTCTAAATAGTGTCATTATAATATGGGGGGGGGGAGCGACTCGGAGCTGTCAAAGGAGGCCACTGTGGTTAGGAGGATCGCAAGAAAAAGGAAAGGCTCTCCGCCTTTATCTGCCATTTCCTGTGCCCTTCCCTTCCTTCATTAATAATCTGTTAGAGCAGACAATCGCGCGCAAGCACGAGAGATAAAACACGGATGACAAAATATCAACTTCCTGCTACAAAACTCCGAAACCATTATTAGAATATCAGGCTCAGAGGATAATTAATTTCGACTTTAATTACTTCCACTGTTCCTGCAGATTAGATCGCAGGTTTGAGATGGGTTATTAAAACAACTGGGGAAATCTGCCAACATAAAAAAAAAAAAAGTTAATTTCTTCAACCTTGTCTCTTAACCTGCTTGTTGAGTGATGTAATTACGTGTGTGTGGTGCAGACAAGGGTTGATAGGATGTAGATGAAAAAGACACTCGATCACTTCGCGAGCTTAAAGGATTTTTATATCATAAATATCAAAAAGGCTTTGGTACCCATCCCTTCCATCCATTTTCTACCGCTTGTCCCGTTCGGGGTCGCGGGGGTGCTGGAGCCTATCTCATGACGTTTGCAACATGTGGGTCGTTTAGAAACAAGTTTTAACAAATAGCTACACAGTATGTTCCTTTCCATGCTGGAATTTATTGCGGGAAAACTAAAGTACACACTGCAAAAACTGAAATCTAGGTAAGATTAAATATCTCAAATAAGGGTGATATTTGCTTATTTTCTGTCTGATAAGATCATTCTTCTCACTAAGCAGATTTTATGTTAGAGTGTTTTACTTGTTTTAAGGCTTTTGGTCCTAAATTATCTCAGTAAGATATTACAGCTTGTAGCTGAGATATTATGACCTATATTGAGTAAAACATGCTTGAAACTAGAATATCAACTGTTGCAAAGCTGTGTCATCAACACTCACAAGTATAAAACTGCTTTTTTAAAGTAATAATTTCTTATTTCAAGTATGAAATCAAAAAATCATGACTTTGACACAAGTGTGTCTCATATTAAAACAGATGACAGCCAAATGGACTTTGCTGTTTTATTTTCAATGAAACAATAGAAAATACTTACTCATATAGTAGTACAGTTGGCACAGGACAGCAAACTGACAGTTAATATTTAAAAATTTGACATTTCAAACAATTTTGAACAGAAATAGATCATGCACATTCCGATAAATTCTTCAAAATTACAATAACATTTTTTTTTGCCGGGATGTGTATATATATATATATATATATATATATATATATATATATATATATATATATATATATATATATATATATATATATATATATATATATATTCCTTGCGCACTTATGACTGTAAGAGCATGCACTTGGCCCCTTATATATATATATATATATATATTCCTTGCGCACTTATGACTGAAAGAGCACGCACTTGGCGTGTTGATGTCATGTTATCGATGGGAAAATGCATTTTTAGACAATATGATTTGCCTGAGCAGTTAGTAGACCCCGAGAGTAACAAGCGGTTGCCTTGTTGACTTTCCATTAAGAAAAATAAACTAGTTTTTAGTATAAGTTTGCTGGTTTCAAGAAATGTAATGCCGAGCGCATATCATTATGTCAAGATAATGGCACTAGCATTTACTTAATTTAAGAACATTTTTCAACATATTGAGAAAAAAGGTCTCATATTTGTTTTTTCTACCAAGAAAAGTGCACTTGTTATTAGTGAGAATATACTTATTTTAAGGTATTTTGGGGTTCGTTGAGGTTAGCTAATTTTACTTGTTTTGGAAAGTCTTGACAAGCCAAATTTTCTTGTTCTATTGGCAGATCATTTTGCTTAGTTCAAGTAAAATACCCTTAATTTTTGTATTTTTTTTCTTGTTTTTGAACACTGACTTTTTGCAGTGAAAACATCAACTTTCATCCACGACAGTTTCAAGATTCAAGATTGTTTATTGTCATATGCACAGTTAAACAGACAGTTTGCCGTACAATGAAAATCTTACTTTGTTGGTCCGCCCTTCAACAAGTCACACGGTACTTAGCTAAAATAAAAAAACATTTTTATTATATTAATTTAAAGTTTAGCAGTTTAAATACAAGTGAGCTAAAAAAAAAAAGAGAAATAAAACAAAATAAGGTATAAAAAAAAGGTATATACAAGGCTCGGATTCACAGTTAACAGTATAAATATGGAGGTGACATTGGGTCACATCAGCAGTTTAAAGTGCCTTTAGTGATCAAACGTGAAATGTTTTGCAAGTCTTTCTCAAAGTCATGAAGAGTTTTCACTTGTGCATTGTGCAACTCTTTTTTCCAGCTCAACATTGCCTCAGTTAATGCATGACAAAGATAAAGCATGGCCCCATGCTGCATGGATCATTATACTGTAATTCTAGAAACCAAACATATTCCAATTCTTGCCTGATCACAAAAAAACACTCAAAAATTCAGTCGTGGGTTCCTTGAAACTTCTTTTTGTCAGGAATTACTGAATGAATTGAATCACTGAATGAACCTGACACGCCATCACAATCACCGCTTTAAAGTGATCGTAATATTTTCAGAGCTTGTGGAAAATGTTGCATCATTTTTTTCTTTTTTACCTTTTTTTTGCAAGTGATTGCGTATATTGTACTCGGTGATGCTGGACAAACCTCCAGTTATGAACATAATACACTGATATTCCATAGTCTGGTTGGGTTTTGGCACATTTGAACAAGCTTTTGAAGAGCAAAGCATATATTATTATTATTGTTAATATTCATTATCATTATTATTGATCATAATTATCACAAGGTACACTTCTCACATTTCTCTAATTTTTTTTTTCATGGGACAACACTGAAGGAATGACACTAACAATAAAAAATAAAGCAGTCAGTGTACAGCTTGCAGAACGGCCTACATTCACCGTTCCCTCAAAATAACACAACACGCAGCAATTATCTCATATCTACTAAAGTGATTACACCCCTAATTAGCAATTAGTCATTACTTTGAGAGTAAAGTAAGGAGGGTGGGGGTGTAATTGGGGATGGTTGGGCCCCTGGGCTTTTGTAAAGATTGAAGATTTCTCCCATTGAAATATGTAAATTATAAAAAACGACATCATAAATGTTAATATAAAATTAATATAGCCGTAAAACATCACTAAGGTTGCTTGAATCAAATGTATAATGTCTAAGACCACCCACACCCTCTGTCAAAAATAGGAAATGGTTTGTTCCATCTGGATAGAGGCAGGCCTTACTACTCCAGTCAACACAGACATCATAACGTCATTGTGGAGGGGGGCGTGGCCTGCCGGCCTGCCGCGGAGCGGGGTGTGCAAGGACCGGCCTCGAAGACAGCGACAGGTGAGTAGATGGGCCTTGTTATCTAATCACCTGTCGCCTTTTTTAGCAGCAGCCGGGACGAGACACGTTGTTGGAGTTGGGAGTTGGAGCCAGAAAGACACACACACGAAGAAACTGAGAGAGGAAGCACGGACACGCCTGACTGAAAAGTCCTGAGCACTCGTGTGTATGATAGTAAACAGACTCTATTCAAACTGTCTATCGGGCTCACGAAGATCTGTCGGCCAGGAGAACCCCCGACAAGAGGGAAACCTCCACAGTCATCAAAGCTCATTCCGAAACACAGAGAGATGATAGAAGAAAGGTAAACATATAATAAATCTATCCGTGGCAGCGTAGGAGAAACCTTTTGTACAAGTTTCACTTTTGCATCCCATTACACATAACTGTGGCGTGTTCAAGGACTCTTGATTAAAGCTACAAACAGAAGCGTCACTAGTTTTTAAAGACAGGGAAGACTTAACTCAAAGTAGTTGCACTAATAATGATACAATAATGATAATAATAATGATGATTTATTATTATCCACTGAAGAATGCAATTCTGTGTGTATCAGATCATCTCTACTTTACATACTTAGGTAAAGAAAAACTTGACTTTTTGATTTATAATCATATTTAAGTAAAAAATGACAGGTTATATGTTTTTTTAAATTTCATAATATGGACATTTTATATTGAATTTATTGGCACTTTGGAAAAAAACAAAAAAATAAAAAAATGTTTGTGAATGCTCCAAAGCATTCACACATATGGTTTTCTACACCAAAATTAATCTATTTATTATTCAACTTCTTCTCCAGATTATGGCGCTCACTACCTTTCACATTTTTCCCTCGATTCAAACCGTTCCACCTTCAAACTGTTCAGCCTATTCGGGAATCACAGGTTTCTCCTTGTTAAATTCCAAAAATTCCCAGATTTCCCAGAATTCCAGGTTTTCCGGGACATTTTTCCCATTCAAAATTAATTGGCCATTTTTCAAACTTCCATTATTTCCAAATTTTTCAATCAATTCAAACTATTCCACCTTCAACACATTCCACCATCCTGGACATTCAAATTACTTTTTTTCCAAGTTCAAAAAAATTCCAGGATTTTCCCTAATTCCTGGTTTTCCAAAGTCCTATTACCACCCTTTTTCTGACGACTACTCCTTCCACATTTTTCAACGCATTTCAACCGTTCCAACTTCAAAACATTCCTCCTAATTAGGACAGAAAACAACGTTGTTTTTTTAACTGGAAAAATTTCCGCTTTTCCCGAAATTCCAAGAATTACGTAAAACCATTTCTCAATTCAACATGTTACTACTTCAACATTTCTCGACCGATTTTAAACATTGCAACACCAACCATTTCAACTCATTCAGACATTCACATTTTTTTCCGCATTTTCAAAAAAATTCCCTCTTTTCCCAAAATTCCCACATTTCCATGAAATTCCCATTAAAATGAATGAGACATGTTTCTAAGTTCTAAACCAAATTCCGGTTTTCCTGGAAATTCAAACACTTCAACATTTAAACCATTCCAACATTCAAACTATTCTTACATTCATACTACATTCTGTCAGTATTTCAGTTCAACGTCAGCATTGGAGCATTCACACGCAATTCCTTCAAGAATTGCCTCTTGTAGTTTTTTAAAACAAAAACAAATTATTTAGTGGGGTGCATATGTATGTTAATCCCTTTTTTAAAAAGTCTAAAACCTAAATAAGGTATAACACATGTGTTTCAAAAAGCTGGTTTCAAACCAAGTTGTTATTTAGTGCACGTAAACATAACTGCGTCTATAGGGCGCCGACCTTGGGTTTAATGTGGGCTGGGGGGCCCTTTAGGGGTCTTGTGTATGGGAGCCAGAATTTGGTACTATACAGCCCTGTAAGTACTGTAAATATACACTGTTATACAGGCTCTTCCCTGAAAAGCTATAATAACATTTTTGCAGAAATGTAATGGAGGTACGCACTTTTGTAAAGTATTGTAGCTATGAAAACTCTCGTGTCAGACTATGTAAGTCATCTTGTGGAAGATGATGTAGTTGCTTCGCTATATTTCAAATACTGTAGGATATAATACCCATCTTGTCATGCCGAGGTCCGATTAAATTAGCGAGGAAGAGAAAGCAGAAATTAAGATAAACATCTTATCTTTATTGTTTTGGTCCCTTTGGATGCACTCAATGACAATAAATTCCCCTCTTAATAGGGCAAACAAATGACGTTATGAATGGTCCATTCATCAACAATGTGAACTGATGAAAACAAGCCAATGGCTTAAGTGTGCATCAGATATACAGTCGTGGTCAAAAGTTTACATACACTTGTAAAGAACATATTGTCATGGCTGTCTTGAGTTTCCAATAATTTCTACAACTCTTATTTTTTTTGTGATAGAGTGATTGGAGCACATACTTGTTGGTCACAAAAAACATTCATGAAGTTTGGTTCTTTTAAGAATTTATTATGAGTCTACTGAAAATGTGACTAAATCTGCTGGGTCAAAAGTATACATACAGCAATGTTAATATTTGGTTACATGTCCCTTGGCGAGTTTCGCTGCAATAAGGTGCTTTTGGTAGCCATCCACAAGCTTCTGGTTTAATTTTTGACCACTCCTCTTGACAAAATTGGTGCAACTGAGCTAAATTTGTTGGTTTACTAACATGGACTTGTTTCTTCAGCATTGTCCACTAGTTTAAGTCAGGGCTTTGGGAAGGCCCTTCTAAAACCTTAATTCTAGCCTGATTTAGACAGAGCCTAGTCTATAAAATCCGCTACACCTCCCTGATACCGAAGTACATGTCAAACTACTTCCTTAACGTAAATGACCGCCATAACCACAACACCAGGGGGAGCTCCACTAACCACGTTAAACCCAGATTCCGAACTAACAAAGGTCGTCACTCATTCTCTTTCTATGCCACATCAATGTGGAATGCGCTCCCAACAGGTATAAAAGAAAGGGCATCTCTATCCTCCTTCAAAACCGCAATAAAAGTTCACCTCCAGGCAGCTACAACCCTAAACTAACACCCTCCCCGGATTGCTAATAATCAAATGCTAATAATCAAATGTAAACAATCAAATGCAGATACTTTTTCCTATGCCTTCTGATCTCTCTCTCTCTCTCTCTCTCTCTCTCTCTCTCTCTCTCTCTCTCTCTCTCTCTCTCTCTCTCTCTCTCTCTCTCTCTCTCTCTCTCTCTCTCTCTCTCTATGTCCACTACTTGCTGTCCATATCCTACCCCCCCCCACACCCCTGATTGTAAATAATGTAAATAATTCAATGTGATTATCTTGTGTGATGACTGTATTATGATGGTAGTATATATGATAGTATATACCTGTATCATGAATCAATTTAAGTGGACCCCGACTTAAGCAAGTTGAAAAACGTATTCGGGTGTTACCATTTAGTGGTCAATTGTACGGAATATGTACTTCACTGTGCAACCTACTAATAAAAGTCTCAATCAATCAATCAATCAGCCATTCCTTTACCACTTTTGACGTGTGTTTGGGGTCATTGTCCTGTTGGAACATCCAACTGCGCCCAAGACCCAACCTCTGGGCTGATAGTTTTAGGTTTTCCTGAAGAATTTGTAGGTAATCCTTCTTTTTCATTGTCTCATTTACTCTCTGTAAAGAACCAGTTCCATTGGCAGCTAAACAGGCCCAGAGCATAATACTACCACCACCATGCTGGACGGTAGGAATGGTGTTCCTGGGATTAAAGGCTTCACCTTTTCTCCTCCAAACATATTGCTGGTTATTGTGGCCAAACAGCTCAATTTGTGTTTCATCTGACCACATAACTTTCCTCCAGAAGGTCTTATCTTTGTCCATGTGATGTCAATGTGTGGACAATGCTTAAGAAACAAGTCCATGTCAGAAAAACAACAAATTTAGCTAAACTGCACCAATTTTGTCAAGAGGAGTGGTCAAAAATTCAACCAGAAACTTGTGGATGGCTACCAAAAGCGCCTTATTGCCGTGAAACTTGCCAAGGGACATGTAACCAAATATTAACTGTCAGACCCAGAAACATCTGTGAGTGGACTGGCTTACATAAGTGCCATTTCTGATGTGATAAAATCATAATAACTTGTCATTTTTTTCCTGTGTTTAAATGTAAAGATACTGTACTTTGTGGACTTTTTTATTGGGTGGGCTGTCAAATACAATAATATACATGTAATTTGAAAATATTTACAATGTTATATAATGTTTGTCCTTTTTGCAAAATGTCATCAATATAGTTTACACAACCTAATTGTCACTACATTTAATTTACATTTGACATTTCTTAAATGTATTTCACCACTCAGAAACTAGTAGGGGAAGTATTCAACATCGTCAGCCAGCAGTCCACCGCCAGACCTGGATGTATTATAGAGCTGGATGTCATTACAAACCAGGTGAGAAGCTGCATTGACATTTAACTAAATGCTGAAATTGTGAACACAAAACATAATAAAATCCTATGTTCTATGTCCAATTATAGTGTGGTGCCAACACTCAGCTACTGCATGTCTTCCAAGAGGATTTCATTTTAGGTTATAAACCTCAGAAGGAACCAGAAACACACATGACTACCTTTCCATCTAGTGAAGGTGTGCCATTTGATATTTTTACATTACTTTCTGTAATTCTGAATAGCAGTGTAAACCTGAATTGAAACAGATGATGAGATTGGTGTATGTATACTTTTGACCCAGCAGATTTGGTCACAATTTCAGTAGACCCATAATGAATTCATAAAAGAACCAAACTTCATGAATGTTTTTTGTAACCAACAAGTATGTGCTCCAATCACTCTATCGCAAAAAAATAAGAGTTGTAGAAATTATTGGAAACTCAAGACAACCATGACATTATGTTCTTTACAAGTGTATGTAAACTTTTGACCACGACTGTATAGGGACATATTATACTGAGAATGATACTAATTGAATACACAGGGGATATTTACTATGGGATTATAACATGGAAAAATCTCTGCAGATAGGTAATTTCATATCATAATATTTTTAGATAGTGTAATTAATTACTTCAAACAGTAAATAAGTAATCACACACCAGAGCTGCGTTATGGCATCAAGGCGTCACCATACACCACGGTGGTCATGGATCATCTTAAAATCCTTGCCTCACAATAAAAAGAGTGACGGAAAGAAAGGTTGTATGAGATAAGTCTCCAATAACGAAACGCCAAAAAGAAGAGGACAGTATGTAATGAAGTGAGAGCAGGGGCGAATGTTTAAAAAAAGTTCAAGAACAAAGATAAAGCCCAAAGATGATGTTATCTGCACGACTGAAGAAAGCGTTTCAGTAAGAGATTGGTCGCAATCACTTCATCAGCCTGATTCCACCCTGCACTGTTCATGTCTTCCATCATATGCTATTTCCACTGCCCCAAACAGTCCATTTTCACTGTGTGTGTGTGTGCGTGCGTGCGTGCATGTGTGCGCGCGCGTGTGTGTGTGTGTGTGTGCGCGTGTGGCTCTGAGCAAAAGGGTTTCAGAAATCACTGATGGGTAGCCTTGCATTACCAAGACAAGTGTAAATGGAACTTGTGCTATACAGTATATACTGTGTGTACTTGCAGATATACTACATTCATGAAGGACATATTCATTCTGGACTTTTAATGATTTATTTGAACTTGTTTTTTTCGCCTGTGAAATGATGTATTATGCATTAATGCACAAGTTCAAATGTATTTTGGATAGTGTCAAAATGACCAATACAGGCCCAAAAATGTAGACCAAATAAGTGGTGCTTCGTGTATAGATTAGCAAGGCCTTCTCTGCTGGCCTAACATAACCAGAAATCATGATCAGAATTAAAGATAAAATTATTTTTTTATTTACTTTCCCTAAATATCTAAAAGTATTCATATTCTCTTCATGTCATATTATGCTCCTTCCAGCCCTGTTGTTTTTAGGGTTATAGAGTTTTTATCCAATCAGAATTCAGCTATCTTATGTTGCCATGCTGTACCAAATCTGCCCAACTCAACAATGCGAGCGTCCATGCACTGTAAGTGAACGGGGACATACAGTTGATAGACAGTTGCGATAGCCAATCAGATCATGAGTTGTTGTCAGTAAGGCCTTCTAGCTGGCCTAAGGCGGATATATATTGTGATGTTATGAGCTAGGTAACATAAGAACTCCATTACCCAGCATGCCACAGCAGTGAAGAGCATGCGCAGTAGCCCCGTTTAGGTTGTTGAATGTAGACATGCCGCCAGCTGGATGTTATTGAAGAGCACGTTGTGGAGTAAACTTTAAGAAAAAAGCTGGCAGCTTCGTTGCCAGCATTTTGCTATTAAATTTACATTGGTTTTTACAACATTATATTGTGAATGGAAAAACAGTACAAGTTATTTTTTTTATTCTGGCAATTTAGCTGCCAGTTTTTCTACCGTAAAAACAAATGTATCGTTTTTCCATTTACAGTAATACATCGTTAAAAACAAAATTTTACAGTCAAAATATGTAAGCTCAGTCAACAAAATTTTAACGCAAAAACATTGTATTTTTTTTTTCGATTTATAGTAATAAGCTGTAAAGAACACTGCCAATTTCATTGACATTTTTATTCATTTGATGCGTAGTTTGCTGTAAAATCATAAGTCAAGCAGATAGTATTTATTTTAAGCGGTAGAAATTGATGGATGGATGGATTTTTATTTAGACAAAAAACGTTTGACAAGTATGATAGTATACTGTAATTTTTGTTGCAATAATGGATACTATTAAAGTATAAAAGGCCATTTCAAGCAATACATATATTTTTTCTGTCAAAATGAAAAAAATCTATTACATTTAGTGAGAAAATATGAAGTACCTTATTGACACATATCATTTCCAGGTGTTTGCGGGCCAGATAAAATTACGTCGGGGGCCAGATCTGGCCCACTGGCCTTGAGTTTGACACCTGTGATCTAAACAGTGTGCAACTTCAAAAGATACATTCTGATACTGGTGGGGCGTGGTTTCATTTACAATCAGGGAATAATAAATATTATCTAGACCCCAAGGAAGTGTTTTAAATTTGGACAAAAATCATCAGAGGTCTGCTTTAAGTGTGTTTTGTCCAATTACTCGATTAATCGATTATTCGCACAAACTAACTGATGGATTACTAAAACAATCAATAGCTGCAGCGCGAGATTAATCATGTTAATTATGACACCCTGAGTCTACATACGTCCTTTAACTACTAAGCAAACCTGATTAACTTCTCCTTGTGTGATACCGTTTGACCCCATTTCATCTGGAATCTGATGATCAAAACTAGATTACAAAACCCCAAACCAGTGAAGTTGGCACGTTGTGTAAATCGTGAATAAAAACAGAATACAATGATTTGCAAATCCTTTTCGACTTATATTCAATTGAATAGACTGCAAAGACAAGATATTTAATGTTCGAACTGAGAAACTAAAAGTGTTTATGGAAATAGTCATTAACTTAGAATTTAATGGCGGCAACACGTTGCAAAAAAGTTGGCACAGGGGCATTTTTACCACTGTGTTACATGGCCTTTCCTTTTAACAACACTCAGTAAACGTTTGGGAACTGAGGAGACCAATTTTTGAAGCTTTTCAGGTGGAATTCTTTCCCATTCTTGCTTGATGTACAGCTTAAGTTGTTCAACAGTCGGGATCTCCGTTGTCGTATTTTAGGCTTCATAAAGCGCCACACATTTTCAATGGGAAACAGGTCTGGACTACAGGCAGGCCAGTCTAGTACCCGCACTCTATTACTATGCAGCCACGCTGTTGTAACACGTGGCTTGGCATTGTCTTGCTGAAATGTCCATTATAACGTTGCTTGGATGGCAACATATGTTGCTCCAAAACCTGTATGTACCTTTCAGCATTAACGGTGCTTTAACAGATGTGCAAGTTACCCATGCCTTAGGCACTAATACACCCCCATACCATCACAGATGCTGGCTTTTCAACTTTGCGCCTATAACAATCCGGATGGTTATTTTCCTCTTTGGTCCGGAGGTAACGTTTCCAAAAACAATTTGAAATGTGGACTCGTCAGACCACAGAACACTTTTACACTTTGTATCAGTCCATCTTAGATTAGCTCGGGCCCATCGAAGCCGGCGGCGTTTCTGGGTGTTGTTGATAAATGGCTTTCGCTTTGCATAGTAGAGTTTTAACTTGCGTTTACAGATGTAGCGACAAACTGTAGTTACTGACAGTGGTTTTCTGAAGTGTTCCTGAGCCCATGTGGTGATATCCTTTACCCACTGATGTCGGTTTTTGATGCAGTACCGCCTGAGGGATCGAATTCGATTCAATGTTAGTTTTCAGCCTTGCTGCATACGTGCAGTGATTTCTCTAGATTCTCTGAACATTTTGATGATATTACAGACCGTAGATGGTGAAATCCCTAAATTCCTTGCAATAACTCGTTGAGAAATATTGTTCTTAAACAATTTGCTCACGCATTTGCTCACAAAGTGGTGACCCTCTCCCCGTCCTTGTTTGTGAATGACTGAGCATTTCATGTAAGCTGCTTTTATACCCAATCATGGCACCCACCTGTTCCCAATTAGCCTGTTCACCTGTGGGATGTTCCAAATAAGTGTTTGATGAGCATTCCTCAACTTTCTCAGTCTTTTTTGCAACCTGTGCCAGCTTTTTTGAAACATGTTGCAGGCATCAAATTCCAAATGAGCTAATATTTGCAAAAAATAATAAAGTTTTCCAGTTCGAACGTTACGTATCTTGTCTTTGCAGTCTATTCAATAGAATCTAAGTTGAAAAGGCTTTGCAAATCATTGTATTTTGTTTTTATTTACGATTTACACAACGTGTCAACTTCACTGGCTTTGGGTGTTGTAGATCAAGATGGGATATTTTTTTTTTTGTCAATGTTATTTGGCTATAGTCTTCTTCCTTTTTAAACCTAAGCTTATCAATACACATGGTCAATTTGATAGATTCTACACATATAGTTTGTGAATAGAAGACAAGGTACTCGAATCACGTGACTATGCAGTGATGATGAATGGAAAACCTCATCATTGGTATTCAATAGACAATGTTCTCTAAACTACAGTCCCATGTTTTACTGTCCCATCTCCCCAACAAGCTTATTTCTAAAAGCTGCTGAAGACTTATTCAAATCCTCTGGATCCCCGGCCCTTGCTCAGATCCTCACAAAACGCTGGCCCATAACATTTGATTTGGACGCCACCCGTCCACCGCACTCTGCAAACAATCTCTGCGCTCATTTGTGTAGCATTTAGGAGTTTGTGATTAGCAGCTCTGTGGTTCGGTGGCAGCTAACCAGTTGTAAATGTCGGCACGGACAGAGCCCCCCCGCTGAGAGCGCTCGCAAACTTGGCCTCTCATGTTTCGACCGCACATGCACAGCAATGTTAGATGTGTAAACATTAATGCTGTTAAACAATTCTTTTCATCAGATTAATCACACTTTTGAATGTGGATTAATAATGATTAATCACAGGTTATTACTCACTTGCACAAATTAAATTACCTTGAAAAAATACAATATTTGGACACAAAAGCAATTTTAATGTCAGAACATCACCCAGAATTAAAAATATATGTATTTACCTGTCATTTATTGCTCTAAACGGGGTAACAGTTTTATATAAAGTCGGGTTAAAGCTGGGTTCGGCAACGCGCGGCTTTCGAGCCAGAAGCGGCTCTTTAGCGCCACCGTCGTGGCTCTTTGGAGCTTTTTCAAAAATGTGTCATCAAAGAGTAAAAATGCATTTCTTTCAATATGCATCATAACAAAAAAGGGTAATACTAAAAAAAATGGATAGATGTTGATAGTCCAACACACACATGCTATGGAAATGATATCAGTAGAAAAAAACTGCTTTTAGTTTGGATAATAATGAGTCATATATTGGAATATGGGATCCATTATTTAAATTTGTCTTAACTATTAAATTAACCTAAAATATGACTTATTTTATGTTTGTGGAAAATATTGGACACAAAGTGTTGTCAAGCTTATGAGATGTGATGCAAGTGACGGCGTGGCGCGGTTGGGAGAGTGGCCGTGCGCTAAAACATACCGGTGTAGTGAGTTTTAATTATTCACCCAAGGAACTTTAATTATTAGGGTTCCGGTCGGACGGTTTTTAACGGGACACATTGTTGTGTGTTGTTGTTTCCGGATTAGGAGATGCTGCTCCGTTATTGATTTAAGTAAAGTCTGAATGTCATTAAAACAGTTAGCTCCATCTTTTGACACTTCTTCCACTCCCGTCTTTGCACGCTACACCGCTACAACAAAGATGACAGGGAGAAGACGCTGCTGAAGATGAGCCACGTAAATAAGACCACCTACAACACTCATGTGAGCGCTGCGCTGAGCGCATTTCCAGCACCGCGCCAGGCACGTGTCAGTCCGGCGGCAGCAAGCAGCTGCAATCAATCGGCAGCAACCAGTGCACCTGTAGCTGATCAGGGGACCTGCCTTCACAAGCCTGCACAACCTGCTATCCCGCGCCAGAACATAGTCATCTGTTCCTGTACTGTAAGCGATCATCCAGCTATATACATTCTCTCTCTGTGTTTTCTCCCCCGTCGTGTTGATTGTCTCGTGTCATCCTTATCGTCCTCCCTGCAGCCTGCCCTCGTTCCCCACGCCACGAGCTGTGTGTCTCGTCTTCCCGCGTTCCCTTTGCTTCCCTGGCTGCCACTTGGATCTCGACCTCCCGCTTGGACACGGACCTTCGACGCCCCTCTATCAGCCCGACTTCCTGCCTGTCTCACCGATCTTAGAGCATGCTCTGCCCCTATTGGACTTCCGTCTCTCTCGCTCAAAACTCTTGGTAACACTCAGCGTTTGGAAAGCGGCTTGAAGATGATCTGTAAAACATGATCCATGCAACATTTTGACCAAAGAACCACCATTACATGTTATGTAGACCAGTGGTCCCCAACCACCGGGTCGCGGCCCGGTACCGGTCCGCGGACCGATTGGTATCTATATTGATATAGAATGTATATATTGTGTTTTTTATGTTGATTTCATAAAAAAAAAATTAAAAAAAACTTTTTTTTTTTTTTTTTAATTCTTGTGCGGCCCGGTACCGGTCCGCGGACCGATTGGTACCGGGCCGCACAAGAATTAAAAAAAAAAAATATTTTTTTTTTTTTTTTTTTTTTAATGAAATCAACATACAAAACACAATATATACATTCTATATCAATATAGATCAATACAGCCTGCAGGGATACAGTCCGTAAGCACACATGATTGTATTTATTTATGTTAAAAAAAAAATATATATATATATATATATTTTGGCCCAAGTGTGTGAATGTGAGTGTGAATGTTGTCTGTCTATCTGTATTAGCCCTGTGATGAGGTGGCGACTTGTCCAGGGTGTACGCCGCCTTCCGCCCGAATGCAGCTGAGATAGGCTCCAGCACCCCCCGCGACCCCAAAAGGGACAAGCGGTAGAAAATGGATGGATGGATGGACTCCTTTAATGCGCCCTATAATCCGGTGCACTTTATATATGAAAAAAGATAAAAAATAGACCATTCATCGGCAGTGCGCTTTATAATCCGGTGCGCCCTATGTTCCGGAAAATACAGTAATCGATTAATGAAATAATCGATAGCTGCCGTCCTCCTGGGTTTTATATCAAATCAGTTTGTAACAATTAGTCACGAGAATCTAAATGTTAAATATATTAGATAAACACAAATACAAAAGGCTGTGGATTCGTCAGACAATGACAGAGGGCGACAATAATTAGTTATGAGGAGCGATCGCACTAATGAGAGGAGAATTTGACTGGATACTTTACTTGACCCTCAGTGTTCTTCTGCTGTCCAAGAAGATTTATAATTACGCTCTAAAATGCGCCGTGCAATTGTTATTATGGACTACTTCTCTAAAAATGTCCTCAAACATTCACTTTAATTTTTTTTACCTCAGCTGTTGCTTGCGTCGACCCTGAAAAAGAGACGCGTCTCCTGCCTTGACAACCACCGCTGTTCATGCAGATGAGCTTTTTTGTTTGTTTGTTTACTCCTTTCTGCTGTGGCAAATAAAATAATACTCTGATAAAACGGAAATATTTTTATGACAGAATGATAATCGCAGCAAACGTCCGTGCCACTGATATGAGACCGTTGCAGTTTGGGGGGGAGGAGAGAAAAATAATCCTTTAAGAAAATGAATCTCTGTTGAATCACATCAGAGAGAGGAAAAAAAACGAGTCAAAGACAGTTCCAAGATGAGCCAACTCTAGGAGAAAATGACCTCCTCGTTTTGGTGATAAAGTTCTAGCCAAAATATGATATCAGCCCACGACGTGACTCATTAGAAATGTGTGCATGGCGTGGAGGCAGCTCTCCCTATCTGCCCGTGCCTGGTTTGCTGACTGATAAGAGGCAAATGCAAATGCCCTGATAAGAACTGAATGCAAATATGTATGATATGATATTCCCTAGAAATTATGTGTGGATAAAACAAAGTGTTTTATTTTCCCCTGTAATTCTTCCAGGTTTGCCAAAAAAAAAAAAAAAAACCTTCTCCCTCGTTATTTCCTTTTTATTTCCCCGCTCTTTTTAACTTTCCCGAATTTGCATTTCTTCAAAAATTGATTGGGCCCGCGTATTATGCTAAGCTATTTGTTTGCCGAGGACGGTAATTAGTTACTGTAATTACGGCAATGACAGTTGCTAAATTGTTTTTTAAAGCATTACAGTGTGCCTGCGCCAGAAGATTGTAGTACTTATTTTAGGATTTAAACATTCGCTGGAAACACTCCCACTCCAAGGCCAAAGTGGGAATTTTTGAACAACAAAGCAGCCGTTTCTCAAGCAAAGACATTTTCGGGGGAATGTCTGTTAATTTGCGCTAATTGCCGGTTCGACTATGTTGTGTAGTTTATTCTCCGGTCGGGGACTTGTTACTGATAGGATGTCTTGGGGGATCAGGGTTGGCTTGAATGGTTGAAATATGGGCGCGTTCATTTAAGTCATACTTCTTATGTTTGCTGTCACCCAATAAACCAAATGTTGTTAAAGGCACATTTGTAATTATTGCTCCCAGTGTAGGCTATGCACGCTTTCAAGTGTGGTAAACATTAATTAGTGTGGCCACAGACAGTTGGGGAGGGTTTAGTGGCTGTTTTATGTGCAGCAAAAACAAGACTTGTATGCAGTATTCATGCAGCGGCACTGCCAAGGCAGCTTTGACAGTATTTTCAAATGCACAAACCTACTTTTCTATAATGAAACGTTCATACTCCAAATATCCTCCCCCTGCATGGAGAGATGTCTGTTCTTGTCAGGAGAGAATAGCGCAACAAACTCTAGTCCTAAATTACCCAGAGTACAGTAGATGTATGCCTATTTCAGGTCTGGCATTTGCTCTCCCTCATATTCGTGGATTTTTTCTCAAAATAATAACTTTTTTTTATTCTTGACAAAACCCGCTCAGCCACACATTTTATATTCTAAAATAGGTATGCATTTTTATTTTATAATTTTTTTTTTTTTTCAGAAAATGATGTAAATAAATAACTGGTATCATGAATTCTTAGGTAATCTCCCTGTTGCTGGTTATAGATCACATGTTTAGGGCCGGGCACCTGTCACGTCAGTGCGCATTCACATGAGCGCGCCAGGCGGCAGGCGCGTGTCAGTCCGGCAGCAGCAAGCAGCTGCAATCATTCGCCAGCAATCAGCGCACCTGTGGCTAATCAGGGGACCTGCCTGCACAACCTGCTATCCCGCGCCAGAACGTAGTCCTCTGTTCCTGTATAGTAAGCGATCATCTAGCTATATGCATTCTCTCTCTGTGTTTTCTCCCCCGTCGTGTCCTCCTTATCGTCCTCCCTGTAGCCTGTCCTCGTTCCCCGCGTCACAAGATGTGTGTCTCGTCTTCCCGCGTCCCCTTTGCTTCCCTGGCTGCCTCTTGGATCTCGACCTCCCGCTTGGACACGGACCTTCGACGCCTCTCTATCGCCCCGACTTACTGCCTGTCTCACGGATCTACGAGCATGCTTTGCCCCTATTGGACTTCCGTCTCTCTCGATCAACACTCCCGGTAACACTCAGCAGTTAATTCCCACACACATAGTCAAACACTGTTGGATTAATTACACACTTCATGTTATTATTTATATATATTGTATAAATATATAAATACATTTAGTGCTAAACAACATCCCTCCTGTACACACAACAGTACCTTTCACATTTGAATTAGTACCAATTCCAGGTAGCTGGGACCTGATACCTGTACTCAACGGTACTAATATTTGTTACTTTGGTGTGTTAATACATGTTCATTTGTTTTTAAAAACATGTATCTGACATCTAACACTGAGCTCTGCTGTCCAGTTGTTATCTTGTTTACTTGGGTGGGTGGGGAGTGTTTCCACAGAGTGTTTCCAGGGCAGCCAGCCTGAAATGCGGGTGTCAGGGACAGACGTGGAAGGAGATTTTTACAACAAAGTTCTAAAGCTTAGTGATGTATCAGATGTATCAGATCGTATGTCGTTTTTTTTTTACACTTTGCGTTCATATTTCGCTGTTTGTTTAATTTTTGTTGCATTTCGCTTGATTGTAAAATACGTTGATCGAGAGGGGGTGTGACGTTCATATGTTGTCAATATTCAGTGTTTTATCGTTCATAGTTAATATTGTAAATCACACATTCTCTATTTTCATGTACATTCTGGGTGTCTCATTCAGTAAAAACATTTTTTAATTCCATTCCGTTTTTAAAGCGGTCTGTCATAAATTTTTTAGCATTCAATCAGACATTATTGTGAGGTTTTGTATTAGTGTTCCTAAAAATCAGAAATACCGGCCCCCCGACACATTTTTTTCTCTAAATTTGGCCCCCCGAGGCAAAATAATTGCCCAGGCCTGCCTTAGCCAGTCACTCCTGGCTGCAAACCTTCATTTTGGGTCGACATATATTTTCTTCATGAACACACCCCAACAAATGACACATCCCTGGAAAAAGCCCACAATGTCTTTGCCACGGTTTTTGAGTTGTGAAGATTGTTTAGCATTTGCAATAAGGCTCAGAAACACTTGTCCTTTACAGTGGACAAAATACATTGCTGACTCTCCTGAGGTTGTAAGGCTGCAATGAATATGTCGAGCAAATTTTACTTAAAATATTTATGATCTTTCCCAAATTTCACAGCTATTTTAATCACGTTTCACATCTACATGTCTAAAATGTCTCCCTGTGATGCAACAGACAAAGAAATGGCGGTAAGAACACTGTGTCCTCAAGGTCTTTATGACTCCATCATTTTCCGCTACTTGAGAACCCTACGGGCAAAAAAAAAAAGAGTTGCATCCTTTTCAAGCATTGTACTTGAAGTGCATAATTGGATTTATTATTAACATAATCAAACCCCGTGCATGTTGACTTTGGTATTCCCTCATGACCCGCACTGCTACTCTCAACCTCATAGCTGGAAGGATGCTGAATGTACCTCCTCGTCCCATGAGCAGCCTTTTGTCTCTGGAACTGAGCGTGTAGCCCTGACGAAGGTTGTATCATTGCGTTTGTTTCAAGGGAAAACATTCTCTAATCAAACAGTACGTTTGTAGAGGAGCAGAAAAAGCTTGCATGCTTCAAAAACTCTTTGTTTAAATGTGCAAATGTTTATTATAAAAAATTGTTGTTTTTTAAATGTCTAAATTGGTTGACAATAATGAGGCACTTGATTTTTTTTTTTTATGAAAAAAGGTAAAAAATTATAAATATTTCATAACAAATATGTATATACTTACTGTATGTCTGTGTCATGACCTGTGTATCAGGTCATGTCTTGTTATGTGTTGGTTAGTTTTCTTATGTCCATCCATCCATTTTCTACCGCTTGTCCCTTTTGGGGTCGCAAGGGGAGCCTATTTCAGCTACATTCGGGCGGAAGGCGGGGTACACCCTGGACAAGTCGCCACCTCATCGCAAGGCCAACACAGATAGACAGACAACATTCACACACTAGGGTCAATTTAGTGTTGCCAATCAACCTGTCCCCAGGTGCATGTTTTTGGAGGTGGGAGGAAGCCATGCAGTCACGGGGAGAACATGCAAACTCCACAAAGAAAGACCCCAAACCCAGGAATCGAACCCAGGACCTTCTTATTGTGAGGCACCAGCACTAACCCCTTTTACACCGTTGCTGCCCTTAGTTTTCTTATGTTTAAAGTCTTTCTGTTTCAGCGCTTCTCCATTTTTTTACCTTCCGGTTACTGGGGCACTGATCTCACCTGCCGCTGATTAGTGATCAGGAGGCTCACATGGCTTCCGGGCTTTGAATTCGAGAGTCACCCTGCCTTCCTCGCATTTCCATTGTTCGCCTTTGGCGACAATTGGTGTGCTTGTTAGCTTTACACTGAAGCTTTAGGTTTTTTTGCCTTGTAATTGAAATTAAAAGGTTATTTTTCTTTTAATTTGAAAGATTCTTACCAGTTCCTATATTTCCGCATCCTGGAAACACGACTATCGCAACAACGGGACCGGAATGCAACAAGAGAAGCTGAGTATATTTCACAAATGTCTCAAAGCCGGTGGCGGGCCGTGCGTTGCCCACCTAGGCCTTCAGTGATGTCCGGCTTCAATAATTACCTCTCAAAATACCATCATTTATGTCACCACATGACCATTGCTGGAGAAAGACTATACAGAAACACTTTTGCGCACTACTGGCCATTGGATCACATCAACAGTGTACAAAATGGGTTATTTTCTGGCGCATTTAAAAAAAAAATATTAAAAAGCATTAGCAATTAAAACATTTCTTATGTGTTACTGGTACCCACTCAGTGGCCTAGTGGTTAGAGTGTCCACCCTGAGATCGGTAGGTTGTGAGTTCAAACCCCGGCCGAGTCATACCAAAGACTATAAAAATGGGACCCATTAACTCCCTGCTTGGCACTCAGCATCAAGGGTTGAATTTGGGGGTTAAATCACCAAAATGATTCCCAGGCGATGCCACCGCTGCTGCCCACTGCTCTCCTCACCTCCCAGGGGGTGAACAAGGGGATGGGTCAAATGCAGAGGACAAATTTCACCACACCTAGTGTGTGTGTAACAATCATTGGTACTTTAACTTTAACTGTCAAAATTAAAATACCAAAAATCATATTAAAAGTGAAAAAATAAAATACTTGAACTCACAATTTATAGAACCTTTTCGACACCGTATAACCCCGTGGTACACCTTGTCGGCGGCTTATTCGAGTGGAAATGGTGAGCATTTCCCCATTTCTTTGCCAGAACAGCTGAGCTAGCTTCCGGGGTGGGCCGACATCGTCTCACAAGATGTAGTTTCTCTTTAAATATCCTTCTTAAAAATGGCCTTGCAAATATACAGTATATCTGCCACCTAATCAACGTTTTGTTCTCCTTCTCTGCTGCGGCGCAACACTTCCCGCTTCCTGCTAAATTGAAACTTGTGAATGGATACTCACTTTGGAGCAACACGTGAGTATCCAATCACAGTCTCGTTAACATCAGGCTACTTAGAGAGGCTACTGTCAACAACTTGTGATCTGATTGGCTATCGCAACAGTCTCTCAACTGTATGTGTTCTCAAATTCATCCGCTAACGGTCCCGGTGAGTATCCAATCACAGGACGCGTAAATGTCACGTTCAACGTGAGGCCATCTAGAAGGCCTTACTGACAACAACTCGTGATCTGATTGGCTATCGCAACTGTCTATCAATTGTATGTCTCCGCTCACTTACAGTGCACGGACCCCCGCATTGGTGATTCTGAAGGCCTTGGGCAGATTAGGTACAGCATGGCAACATAAGCTAACTGAATTCTGATTGGATACAAACTAAAAACAACAGCACTGGAAGGAGCATAATATGACATGAGAATATAAATACTTTTAGATATTTAGGGAAAGTAAATTAAAAAAATGATTGTATCTTTAATTATGATCATGATTCCTGATTATGTTAGGCCAGCAGAGAAGGCCTTGCTGGCCCTGACGGCACACCACTGCTCAAAGCCCTCTACATTAAAGCTTGGTGGTGGTAAGCTACATTTATTCTAGTGTGGGCGCCGCTGGGAGCAAGGTGGGGCGTAGTGTGTTGCCCACAGACACAACGGCAGTGGCTAGGATAGCGGAAGCTGGAATAGAACCATGAACCCTCAAGTTTCTGGACGGCCGCTCTACTCGCTTTAATTAGAAGCTAACAGCTGATCACTGCTCCCTGAGGCTGTTATTGTGCAATTTAGTTGACATTGTGTTGTTATCCAAGAGGAATGTAAACAGTAGTGTATCTGATCACTTTTGGCTGTAATTAATTAAGTAAAATAAGGCAATACTTAATGTAATTTTTGAGTATTTTTTGAGTAACAAGTAATTTGTTAAGGATCAATTTTTGAGTAATTAGTAATATGTAATGTACTACTTCCAAGTAATGAGTAAAGGATTTTTTTCCCCATTAACTACTATACGCCAACATTGCAGACTCAACCCTGGACTGGTGTCCAGCATTGGCGTTGTTAGGCCTATTTTGGGGGGCTCAAGCCCCCCCCAAAATATTCTTGAGCCCCCCTAAATAATTTGGTGTTAAAAAAAAAAAAAAAATTTTTTTTTTTTTTTTTTTTTTACAAATACATGCCGACATATTCATTATAAAGTGGCCCAAATATGAGTTTAAATAAATAATCATATAACCTGTCATTATTCACTCAGTTTCCCCTCACTTCATAGCGTAAGGTAGAGAGCCCCTTTAGTGCGTCGGTATCCAATCCATTCCACTTGTTCATATAGAAAATGCCCACATCACTCAAAATCCAGTCTGCATTTTCTCTGCGACCTTGCTTGCGGTCCTGCAGGTGTACGAAGCACACTAGCACACATCACTGCAGAACAAGAACGTGAACGGATGCAAAATGGACATAAAAAACGTTTTCAGAAAAAAAATAAACCGACTGAAATAATAATAATAACCAAGAATAATTTCTAAGTCTTTGTTAGCCGTTTGTGAAGTTTTGTGCTCGTGCGCTACGTTCGCTCGCATCCTGTGCATCTCCTGGGGGCTAAGCCCCCCCTGTCCTTAAAAGCTAGTGACGCCCCTGGTGTCCAGTCAATCACATTCTTGTTTTAAGCAACCAGTAATGTGTAATGGATTACTATTAAATTACTACGCCAGCACAGTGGACTGGTGGCCAGTCAATCACACACAAAAACAGACAGACTATTCACACTAACATTCACACCATCACTGTGTAGGAACTGAACCCACGCAGGTTGCACAGAAGTCAGTCACAAATATAATAAAAACATTCCAAATCCTCCTGGAAAAACTTAAACTGTAACCAACTATGAAAGTGACTGTGCCCCTCTTATGGCCTTCCTACTCAGATTTAACACATCTTATCCAGTTTCATCCCTCATTAGAGAACATCACTGCCTGGTGCTTGCAAATTACTAAAAAATGGGTGTGAAGCATGTTTTTTACAATTCAATCATGAACTACACTGATTTTATTCAAGTTTTTTTTTTACTGATCATCTTAAACCAGACCTGGGCAAATCAAGGCCCGGGGACCGCATGCGGCCTGTTAAACTTTTCAATCTGGCCCGCCGGACATTCCCAAATATTTTTTTTAGATCTTTAAGATGGAAACTGTAGCTGCCATTATGATGTGCAGTGATGTTTTCAAACGACCGTAAGTCTTGAACTATACAAAGTATTTCAATGGTTGGAATCTGCGCTTTTGCGTGATACACTAGTTACTATGGTAATCTAATTAGTTACTATGGTAATCTAAGTCACAGCAGTTTAGACGAGGCACCAAGCAGTGTGGGTGGGGAGCGTTTCCACAGAGTGTTTCCAGAGCGGCCAGCCTGAAATGCGGGTGTCAGGGACAGACGTGAAAGGAGATTTTCACAAGAAATTTCTAAAGCTTAGTGATATATCAGATACATCAGATCGTAGGTGGGTTTATTTTTTTATCCTTCGCATTATTATTAAATGTTTGGTGCATTTTTGTTGCTTTTCGCTTGATTGTAAAATATGTCAATCGAGAGGGGGTGTGACGTTCATGTTGTCAATATTCAGTGTTTTATCGTTCATAGTTAATATTGTAAATCCCACATTCTTTATTTTCATGTACATTCTGGGTGTCTCATTCAGTAAAAAAAAATGTAAATTCCATTCCGCTTTTTAAAGCTGTCTGTCATAACTTTTTTAGCATTTAATCAGACATTATTGTGAGGTTTTGTATTAGTGTTCCGAAAAAAAGATACACCAACCCCCAGACACATTTTTTTCTCTAAATTTGGCCCTCCGAGTCAAAATAGTGAGTCATAACATAAGAAGAGTCTTACACTCTTCTTATGTTCTTAATTTATTTTTTATTAGTATGTTATTACTTTTTGTCCTCACAATTGTATGTTTTTATTCATTTACTAGTGTATTTATTTAATTTTTACATATATTTTAGATTTGTTTTACTTTTTTTTTTTTAGATGACATACATGTTTAGTTATTCTCCAGTGTGGACGCCTCAACAGTGGCATTTTTCCTCAATCCTCAGTGCCGTGCCGTGTTTTGTTATCGACAATAGTGCTGTGTGTGGGTTTGTGTATGTGTGTCTTCTTTTTTTACTGGTGGAAAGCATTTAGTGTCGCAACTTGCTTGTGCATGAAAAGTGCTATATAAGGTTTGTTGATTTTCAACAGCTCTTGTACTGTATGTGAAATGATATGTAAACAATTACGAAAATGTAATCTCAAAGTAAATAAAATAAAATAAAAAAGCTCAACAAATATTAATTTTGTCACATTAGTCTTGTGTTGTTTGGTCAGGCAAGGCAGGTCATAAAAAAACATCAGCTATGACACAGGATAAGTAGTAGGTATTTCAACAAATATGTATATTTGTCAATTTAACGGCTTGAAATTAGGAATGGTTTCAATAATTTTTAATTTGCACATTTAATGATAAAATAGAGGGATACAAATCTGGCTGCTCTGAATGTGTAATCCCTCAATGGCACCAACTGTTTTTGATTGATTGATATTGATATATTTTTATTTCAAATATGCATAAAAACAAGAGCAAGCCTGATCCAATACAGTGCTATAGCCTTAACAGCCATTATAACAAAATGAAAACAATGGAGAATAAAACAACAAAAACAAATGAGCATTGGACTTTCTTTTTCTTTTCTTTTCTTTTTTTTTTTTTTACATATTTGAAAAGGAGTGAGAAGAATTTTACACTTATTTAATCCCACCCCTTTTCTTTAAATCATAAATTACTCTGAGCTAGAACTACCTATTCACTCAATGTACAAACTTAATGAACTTGTATATACTGTACATATATACATATGCACACCACACACATACATAGCCACATCATTACCACTAGTGATCATGGAAATGGTATCATGCCACCACAACAACACCACTGCCTCAATGGTCAGCCCCACACTCTTCTGTAACACAAACAACCCAATATCAAAGTCCTTCTTCATCTCTGTACCTCTGGAATACCATGTACTTATACTTCTTTTTAAACTGGTTTATGTTTGGACATTGCTTTAACTCATCATTCAAACCATTCCATAATTTCACTCCACAAATTGAAATACAAAAACTTTTAATGGTCGTTCTATAACTAAGCATTTTGAAAATTTAAATTCCCCCTTAAATTATAACCGCCCTCTCGTGTGCTGAACAATTTTTGAATGCTTCCTGGGAGTTTATTTATTTTGGCTTTATACATTATTTGTCCAGTTTGATACAAAATAATATCATTAAATTTCAATATTTTTGACTATAAGAATAGTGAGTGAGTATGGTCCAGATATCCAACCTTGTTGATGATCCGTACAGCTCTTTTCTGAAGTATAGTTATTGAATTTAATGAGCTTTTATAATTATTCCCCCAGACTTCCACATAGTAGGTTAAATATGGTAAAACTAATGAACAGTAAAGAATGTGGAGTGATATGTGATCCAGAACCTGCTTTGCTTTATTTATTACTGAGATGCTTCTTGACAGCTTAGATTGTACATGTTTTATATGTGATTTCCAGTTAATTTGATCGTCAATTGTAACTCCAAGGAATTGTATTTCAAAAACCCTTTCAATATCCACCCCATCTATTTGTATCTGCACCCTTGTTTCACATGTCCTCTTTCCAAACAGCATTAACCTAGTCTTAGTCAGGTTTAATGACAATTTATTATAGTCAAACCAAGTTTTTAGTTTACTAATTTCTTCCATAATGACTTCCTGCAATTGATTTAAGTCATCCCCTGAACAAAAAATATCAGTGTCATCAGCAAATAACACTAATTTCAATAATGTAGACACTTTACATATATCATTGATATACAGGATGAACAGTTTTGGCCCCAACACTGACCCCTGGGGGACACCACAAGCAATATCCAAACATGATGAACAGCAATCCCCCAACTTCACAAACTGTTGTCTCTTATTTAAGTAACTTTTAAGCCAATCTAATACAACTCCCCTGATTCCATACTTTTCCATTTTATTGATTAATATATCATGGTTAATTGTGTCAAATGCTTTTTTTAGATCAATAAATATTCCCATTGCATATTGTTTCTTTTCTATGGCATTTGTGATTTCCTCTATTGTTTCAACTATTGCCATTGATGTAGATCTGTTTGATCTAAACCCATATTGATAGTCAGAGAGTAATTTATGCTTTTCTATAAATGCATCTAACCTGTTATTGAATAGTTTTTCTAATATTTTAGAGAATTGTGGAAGTAAAGAGACGGGTCTATAGTTTGTGAAGTGGTGTTTGCTCCCAGTTTTAAACAGAGGTATAACTTTAGCTATTTTCATTTCATTTGGAAATGCGCCGGTTTGAAATGACAAATTACAGATATATGTTAATGGTTTTGATATCCCTGTAATGACCTTTTTCACCAATGCCATACTAATGTCATTGGAGTCAGTGGACATTTTGTTCTTACATTTGTTTACAATATCCAACACTTCTTCTTCACCCACTGCATTTAAAAACATAGAATTGGGATTTCTCTCCAACAATCCCTCCATATTTTTACTAGTTGTCCGTGGATCTGGGATTTTTTCTGCAAGTTCAGGTCCAATACTTACAAAGAATTTATTGAAGGCATTAGCCACATCTTCAATATTATCATTTTCTTTACCATCATTTGTGAAATACGTTGGATAGTTATTTGAAGAGGTACTGTTTCTTATAATACTGTTTAATAAATTCCATATTCCTTTGATGTTGTTTTTATTATCATCTAGTAATTTCTTATAATAATCTCTCTTATTTGACCTTATAATATGAGTTAATTTGTTTTTATATTTTTTATATTTATTTTCTGCTTCTTTTGTTTTCAATCTTATAAATTCCCTGTAAAGAGTGTTTTTCTTTTTGCAAGCATTTTGCAATCCCTTTGTGATCCAAGGACAATTAGTATATTTTCTTCTACTGGTGCATTCTTTTATTGGGCAATTGTTATCATATAATGACCTAAATATTCTCAAGAATATATTGTAAGCACTATTAACATCACCATTTTCATAAATTACATCCCAATTCTGCTCCAGTAAATCATGTTTAAATGAACTAATGGATTCTTCTGATCTCGTTCTTCTGTATTGGGTTGGCTTTTCTAGTTTTTTTGTCCTGTAGTTTCCATTAAATATCAGAAAAACTGGGAGGTGGTCAGTGATATCTTTGATCAATAGCCCACTTACGGTCTTATTCTCAATATCATTAGTGAATATGTTGTCGATTAGAGTGGCAGAGTGAGACGTAATTCGACTGGGTCTGGTGATTTTGGGATATAGACTCATACTGTACATTGTGTCAATGAAATTATCTATATCTTTATTTTTACTGGGATTTAACATGTCAATATTAAAGTCTCCACAAATGAAGACAGCTTTACTAACGTTACTCTCCTTTGAAAACAGGCATTCCATCCAATCTGTAAAACGTTCAAAGCTTGTACCTGGCGATCTGTATATACAACTAATAATGACATTTCTACTTTTTTCCATACAAATTTCAACTGTTAGACATTCAAGTAGGTTATCAACCACAGTTGTCATATCATCCAGACGTTTGAATCTCAAGGTGTTATCCACATAGATTGCCACCCCTCCACCCCCCTTGTTTTGTCTATTCATATTAATAAAATCATAACCATCCAGTTCAAAATTTGTCACTTTGTCACTGTTAATCCAAGTTTCAGATACTGCAATTATGTTAAATGGTTGTGAAAAGGTGTGTAAATAATCCTTGATGTCCTTGAAATTCCTGTTTAGGCTTCTACTATTGAAATGGATAATGGACAATTTGCCTTTAGTAATAATATTCTGGTTGTACTGTTCATTGGTGTAGTAGCAGCAGTTCTCATTGATATTGAGGAGGAAATTATTGTCCGGGTCTATATCATGTTCCAAGTCTTGTAGGTGGTGCTCAGTGTATTGAGATGCTTTCAACTGTAAATTGTCATATTCACTTACCAACTGAATTATGTGGCTAGTGTCAACAGTAGCATCTTGTGTATTGTCAATGTGTGTCATGATTGTGTTTAATCGCTTTTACCTTACATTCCAGTTCATACGTCATATTCGTTCAGATCTTCCATGTTTCTAATCAGCAGCACTTTTGCGTTCTCCGGAGTGCCGTTGAGTTTGATGAATACTTTACAGTTCGCAGTCCAAGTTTGTAGAATTTTCTTCTCTCTCCTCATTTGGCGTGCTTTTCGGGCTATATCAGCATTTCGTTTGGTCAAATGGTCGTTCATGTATACGTTTGTTCCTTTTAGCTTTCTTCCCTGTTTTAGCAATAGTTTAGTTTAGTCTTTATTTGAAGGGACAATGTACAGAAACATTAAGCTCAGAGACAGATATGTTCTGTACCAGATTATAGCTAAATAGCTAATTTCCATCTGCAGTCCCTGGCTACCTAAATTAAAGGGATACAAAAATCATGCAATAAAATTATGACAATAAAAACATACACAAGTATTAAGAAAAAAGTCATAAAATGCCCTTTCATGGACACATACTTAATATACAATACAACCACACCTCATTTACATCATCACACAAAGACAATACATGCTTTTGTTCACATCTGTCATCATTTGTAAAAACAACCATGATTTTAACACACACACCTCACAATTTACAATAAAAATGCTCTCATGGATAAATATAATACACATTAGGTTGATGTGTCAAACATAATGCCCATCTTAGTGACCGTGTGAGCAGCTTTGATTGCTCCAAAGCCACTTTTTAACTTCAATTTTGAATGAAGAGTAATCTGTTAGACTTTTCAAGTTTGTTGTGAGGTCGTTCCATTCCTTTATGGCTTTATATGAAAAGGCTGATTGTGCAAAAGAGGTTTTACATCTGGGTATGCTACACTGCCCCCTGGTGGAGGCTCGTGTGTTTCTAGTTGTCACAGCAGATGTAAACTGGACAAAGTGCTTAAGTGGCACTGGTGCAGTGTTATTTAAGATTCGATGGGCCATTCGTATTGATGCTAATCTTTGAATGTTAGCTAAATTCAACAATCTATATTTTTGGAGAACTAAACAATGATGGTGGTGTTGTGGTTTTCGGTCAAGGATTTTGAGGGATTGTTTGTGCTTTCTGTTGACAAATCTCAGAACTACGCTCGGCTTGTCGTTTGTTCCTCTCCTGGGCAAAAGGTGACATGCTTCGATGCTGTTACAGTCCAGTTGTATGTCCCTGGACTGCATGAAGACCGCTACCTGTCGCTCCATCGAAATAACATCCAACTCCGCCGGCTCCCCTCCATTCGCTGGGGCTACTGCTCGTGCGTAAGACCCGGGGTTTGATGCTAAGTCCGGTGATGATCACATCATTGATCCTTGCGTACTGCTCAATATCAGCAACTCTGTTCTCCAGAATTGCGATTTTCTTGTCTTTCTCCAAATTGTCAGCCCTCATCTGATCCAGCTGCACAACAAGGGACGTGATGGTTTTCTGCTGCTCCTTGATCGTAGCAACTTCCTCGATCAGAGTGTCGATTGACTTTTTAAGTTCGCTATAATCAGCCTTGGGCGCCATCTCGTCTTTGTAACAGCGCACCGGCTATTTACTCCAGACATTCACTTGTTAAATTAATTGAAAACTTTCACCTTACATTATTAAACTTAAATGTTTGGAGTAAAATTTGCGAGCGCCGGTTCAGCTACCGGAACAGGACTGTTTGTCAGCATGTGGTCAATTGAATGTTTGTAGAAATATTTGTTGTACACCTCGCCTTTCCACATGGAGCCTGTGTAATGTATAACATGTGGAGTGACATAACTTTGCTGATTGGACAATAAAATGCAGATAAGGCACACAAAATTCCACAGTACTTTTAAAAGTAAAATAAAATAAGTCACACTTTTACAATAAAAACAACTTTTCCGTGAAAAGGATAGGCTTGTGAATGTTAAGGCTTTGGGCTTGGTATTAATGGCATGACACCAGGATGCAGAAAAGGCAGGTGGTGTGTGAGCAGAAGGTCCTTTTATTAGGTACCAAAAAAAAAATGTGATAAAAGAAAGAGCACAGGCATGGGAAGAGCAGTCAACCATGGGTGAAAATGCAAAAAGACAACTGTTAGTCTAAGCGCAGACCTGGGCAAAATACGGCCCGCGGGCCACATGCGGCCCATTATGATTTTCAATCCGGCCTGTCGGTCGTTTTACATAATTTTTTGGACCTTTAACATCCAAACTGTCGCCGCCATTATGATGTGCAGTGCTGTTTTAAATTACTGTAAGTCTTGAACTATAGAAACTATTTCAATTGTTGAAATCTGCGCTTTTGAGTGTTATACGAGTTATTACGGCAATCTACGTCACAGCAGCTCAGACGAGGAACAAACCAGAGTGGGCGGGGTTTGTTTTCAGAGCAGCCAGCCCGAAACGCATGTGTCAGAAACAGATGCGGAAGCAGATTTTTACGCGATAATAAATCATGTTGTAGGTGTTTATTGCACTTTGCATTCATATTTTGCTGTTTGTTACATTTTTGTTGTGTTTTTCTTGATTGTAAAAGATACACAACTATCGAGGAGCTGTTCTGAGAAGTAAAAGAGGAGCGACGTTCATATGTTGTTAATATTCAGTATTTTATTGTTCATAGTTAATATTGAAAATCCCACTTTTTTATTTTAGTGTACATTTTGGGTGTCTCATTCAGTAAAAAAAACCTTAAATTCCATTCCCTTTTTTTGAGGTGGTCTGTCATAACTTTTTTAGAACTCTATCGGACGTTGTGACTTTTGGTATTAGTGTTCCTGAAAAAAAGGACCCAAACACACATACTATACAGCAGATTTTTACAGCTAAATGTGTATATATAATTTATACGCACATACACCTTGGCCCCCCCAGACATATTTTTTCTCTTAATGTGGCCCCCGAGTCAAAATACTTGCCCAGCTCTGCTCTAGCAGGAGAAGCAAATTTAAGTAAAGTAACTAACAGAGGTGTGCACTCAGTAATACACTAGCACCATCTAAGAGGCGGCGCTGCCCTATAAAGCCCTCTGATGGTGATTGTCAACAGGTGAGTATCCCAATCACCAAACGGAGGCAGGTGTGTGATGAGGTAGGGGAATCACACAGGAAGTGGAGAACATGGAGGAAGTAGCAGTGACCCTAAAACTAACACTGGGAAATGATATAAAAAGCTCATAGAGTCATGAAGCGTCATGACAATTGACTTGTAATATTCATAAAGCTACAGTAAGAACTCCAATGGTTTTCAGTTTTCTAAAAAATAAAAATGAAATAGGACTAAGAAGTACTTCTTTTTTTTTTCACAAGGTGAATCAATCCTTTTTTTTGTGCCATCCTCTTAATGTGAAACCTGTATTAACATTATTTACAGGACATTTTTTTGTGTGTCTCATTGGCCTTAAACTTCACCAATCGTCACTGCATCGGTGGTGAACTACCATGGGTGAATTATGTTGTGTGAAAATGCAGCCCAAAAAACACATACACACACACACACACACACACACACACACACACACACACACACACACACACACACACACACACACACACACACACACACACACACACACACACACACACACACACACACACACACACACACACACGCGCGCGCACGCACTCTTGTATTTGTTACATTCTTGAGACTCACCTACCTCTTTAGGACCACCCTTTCCAGATATATAAAGATTTGTATTTACAACATTAATAATGTATACCTACTATGCAAATATAAAAAATGTAGGCTTTTAGTTATTTTTTAAAATTTTTTGTTTGTAATTGTTTTTTAATCTTCATTATTTACTTCAAGTTATTACAGTATGTCTCTATATACATATTTATTTTATTTTTTTAATTAATTTTGGCCATAGGGGGTGCATTTCAAATTTTTACACACACTTGTTGTTTCATATGTTGACCAGAGGGGGCTCAGTTTTAAAACCAACACACAGTCAATTTGAAAAATCCCTCCTTTTTGGGACCACCCTAATTTTGCTAGATTTCACCACTAGGGGTGCAAATGACACATTCTATATTAGATGCAATGGTTTTCCGTATTGGGACCATGATTTATGTCCTAACTTGTTTACCGGTCCTATAATGGAAGGTACTTTTTCTTGTTGCTGTCTCAAGAAGATATATATATATATATATATATATATATATATATATATATATATATATATATATATATATATATATATATATTGATATACAAGAACACACACGCACACACACACACACACACATTCTTGTACTTGTTACCTTCTTGACACCTCCAAAAACTGCCTACCTCTTTAGGACCACCCTTTCTAGATATATAACGATTTCTATTTACAACATTAGTAATATATACAAACTATGCAAATATAAAAAAGTTAAGCTTTTTGTTAATTTTTATATATATATATATATTTTTTTTTTGTTTGTAATTGGTTTTTAATCTTCATTATTTACTTCAAGTTATTACAGTATGTCTCTATATACATATTTATTTATTTATTTTTATTACTTTAAGCCAAAGGGGGCGCATTCAAATTTCTTACACACACTTGTTATTTCATATGTTGGCCAGGGGGGGAGGACTTCAAATTTTTACACACACTTGTTATTTCATAT
The DNA here is from genome assembly GCF_033978785.1 of Entelurus aequoreus. Classification (NCBI taxonomy): domain Eukaryota; kingdom Metazoa; phylum Chordata; class Actinopteri; order Syngnathiformes; family Syngnathidae; genus Entelurus; species Entelurus aequoreus. The sequence continues at coordinate 60,195,748 of NC_084741.1, read as the reverse complement.
GTTGGCCAGAGGGGGAGCACTTCAAATTATTACACACACTTGTTATTTCATATGTTGGCCAGAGGGGGAGCACTTCAAATTTTTACACACACTTGTTATTTCATATGTTGACCAGCGGGGGGGGGGGGGGGGGTGCTAGATTTCACCACCAGGGGTGCAAATGAGACATTCTCTATAAGATGCAATGGTTTTCTGTATTGGGATCATGATTTATTTCCTATGTTCACCGGTCCACATATGGAAGGTACTTTTCCTTGTTGATGTGTGAAGAAGGGTAGAAATACAAGAACACACACACACACACACACACACACACACACACACACACACACACACACACACACACACACACACACACACACACACGCACAGAAATTATTCATAGATGCACCCACTAGTTACTTCCTAATTAAGGCCAACCGCACACAACAATAGAGTCGTATTCCTCCTTTAAGAAATCCCTTTAAAAATATGCAGGATTAAGGAAAGTTGGTTGCTAAATTGGTGTGTGCATCTGTAATTTAATTGCATCAGAGGCCATTAATTAATAAGGTGCTTCCTTTAATAGTTAATGTATAAGTGCATTTAATTAACTCACCGGTCCTGATAAAGTGTCAGCAAAATCAAACAAAAACAATTAGCTTTGTGAGGTAAGTGTCTTTTTAAAAGCTTTGCTCTTAGAGTTATGCCGCATAGATTTTAATTTGGGTGGAGAGCAAGGGAGGAACACAGTTGATATCCATAAGGGAATTACTGTGTTGTAATTATGGGATAAGCTTATTGCTACATGATAAATAATTTGAATATGTCCCCTCTGGTTAGGTTATTCTTCTTTTTTACAAGAGTGGAGATTTTCTTTGCATTTGTCTTTTTACCAGCCTGCTAAAGATCAGGTGAAATAATGAACATTAACACAAAGGCTGTAGAATAATATAGTTTAAAAGTTTGTGTGTGGTTTGGACTTCTAGAGTTATCTGACTCTTAAAAGTTTGTGGCCGGTTTATTCCCTAAGAGTTATGTTTATTGCATTGTAGACATGGATAAACATAACATGTCGTAATTTAGAAAAAGGGTACAAACATTCGCGACATCTTACGCGCATGGCGTCCTGAATGTATTTAAACAACGCTGATATGAGGCACATTTAGGCAGGAATAGCACCTAAACGATCTGTTAGCTTTATTCTTATCTGCTATAAATCAACGGCTTGGGGTTTTAGCCGGGAATTACACGCGGTGTGGGTGTTGATGCACAGTAAATTGGGTTCCAGGTTGCAAAGCATAAACACATATCTGGAGCGTGTTACTTTGAACAAGCCCGGCTATTATTTGCACAGCGATATTACCTTGAATACAAATGACAGCATGACCTCAATTTTCTGCACAGCGTGACTGAGTGGAAGAAACTAACGCTTCAAGTGCTTGTTTGGTCACAGTTTCACTCCAATTAGAGAGTCAAAATACATTGTTTAGTATCAAATTTGAACTAATAATATCCGAGGTCCCTGTGCCAGATGCTATGTCATCATTGTGTGTATAAATTTGCATTGACAGAAATCAACCTGCAATGTGGCACACTCTTGGAATTCATTCCCACAATGGAAAGTATCTTACTTAACAATTAGAGCCTATTAGCGTCATGTCACAAAATATCTCCATTCATTTCCCTCCTGCATTATTAGGCCCTCTGCTCTGCACTCCCAGACAAGCGGGGATGTTCAGAGAGTCCGCAGGGAATTAGGGAATATTTTCCTCCGCCGGTGACGCACCCAGTGGGAATAGAGGTTGAAACTGTGCGACTATGTATCTAATTAGTTCAGTTATGTAATTGGAGCGCTGATAATCCTCCAGGACTGCGAGTTGTGCACCTTCGAAACAAGAGACGCCGTCGTCAACACGCAGGCGAGCACGGACTAAGCTGCTAATTGCTGCGTGTTGCAATGTGACTTGCAATGTACGCTGTAGCCCTCGGTGGTATTATGGTATCCATACCTGCTTATTAGTCTACTATTAAATGGTTAAAAACATAACCAAACTGGGTTTACAATAGGGCTGGGCGATAGGGCCTTTTATTAATATCTCGATATTGTTAGGCCATGTCACGATACACAATATATATCTTGATATTTTGCCTTAGCCTTGAATTAACACTTGATGCCAGTATGATGATTCTATGTGTCTACATTAAAACATTCTTGTCCATACTGCATTAATATATGCTAACTTTAAACTTTCATTCAGAGAGGGAATTCACAACTAAGTCAATTTACCAAAACTGTATTTATTAAAGAGTTAACATTCATGTCATTTCAAAACAGAAAGTGCAAGATTATCAGAGACATTTTAAAACAAGCTATGAGTGCACTTTTGTGCATGGTGTCACTAAGATGACATATCAAAACAACACTAAATTAAAGTGCACGTTTTGTACAGAACGCCACTACAATAGTTTAAAACTAATAAAGTGCACTTTTGTGCATGATGTCACACAGGATATTTCAAAAAGTGTCAAATAAAAATTAGCTGAATAATAGGAAATCAAATAGTGTATGTCCTTCGCTATGTGGTGGGTTCCTGCAGACGTTATATCCTGTTTTTGACTATTTTTTTCATACGGTGTTGATGTGGAAATGGAAGACGCCAGGCTCAATTGGGTCAGTTCTGGTTGCTTCGGCATTTTGTTGAGTGTGGCACCGGCCGAGATGTTGACATGCGGAGTTTCAAGCACTCTTCATTCTCTAGCGCACAGGTGTCAAACTCAAGGCCCCCGGACGTAATTTTATCTGGCCCGCAAACACCTGGAAATGATATGTGTCAATAAGGTACTTCATATTTTCTCAAAAAATGTAATTGATTTTTTTCATTTTGACAGAAAAAATATATGTACTGCCTGAAATGACCTTTTATACTTTAATAGTATCCATTATTGCAACAAATATTACAGTATATTATGATACTTTTCAAATGTTTTTTGTCTAAATAAAAATAAATACTTAAATATCTGCTTGACTTATGATTTTACAGCAAACTACCCATCAAATGAATAAAAATGTCAATGAAATTTGCGGTGTTCTTTACAGCATATTACTGTGAATTGAAAAAAAACTACAATGTTTTTGCGTTAAAATTTTGTTGACTGAGCTTACGTATTTTGACTGTAAAATCTTGTTTTTAACGGTGTATTACTGTAAATGGAAAAACGATACATTTGTTTTTACGGTTGAAAAACTGGCAGCTAAGTTGCCAGAATAAAAAAAGAACTGTTTTTCCATTCACAATATAATGTTGTAAAAACCAATGTAAATGTATTAGTAAAATTCTGGCAACTAAGCTGCCAGCTTTTTCTGTAAACCCCCCCCCCCCCCCCCCCCCCCCAAAAACAAAAAAAAACAGTGAAGCTGTTTTTCCATTTACCGTAAATAGTTGTGAAAAAAACCCCAAAAAACACTATTTTACAGTAAAACTTTGTGAATGTAAAGTTTTTACTGTAAAATTGACAGTCTACTTAAAACAATTTATATAATTAATATTAAAATCCAGAGGCAAATTCATACATTATTTGCTGTTTGTTAGAAGCGGCCCTCTGATGGCAGCCATAACTGCGATGTGGCCCTCAATGAAAACGAGTTTGACATTACTGCTCTAGTGGGTGACTTTTCAAATGATGCAACACATGAGTAGTGCTGCTACTTTTTGTAGCAACGCTTTTGCCGCATACTTGACATATTACGGTTGTCTGTTCAACATCCTCCCGCTTGAAGCCAAACCACCGCCAGACGATGGACCCCGTGCTGTTTTTCTTGGGAATTAATTATTCTTCCTCCATTTGTTACCAGATATGCACCTTCTCTCTCTCATATTACCACTCGCATCGCTCCGCTAGCACCACCTGCCGCAGCTAACGTTACCCATGCCGCTACCTCTCTGCTCCGCGAGAGCGTATGACGTTGCACTCGCGACAGTATGTGACGTATGTAAGAAGGTGCGCTTGTTTCATCCCTCTTTGAGAAGGCGAGACAAGAAAGAGTGAGAAAAGCCTGTAGTGTAATGCCCGCAGCTAAAAGCAACTGTGTGAGAACGTATACTCGAATACTCACAATATAGTCATTTTCTACATCGCACAAAGACAAACCCGCGATTTATCGAATACAATCGATATATCGCCCAGCCCTAGTTTACAAATTTCAATATGACATGCAGTATCTCTATCTGATTATGATCTTAGAATATGACCTTTATTTGCTTTGCAAGAATATCAAATCAAAGACCTCCTATGTTGTTTTTAGTTTCCATTGAATACTGCAGAGCTCTTCTCTGTGGGATGTTATTACAAAGGAATCAGATTTATTGGCCAAGTATGTTTAACTCAAAATAATTTTGGACTTGGTAAACTATGCTCTCTTTGTTCTATGCAAGAAACAAAAAGGCAACAACTGCGAGAGAGCACAGTGCTGTGACGGCCATCCGCAGTGCCATCTTGGTATGAAAACAAGTGGAGAACATAAAAGAACACGAAGACATTAAAGGAGCACAGAGCTGATGCAACCATCTGCTACTTCAGGGACGCTATTTCCACATACAGCTACAAAAGTTGAACACAAAGAAAAACAGAAAATAAATAGTAATAAATAATAAAGGTGCACATACGATTCCACTATGCGTGGGCCAGTAACAAAACAAAACAAAAACACAACTTCAACACCCACATATGGGTTATGGGTTATATTTGTATAGCGCTTTTCTACTTTCAAGGCACTCAAAGCACTTTGACACTATTCCCACATTCACCCATTCACACACACCTTCACACACTGATGGCGGGAGCTGCCATGCAAGGTGCTAACCACGACCCATCAAGGGTGAAGTGCCTTGCTCAAGGACTCAACGGACATGACTAGGTTGGTAGAAGCTGGGGATCGAACCAAGAACCCTCGGGTTGCTGGCACGGCCACTCTCCCAACTGCGCCACACCGCCCCCATACATATGTGCAGATGCAAAGACTGCAGCCGGAAGGTAAGTAATATTTAATATCTAAACGTAAATGCGTGCAGCGAAGTAGTGCACAGTAAACAAAGCAATCACTCATGTGGAAACAGAGAGCAGCCGTGTACAAAGAACAATGATCAAGCACTGACAGACAGGCAGGACAGGCGTATAAAGGAGCCTGATTGGCAACCAGAAACAGGTGTGTGCCAGTTGCCAATCAAGGTGTGGGAGCCAGCACTCAGTGGAAGACAGGGAAAGTGAAACTACAAATTAAGAGCACAGGACAGGAACTTAAAGGCCTACTGAAATGAAATGTTTTTATTTAAACGGGGATAGCAGGTCCATTCTATGTGTCATACTTGATCATTTTGCGATATTGCCATATTTTTGCTGAAAGGATTTAGTAGAGAACATCGACGATAAAGTTCGCAACTTTTGGTCGCTGATTAAAAAAAAGCCTTGCCTGTACCGGAAGTAGCGTGACGTCGCAGGTTGAAGGGCTCCTCACATTTCCCCATTGTTTACACCAGCAGCGAGAGCGATTTGGACCGAGAAAGCGACGATTACCCCATTAATTTGAATGAGGATGAAAGATTTGTGGATGAGGAACATGAGAGTGAAGGACTAGAGTGCAGTGCAGGACGTATCTTTTTTCGCTCTGACCGTAACTTAGATAAAAGGGCTCATTGGATTCCACACTTTCTCCTTTTTCTATTGTGGATCACGGATTTGTATTTTAAACCACCTCGGATACTATATCCTCTTGAAAATGAGAGTCGAGAACGCGAAAAGGACATTCACAGTGACTTTTATCTCCACGACAATACATCGGTGAAGCACTTTAGCTACGGAGCTAACGTGATAGCATCGTGCTTAAATGCAGATAGAAACAAAAGAAATAAGCTCCTGACTGGAAGGATAGACAGCAGATCAACAATACTACTATCAGGAGACACCGAACCAAACACTGGACCTGTAACCACACAGTTAATGCTGTGCCGCCTGTCGAAGCCTAGCAATGCTGTTGCTAACGACGCCATTGAAGCTAACTTAGCTACGGGACCTCGTCAGAGCTATGATAAAAACATTAGCGCTCCACCTACGCCAGCCCTCATCTGCTCATCACCACCCGTGCTCACCTGCGTTCCAGCGATCGACGGCGCGACGAAGGACTTCACCCGATCATCGATGCGGTCGGCGGCTAGCGTCGGATAGCGCGTCTGCTATCCACAAAGTCCTCCTGGTTGTATTGCTGCAGCCAGCCGCTAATACACCGATCCTACCTACCGCTTTCTTCTTTGCAGTCTCCATTGTTCATTAAACAAATTGCAAAAGATTCACCAACACAGATGTCCAGAATAGTGTGGAATTTTGCGATGAAAACAGAGCTGTTTGTATTGGGATACAATGTGTCCCAATACTTCCGTTTCAACCATTGACGTCACGCGCAAACGTCATCATATCGAAACGTTTTCAGCCGGAAGTTTGCCGGGAAATTTAAAATTGCACTTTATAAGTTAACCCGGCCGTATTGGCATGTGTTGCAATGTTAAGATTTCATCATTGATATATAAACTATCAGACTGCGTGGTCGGTAGTAGTGGGTTTCAGTAGGCCTTTAAACACCACACATTCGGAAAAAAACAACATGTCTAAAGCAGTCACAAGAGTACAACACACTCCATGCCATCGAACGGCCAGAGACAGGAACAGACCCAACAAAGCAACCAAGAGAGCCTACTCCGTCCTAGACTGCCCACTAGCTTTCGGACAATGTCCAGCCAATGATCGAGAATCTGTCCAGGGAGACTGTAGAGTCCGATACATGTTCATTCAGCCAAGGCTCCGTGAAGCTCGTCCATCCCGACGCCCAACGCTAGGTCCGGAGCTCCGTCTCTTCCTCCGCATCTTCTCCGGTCTTCCCACGCGGCAGAGAGTCAGTTGCTGTACTCCGGTGCAGACATGGCCATGGCTCCCCAAGGCAGGTCCAAATGTTCACAAAAAAGCAGCGCAGAGGCCACGAAAGTTCCGCCCTTTGTTGCGCAGTCCCGGAGGAGCTCGATCCAAAGGGCAAAAACACAGAAAAACAAGAGGGAAACATCTAGAACACAGAGCTCCTGCAAGAAGCATCACTTGAATGTTGAATCTCACAACAACTCACGATTTGGTTCAGATTTATGGGGTGATGCTTCGATTTCGATTCTTGCAATATACTATTTGGCATAAAAATTGTAATATAACCTTATAAAACACGTTACAGGTTAAAAAAAGCTATTTTTGGCTGATGACATTTCACGTGTATGCACAGCAATTAAGCGCAGAGATGGTCTAACAAAAAACAGTTTTTAAAAATGTATTCCTAATTGTATTCTTATTTTTTGTCTATTTTTGGATTGTGATCCGGATATATGAGTTTGCATGTCTGTGACTGTGTGGGTTCACTCCGGGTACTCCGGCTTCCTCCCACCACCAAAGGTATGGCAACACTAAATTGGCCCTAGAGAGTGGCCCTAGAGTGTGAATGTTGTCTATCTGTGTTGGCCCTACGATGAGGTGAGAGTGCAGCTGGTATAAGCTCCAGCAGCCCTCGCTACCCCCGATACAAAATGGATGGGTATATGGTATATATAAATATATATATATACTGTATATACACAGTACAGGCCAAAAGTTTGGACACACCTTCTCATTTCAATGCGTTTTCTTTATTTTCATGACTATTTACATTGTAGATTGTCACTGCAGGCATCAACACTATGAATGAATACATGTGGAGTTATGTACTTTACAAAAAAAAGGGGAATAACTAAAAACATGTTTTACATTCTATTTTCTTCAAAATAGCCATCATTTGCTCTGATTACTAGTTTGCACACTCTTGGCATTCTCTCGATGAGCTTCAAGGGGTAGTCATCTGAAAGGGTTTTCACTTCACAGGTGTCATAGTTTTGACAATCTACAATGTAAATAGTCATGAAAATAAAGAAAACACATTGAAATGAGAAGGTGTGTCCAAACTTTTGGCCTGTACTGTATGTTAGATAAATAACGCCCCCCAGACACATGTTTTCTCTCAATGTGGTCCTTGAGTCAAAACAATTTCCCGGGTCTGCTGTGGAAAAAATGGACATTGAAATGATAAAATTTTAACATGAAAAAAACCCTCTTAGAAAAATAAAACACAAACTATAGCAAAATACAGAAAAACATTTATGAAAGGACAAACAAGTTAGCTTTTGTCCATTGAGGGTTAAAGACGTTAAAAGAAGATTAGTCAGATTATTAATCAGTATATTTATGATGATGGAATAATAGTATTTACATGTTAATTTATGGTTTTGTTTAATATTGACAGCCTTAAAGGCCTACTGAAATGATTTTTTTTTATTTAAACGGGGATAGCAGATCCATTGTATGTGTCATACTTGATCATTTCGCGATATTGCCATATTTTTGCTGAAAGGATTTAGTAGAGAACATTTACGATAAAGTTCGCAACTTTTGGTCGCTGATAAAAAAAGCCTTGCCTGTACCGGAAGTAGCGTGACGTCACAGGTTGAAAAGCTCCTCACATTTCCCCATTGTTTTCAATGCAGCGAGAGCGATTCGGACCGAGAAAGCGACGATTACCCCATTAATTTGAGCGAGGATGAAAGATTTGTGGATGAGGACCGAGAGAGTGAAGGACTAGAGTGCAGTGCAGGACGTATCTTTTTTCGCTCTGACCGTAACTTAGGTACAAGGGTTCATTGGATTCCACTCTCTCTCCTTTTTCTATTGTGGATCACAGATTTGTATTTTAATCCACCTCGGATACTATATCCTCTTGAAAATGAGAGTCGAGAACGCGAAATGGACATTCACAGTGACTTTTATCTCCACGACAATACATCGGCAAAACACTTTAGCTACGGAGCTAACGTGATAGCATCGGGCTTAACTGCATATAGAAACAAAAGAAATAAGCCCCTGACTGGAAGGATAGACAGAAAATCAACAATACTATTAAACCATGGACCTGTAACAACACGGTTAATGCTTTCCAGCCTGGCGAAGCTTAACAATGCTGTTGCTAACGACGCCATTGAAGCTAACTTAGCTACGGGACCTCACGGAGCTATGCTAAAAACCTTAGCTATCCACCTACGCCAGCCAGCCCTCATCTGCTCATCAACACCCGTGCTCACCTGCGTTCCAGCGATCGACGATGCGACGAAGGACTTCACCCGATCACCGATGCAGTTGGCGGCTAGCGTCGGATAGGGCGTCTGATATCCAAATGAAAGTCCTCCTGCTTGTGTTGCTGCAGCCAGCCGCTAATACACCGATCCCACCTACAGTTTTCTTCTTTGCAGTCTTCATTGTTCATTAAACAAATTGCAAAAGATTCACCAACACAGATGTCCAGAATACTGTGGAATTTTGCAATGAAAACAGAGCTTTTTGTATTGGATACAATGTGTCCGAATACTTCCGTTTCAACCATTGACGTCACGCGCAAACGTCATCATATCTAGACGTTTTCAACCGGAAGTTCTCCGGGGAATTTAAAATTGCACTTTATAAGTTAACCCGGCCGTATTGGCATGTGTTGCAATGTTAAGATTTCATCATTGATATATAAACTATCAGACTGCGTGATCGGTAGTAGTGGGTTTCAGTAGGCCTTTAAATTACATCTAAGTCTACAATCTCCAAAACACACATAACACTAAGGACTAACTACTGCTCTTGTGTTGCAGACTCACCACACAAGACGCGGGATGACCAGACTAGGACCTAACAGGAAACTGGGTACTAAATATACAGACTACTAAGGCAACAAGGTAGTCTTAGGCTCGACACGAGTGGAAAGACAGAGATGATTGAGGAGACACAAGGATCAGGGCAAGACACAGGTGTAAACCATGACACAATGAGCACAGGGAAGACAAACACAGCAAGAACCAGAACATAAATAACAGACCGTGACATTTTGTTCTTCGTTGAGTGGTATCACCAGAGTGCGATCCAAAGAGCTCTCTGGGGCCTTCAAAGAGAAAATTGTCGACGCATACAGTATGTGTCTGGGAAAGGATATAAAAACATCTCCAAACAATTTCAAAGCCACTTTTCCACTGTACGGAAAATAATTTACAAGTGGAAATCGGCCAATGTCAGGCCTGCCAAGTAGGTTCAGCACAATAGCAGACTGCAAGATGCTTGAAAAGTTTAAGAGTTCACACAAATACACACTCACATTCTCTGTACAAACATACATATACACATACTGTACATATACAAGAACATATGTATACATACACTCATGCATATAATCACATTTTATCAAACATATATCAGAGTTGTTCCCCTAGGGCAGTGCTCCTCAAATATAGTCTAAGTCTAAGTCATTTTCTGCTGTCATCACCTGCTCAGTGGCCTAGTGGTTAGAGTGTCTGCCCTGAGATCGGTAGGTCATGAGTTCAAACCCCGGCCGAATCATACCAAAGACTATAAAAATGGGACCCGTTACCTCCCTGCTTGGCACTCAGCATCAAGGGTTGGAATTGGGGGTTAAATCACCATAATGATTCCCGGGCGTGGCCACCGCTGCTGCTCACTGCTCCCCTCACCTCCCACGGGGTGAACAAGGGGATGGGTCAAATGCAGAGGACAAGTTTGCTTCTCTTTCTTCCCCTCCATGTATCTGTTATCTTTTGTCATTCAAGTTATCATTACATATATGTATTGTTGCATTTGAAACAATTGTATTGTTGATAACAGAGGTGTTATTATTATTCATGTTATTATTCATTATCAATAGTGGTATTGGTATTTGTATTGTTCCATTTGTAGTGCAACAATGATCATTGTCATTTCTGTGTTATTCATATTTACTTCACTAACTGCATATTTGCCATCACGTTTTGTATCATATTTGTACATATCGTGTTTGCTGATGTTGTTCTTGTCATAATCCGTTGCCCGGATCATGTTTTGTTTAGTTAGAGACTACCTTAGTTCTGTTTCAGCACCCCTGGGTTTGTTTGTGTTTTGGTTACCATGGGTGCTGATGAGTTTCACCCAGAGGTGGGTAGTAACGTGCTACATTTACTCCGTTACATCTACTTGAGTAACTTTTGGGATAAATTGTACTTCTAAGAGTAGTTTTAATGCAACATACTTTTACTTTTACTTGAGTATATTTCTAGAGAAGAAACGCTACTTTTACTCCGCTCCATTTATCTACATTCAGCTCGCTACTGATTTTTATCGATCTGTTAATGCACGCTTTGTTTGTTTTGGTTTGTCAGACAGACCTTCAATGTAGGATCTATCGCATGCCTGCGTTTCACCAATCAAATACAGTCACGGGTGACGTTTGACTCCATTTCACCAATCAAACAGAACCAGGCGGTCACATGACCGCAAAACAACAACAAGCTTAAGCTTACATGAACTCAACGTCAAATTTGAGGAAGTAACGTTAGTAGATATTTTGGTTGTCACCTTAGGTTGATGTTAGCTTCCCTGCTATGAATCACTGTCAAATGTACATCGTGTGGGGACATTTATTAACGCACTGCAGCCTCATAGACACGCACAGTCGCACACACACTCACGCAAGCATACAAACACCAATCAGAAGTGCACAGTGTGTTCTCAGGTGCATCCCACACCTATCAGTTTATGGTTTGCATAGAAGGCTAACTTGTTATTTTCCTTTGTAATCTCTGCCTACTGAGCCTATGGTGCTGTTAAGTTATTGTGGCTCAATTTGCCTTAATTTGTTTTATGTTAATGTATTATTATTTACTATATACTATTGTTTTAGTTGCTTAAAGGCCTACTGAAATGAAATTTTCTTATTTAAACGGGGATAGCAGGTCCATTCTATGTGTCATACTTGATCATTTCGCGATATTGCCATATTTTTGCTGAAAGGATTTAGTAGAGAACATCGACGATAAAGTTTACAACTTTTGGTCGCTGATAAAAAAGCCTTGCCTGTACCGGAAGTAGCGTGACGTCACAGGTTGAAGAGCTCCTCACATCTGCACATTGTTTACACCAGCAGCGAGAGCGATTCGGATCGAGAAAGCGACGATTACCCTATTAATTTGAGCGAGGATGAAAGATTTGTGGATGAGGAAAGTGAGAGTGAAGGATTAGAGTGCAGTGCAGGACGCCAGGGTGTATCTTTTTTCGCTCTGACCGTAACTTAGGTACAAGGGCTCATTGGATTCCACACTTTCTCCTTTTTCTATTGTGGATCACGGATTTGTATTTTAAACCACCTCGGATACTATATCCTCTTGAAAATGAGAGTCGAGAATGCGAAATGGACATTCACAGTGACTTTTATCTCCACGACAATACATCGTCGAAGCACTTTAGCTTCGGAGCTAACGTGATAGCATTGTGCTTAACTGCGGATAGAAACAGAAGAAACAGTCCCCTGACTGGAAGGATAGACAGAAGATCAACAATACTACTATTACTTCTACTATCAGGAGACACCGAACCAAACCCTGGACCTGTAACCACACGGTTAATGCTGTCCAGCCAGGCGAAGCCTAGCAATGCTGTTGCTAACGACGCCATTGAAGCTAACTTAGCTACGGGACCTCGACAGAGCTATGCTAAAAACATTAGCTTTCCACCTACGCCAGCCCTCATCTGCTCATCACGACCCGTGCTCACCTGCGTTCCAGCGATCGACGGCGCGACGAAGGACTTTACCCGATCATCGGTGCGGTCGGCGGCTGGCGTCGGATAGTGCGTCTGCTATCCAACTCAAAGTCCTCCTGGTTGTGTTGCTGTAGCCAGCCGCTAATACACCGATCCCACCTACAGCTTTCTTCTTTGCTGTCTCCATTGTTCATTAAACAAATTGCAAAAGATTCACCAACACAGATGTCCACAATACTGTGGAATTTTTCGATGAAAACAGACGCTGTTTGTATTGGGACACAATGGTGTCCCAATACTTCCGTTCAATCCGTGACGTCACACGCAAACGTCATCATACTGAGACGTTTTCAGCCGGATATTTCCCGGGAAATTTAAAATTGCACTTTATAAGTTAACCCGGCCGTATTGGCATGTGTTGCAATGTTAAGATTTCATCATTGATATATAAACTATCACACTGCGTGGTCGGTAGTAGTGGCTTTCAGTAGGCCTTTAAGAGATATTCCTGGCTCTGAATTTGCTCATTGCTATTTTTATGTTTTTGTGCATTATTTGTTGCCGTCATCATTAAACGAACAGGTTAATCATCAGTTACTCAGTACTTGAGTAGTTTTTTCACAACATACTTTTTACTTTTACTCAAGTAATATTTGGGTGACAACTCCTTACTTTTACTTGAGTAATAAATCTCTAAAGTAACAGTACTCTTACTTGAGTACAATTTCTGGCTACTCTACCCACCTCTGGTTTCACCTGCCTCTGATTAGTGTTCGGAACGCTGACCTGCTTCCGAGCACTAATCAGAGACCTACTTATTCCTGTTCTTCGCCACAATCAGTCTGGCTGTCTTTTTTGCTCTTGCAACACGTTATGTTGAGTATGTCTAGGATTCTTGATTCTAGTTCATGTGCTAAGCTTTGCCATAGCTCCCATGCTATCAGAACGGTTTTCTGTATTTTTGTATTTTGCATGATTTATGGACAATGAATCATCGTTTCACCTGCACCTTGCGTCCGGAGTTTCCGTCTGCATTCTGGGAGAATGATCCGCGCAGTAAAATGCGACCCCGACGTAACAGTTCTGTTGTTATTGTCTCCACAATTCCTCCCTCTGTTTTACTTGTTTTCTTCTTTCTATCCGCTCCTGCTATGGTCCGACGGCACCAAACATTGATATACATCCATTTGATAAAGTCAAAGAAATAAGGCAAGATGAGAAGTATCCCACACAAGTACATATGTACAGCAGATATGGGCATCTACATCAACAATATGATTTGCTTGAGAGGCTGGACAGGACAAAACAAACAAACAAACAAACAAAAACAAGTAGATTAATAAGAGTTTAAAGTGAGGATAATATAACAACAGCTAATGGCTCTGTTGATGTTTAGTGACCACTGCCAGGCATACATGAAGACTAGATGGACCGATTCGTAAATCGCTCGTGTTGATACCGAGTGTAGTATTAGTGTATGATCGATACTTAAGTCGATATATTTATTTTCCCAAAATATATATTTTTTTCCTTTCAATTTTGTTAATGTTTACAAAGTCAAGAAAAAAATTACCTGGACGCTGGGAGACTCCGAGACCAAAAACCAAATAATTTAAATGAGTAATCGATAGTTGTTTTTGCTGTTGTTTCGTTATGGTCAGGTCTGGCTTTATAAATTATTTTACAGTATTTTGTTTTTAGTTAGTGTCAGCGCTCCTTCTTCCTTGTTTTTCCACTTCCTGTGCACCTACCTCGTCACAGCTAGGGAGGAGCATTGATTGACACACCTGCCTTCATTTGGTAATTAGGTAACTCACCTGTTGACTATAACCATCTAAGTACTTTATATGCCAGCACCGTAGCTCAGACGGTGCTCATGCATTGTTGTATGCACACCTTCGTGTGTAGCTATATTTTGCATGTTTATGTTGCTGCTAAGATACTTAAAGATTAAATTAAATCAAGCTAATTAAATTAGCTTTTTTACGTCGTGTACTGTCTCTGCATCCTGGGGTCACCCCTACTGCCAACATGCGAGTCTGTCACAGTTTTTTTGTGTATTACTGACTTTGTTTTGCTCAAATAATCGCATGGGATGGAATAAAATAAAGTACTAATTTAGATATTGTGTTGATATTATTACATTGTCTCACCATAAATAAATGTGATCAGACGATTGCACTCAGGGATGATTGGTATTAGAATCATCAGCATAAAACCTGTATCAGAACAGCCATGTCTCTAACACATAAACAACAGGATATGTGTAAATGTTTGAGCTTTTCAAAAATAAGGTGAAACTTTTGTGAAAGTGTAATTATGTGGAAAGAACCATACAACATTTGCATTCAAGTTTAAATGGATTGATATTTATATACAAGTTGAAAATAGGGATGTCCGATAATGGCTTTTTGTCGATATCCGATATCCCGATATTGTCCAACTCTTTAATCACCGATACTGATATAAACCGATACCGATATCAACCGATACCGATACATACAGTCGTGGAATTAACACATTATTATGCCTCATTTGGACAACCAGGTATGGTGAAGATAAGGTCCTTTTAAAAAAAAATTATAAAATAAAATAAGATAAATAAATTAAAAATATTTTCTTAAATAAAAAAGAAAGTAAAACAATATAAAAACAGTTACATAGAAACTAGTAATTAATGAAAATGAGTAAAATTAACTGTTAAAGGTTAGTACCATTAGTGGGCCAGCAGCACGAACAATCATGTGTGCTTACGGACTGTATCCCTTGCAGACTGTATTGATATATATTGATATATAATGTAGGAACCAGAATATTAATAACAGAAAGAAACAACCCTTTTGTGTGAATGAGTGTGAATGAGTGTAAATGGGGAGGGATGTTTTTGGGTTGGTGTACTAATTGTAAGTGTATCTTGTGTATTTTATGTTGATTTAATATAAAAAACAAAAAAACAAAAACGATACCGATAATTAAAAAAAACGATACCGATAATTTCCGATATCACATTTTGAAGCATTTATCGGCCGATATTATCGGACATCTCTAGTTGAAAATCATGCTTCTTAAAAGAATCGGTTGATATACACTACCGTTCAAAACTTTGGGGTCACCCAAACAATTTTGTGGAATAGCCTTCATTTCTAAGAACAAGAATAGACTGTCGAGTTTCAGATGAAAGTTTTCTTTTTCTGGCCATTTTGAGCGTTTAATTGACCCCACAAATGTGATGCTCCAGAAACTCAATCTGCGCAAAGGAAGGTCAGTTGTGTAGCTTCTGTAACGAGCTAAACTGTTTTCAGATGTGTGAACATGATTGCACAAGGGTTTTCTAATCATCAATTAGCCTTCTGAGCCAATGAGCAAACACATTGTACCATTAGAACACTGGAGTGATAGTGGCTGGAAATGGGCCTCTATACACCTATGTAGATATTGCACCAAAAACCAGACATTTGCAGCTAGAATAGTCATTTACCACATTAGCAATGTATAGAGTGTATTTATTTAAAGTTAAGACTAGTTTAAAGTTATCTTCATTGACAAGTACAGTGCTTTTCCTTCAAAAATAAGGACATTTCAATGTGACCCCAAACTTTTGAACGGTAGTGTATATATTGAATATTGATATGTTTGTAGTTCTAATTACAGAACTACATAATAAATCACATGACTTTATAAATTACTTTATAAAGCCTATTGGCAAAAAGCATTTTTCTGATCTACCAAACACAAAATTCTGACCGTTTTGTGTCATGTTTAGAATATCAGCGGACTGATTTACTTCTTTTTTTTTTTTTTTTAGCATAAAGCCTGTGACAGCAATGAGACAGCATGTGGTCATTTCAAGTAACATTATATACTGTAGCTTGAATCCAGTACAAAGTTGTTCTGGTTGGCTTCACCGGCCTTAACTATTGACCCTCATCCCGAGGTCATCGAGGAGCGTCAACCTCAACCCCGCCGGGAATGAGGAAGACTAGAAGGCAGAGAAGGTGTCGGTATCCTGCGGGTGTGACTTGCCATGTCCAATAACAAGGAACAACATAACATCATTTAACCTTTACAACATGTGCATCGATCCATCTGCTTGTTATCATGCTGTGATCACGGCTCGGCTCAGAGCAGCTCAGCTTTAGGGACTGGCAACATCTCCTGAGTAATATTACCGGGCGACAAAAAGATCCAGTTCTTTTATTTTTTTTTTCCCCAGACTGTCCTTCGATCATCCTTCGTAAACGACATTGTCTGCAGAATAGTGGGAAGATGTCACCAGCTGTTTCCTTTGAAATACACTATGGGAGGAATAAGATACAATCACGGCAACACAAATATTCAAAACACATTTCATTCATCTTAATCTTACAAACCCCAAAACGTTCGAACTGGAAAATGTTGTTTTTAGCAAATATTAGCTCATTTGGAATTTGATGCCTGCAACATGTTTCAAAAAAGCTGGCACAAGTGGCAAAAAAGACTGAGAAAGTTGAGGAATGCTCATCAAACACTTATTTGAAACATCCCACAGTTGAACAGGCTAATTGGGAACGGGTGGGTGCCATGATTGGGTATACAAGAAGCTTCCATGAAATGCTCAGTCATTCACAGACAAGGATGGGGCGAGGGTCACCACTTTGTCAACAAATGCGTGGGCAAATTGTCGAACAGTTTAAGAACAACATTTCTCAACCAGCTATTGCAAGGAATTTAGGGATTTTATCATCTAAAGTCCGTAATATCATCAAAAGGTTCGGATAATCTGGAGAAATCACTGCACGTAAGCGATGATATTACGGACCTTTGATCCCTCAGGCGGCACTGTATCAAAAAGCGACATCAGTGTGTAAAGGATATCACCACATGGGCTCAGGAACACTTCAAAAAACCACTGTCAGTAAGTACAGTTGGTCGCTACATCTGAAAGTGCAAGTTGAAACTCTACTATGCAAAGCGAAAGCCATTTATCAACAACACCCAGAAACGCTGCTGGCTTCGCTGGGCCCGAGCTGATCTAAGATGGACTGATGCAAAGTGGAAAAGTGTTCTGTGGTCTGACGAGTCCACATTTCAAATTGTTTTTGGAAACTGTGGATGACCAAACAGGAAAAGAACCATCCGGATTGTTATAGGCGCAATGTTGAGAAGCCAGCATCTGTGATGGTATGGGGGTGTATTAGTGCCCAAAATATGGGTAACTTACACATCTGTGAAGGCACCATTATTGCTGAAAGGTCCATACAGGTTTTGGAGTAACATATGTTGCCATCCAAGCAACGTTATCATGGACGCCCCTGCTTATTTCAGCAAGACAATGCCAAGCCACGTGTTACAACAGCGTGGCTTTGTAGTAAAAGAGTGCGGGTACTAGACTGGCCTGCCTGTAGTCCAGACCTGTCTCCCATTGAAAATGTGTGGCACATTATGAAGCCTAAAAATACCACAACGGAGACTGTTGAACAACTTAAGCTGTACATCAAGCAAGAATGGGAAATAATTCCACCTGAAAAGCTTCAAAACTTGGGTCTCCTCAGTTCCCAAACGTTTACTGAGTGTTGTTAAAAGGAAAGGCCATGTAACACAGTGGTAAAAATACGTCTGTGCCAACTTTTTTGCAATGCATTGCTGCCATTAAATTCTAAGTTAACCAATATTTGCACAAAAAATTTTTTTTTAAAAATTCGGAGTTCGAACATTAAATATCTTGTCTTTGCAGTCTATTCAATTGAATATAAGTTGAACATGATTTGCAAATCATTGTATTCTGTTTTTGTTTACGAATTACACAATATGCCAACTTCACTGGTTTTGGGTTTAGTAGTTAAGTATCTTTATGTCAAGTTTTGTTTTTTTAGACCTTAGGAAATTCTGTCATTTCTCGTAAAGTTTCAAAATACAGTCCCGCATTTATTATGGCTGATTGGAAAATATATGAACGGATGAAATGTTTTCATAATTGGAGCATAAAAAAATGTTTACAACCTTCTAAATAATTTTTAACATATCTAAACATGAAATAACAGCTACATAATCACCATTAAGCTGCTGCTTGAGTCCTGACTCGGGATGTATACCAGGTACCGGTATATTTTAGTATTAGGTTTGTCCTCCTGGACCGTGAAGATTCTGGACCAACAGTACTGCTATCTGTATTTTTTATCCAGCTGACCGTAGTAACTATGACACGCTGTCACATTCTTTTCAGCTGCCGCTTCATACACATAACAATTCAACTTGTATTAATCACAAATAGGAAGCAACAGCACACACAAATTTTTAACACCACAATTCATCTTTAAAAGTCCCCCAAAGTCACGCACGCTAACAAGAGTTATACAGTTTTAGGTGAACGCCTAAATATGACCGCCCACAAAAAGGCGCATCCTGAAGTGACTGTCAGAAAGCGACTTGAAGATGATCTGTAAAACATAATCTATGCAACATTTTGACCAAAGAACCATCACTACATGTTATGTAGACCACAATCGATCAATCAATCAATCAATGTTTATTTATATAGCCCTAAATCACAAGTGTCTCAAAGGGCTGCACAAGCCACAACGGCCTAGATCCCACATCAGGGCAAGGAAAACTCACCCCAGTGGGACGTCAATGTGAATGACTACGAGAAACCTTGGAGAGGACTGCATATGTGGGTAACCCCCCCTCTAGGGGAGACCGAAAGCAATGGATGTCGAGTGGGTCGACATAGTATTGTGAAAGTCCAGTCCATAGTGGATCCAACATAATAGTGAGAGTCCAGTCCATAGTGATTTTGATAACACAAGGAAGTGTTATCAATTTTTTTTTAAATAAATACGGTAATAATATGACCCCTTTAATGTGTCTTTTGTATGAAAATAAACCTGCCTAGACCCGCTCATCGGCAGTGCGCCTTATAATCCGGTACGCCCTCTGGTCCGGAAAATACGGTAATGTATTAATTTAGTCTTTACCATAGATACATTATACATTGAAACCATGAAAAAGTATGAAAACATGTAGAAATTCAGATTCACACAAACCTTCAAAGGAGGCTTTTGCATAAAACAGGTTACAGCTTGTTTGTGCATAGAGTCTAGATCTTTGTAAAAGAAAAATATAGGAAACGAATAACCGTAACTTAAATTGAAACATTGAAACTAAAAAACAAGGATCTTTACAATACATATTTACCAAATGTTCTATCAGCAATGTGTCCAGGTGCGAGAAGTGTATTAAAGTATAACATGATCCAGCATTTATTATACAGTAGTTACTAGGGCAAGTGTGAGCGCACTGACCTTCCCCCGAGGTTTGGAAAAAGTGGGCCAGGACACAGCACGATTCCTTGTGCACGTGTTCAGCGTCGCCGAATCAAAGAATGACAGTTATGATTGCTGGATTACGTTAATGAAAATGTCTTCCTATCAGTGTACTCTGTCAGGAAATGTTTTTGTCAACTAATTTGATTAGTTGTGGGGTATTCCTCACGTCACTAAATGTACTTTATATCCTACTCATTTTTGTGTTTTGTTCTTTTCTGACGAAGCTCACAATGTGTCTTGTATTTTTTTTAGCTTTTGCTGCATCTTAGTTGTTTTTATTAATAGTGCCTATTTTTACCTCCTGCTCCATTTTTTTGTGCCTCAGTTTAATTGCTTCTGTGATGGCGCTCATAACCCAAAAATACTTGTATCTCAAATCCCCATTATAATTAATGGAAATCAAATTAATATGTGCTGCCAATGCACCTGCCCGATAACGCCACAATTCTAACATGTAACATGCCTTTTAAATAAATAAATAAACTAATTTCAAGATAAGAAATATTGCATGAATTGATTGATTGATTGATTGAAACTTTTATTAGTAGATTGCACAGTACAGTACATATTCCGTACAATTGACCATTAAATGGTAACACCGGAATACGTTTTTCAACTTGTTTAAGTCGGGGTCCACTTAAATTGATTCATGATACAGATATATAAAACATGAAAATATGAAAACAATGTTCTACAAGCAATTCATGGTTTATAATGTACAGCATTATTACCTTGGGCAGCAGACTTCTATGGTATCATCATATGCAAGCTGCTTCTCTGTCAAACACACCATCAGCTGCCTCCATGTGTTCTAGATACACGTTAAGCTGATATTTGAACCCTTAGATGGCATTATTATAGCCTCTACTGACTCATTCTGCTTCATGATGGTGCAAGTTGTAAAGTGCTATGTTGTTACTGTTTTACAATGTTTTCCACTGATTTATTTCTTTAATTCTTGGTACACTAATGGGGAAACAAATCATTATCTTAATTTAGCACACCACCCAATAAAATATTGTTATTTTCATTGACTATAATATCTGAAAGCAACAAGCTAAATTAATTATTCTGATATTTAATTACATTAATAGCTAAGTATAATCATTGCAGAAGCACACTTGTTCAGTTTATAAATTAGATAATGATTTGTTGACCTGCAGTAATGATAACGTAAGAGTGACAAACATTAATGGCACAATATATAATTATCTTGGAAGAAAATAACGCCTCATTCCGTGTTGTAATCAGCAGTCCACTGGAACAAGCACAATGACAGAGCTGCACTTATCAAATTTACTGCTAATGTTAGTGAGATATATATGCTAAGTAAAATGTGCTTCAACAGAGTTTCTAACTGTAGATCTAGAACAGAATATTGGACATGCATTCTAATTGAATACCTGGTTGAAAATGCACCTTGCACAGCGTTATAAATCATCTGGAATCAGTTTTCCTGAACTCCTCTCTCCCACTCACCCACTTTGTGAACACAGAGCAAGGCTTTTTCAGCCTCTGATAAGTGTTAATAAATTACCTGAATTTGAAAATTAATGGCTAGCTGCCTGCTTCAGGGAGATATCATTGTGTTTCATGAATATTTTGATTTTGTGATTAGATCAAAATGTGGTGAATTCCTAAACAGCCTCCTTGTCCAGGCTCCACTGATCATAAACTCTTCCTTCTTAAAAAAAAAAACAGTTCATGCAAATATGCTGATACGGAATAATTAGAATGAGTTTTGCCAATTTTTTATTTTTTTTCCCTGCACTAACATTTGCATGACTTTAGATCTCACCCGACTGATCTTCTCCAAGCTGGGGGGAAAATATGTTTTTGTGCAGCATGCCCGTACCAGTCCACCCTCAACCCCACCTCCATGAAAATTTACCTTGCCAGGCGAGATAATGGCTTATATTGTGATGTTAAAGAGGCTTGTATTTACAAAAAGAAACAAAGGCGAGGCATGCGCCAGCCCTGGAGAACATTCATTAGGCTCTTCCTGTCTCTTTCTATTCATACACTGTATCAGTGGCATTCCAGCTCCTTGTGCTTCTGCATGAGGTGAGCATCAAATAGATTTGCACATTTTGTCACATTAACAGGTTTAAAAAGATGCAGGGAGAAAAAGTGTTGCTCGCGGAAATGCAAAAACTGATAACATTTCTATTTTCCACCATCATTAGACAGAAGGTAGAAGGTAAGGAATACCTTTGAAGATTATGCATCATGAACACATTCTAAAAACATATGGAAACTCTACTATGGAAAGCAAAAGCCATTTATCAACAACACCCAGAAACGCCGCCGGCTTTGCTCGGCCCGAGCTCATCGAAGATGGACTGATGCTAAGTGTAAAAGTGTTCTGTGGTCTGACGAGTCCACATTTCAAATTGTTTTTGGAAACTGTGGACGTCGTGTCCTCGGGACCAAAGAGGAAAAGAACCATTCGGACTGTTATAGGTCAACTGTCGGCTTTATTATAAGAAAATGGAAGAGTTTGGGAACAACAGCAATTCAGCCACGAAGTGGTAGGCCACGTAAACTGACAGAGAGGGGTCAGTGGATGCTGAAGCGCATAGTGTGAAGAGGTCGCAGACTTTCTGCACAGTCAGTTGCTACAGAGCTCCAAACTTCATGTGACCTACCAATTAGCCCACGTACAGTATGCAGAGAGCTTCATGGAATGGGTGTCAATGGCCAAGCAACTGCATCTACAAACCCCGTTTCCATATGAGTTGGGAAATTGTGTTAGATGTAAATATAAACGGAATACAATGATTTGCAAACCCTTTTCAACCCATATTCAATTGAATGCACTACAAAGACAAGATATTTGATGTTCAAACTCATAATTTTACTTAGAATTTCATGGCTGCAACACGTGCCAAAGTAGTTGGGAAAGGGCATGTTCACCACTGTGTTACATGGCCTTTCCTTTTGACAACACTCAGTAAACGTTTGGGAACTGAGGAGACACATTTTTTAAGCTTCTCAGGTGGAATTCTTTCCCATTCTTGCTTGATGTACAGCTTAAGTTGTTCAACAGTCCGGGGGTCTCCGTTGTGGTATTTTAGGCTTCATAATGCACCACACATTTTCAATGGGAGACAGGTCTGGACTACAGGCAGGCCAGTCTAGTACCCGCACTCTTTTACTATGAAGCCACGTTGATGTAACGCGTGGCTTGGCATTGTCTTGCTGAAATAAGCAGGGGCGTCCATGGTAACGTTGCTTGGATGGCAACATATGTTGCTCCAAAACCTGTATGTACCTTTCAGCATTAATGGCGCCTTCACAGATGTGTAAGTTACCCATGTCTTGGGCACTAATACACCCCCATACCATCACAGATGCTGGCTTTTCAACTTTGCACCTATAACACTCTTTTCCTCTTTGGTCCGGAGGACACGACGTCCACAGTTTCCAAAAACAATTTGAAATGTGGACTCGTCAGACCACAGAACACTTTTCCACTTTGTATCAGTCCATCTTAGATGAGCTCAGGCCCAGCGAAGCCGACTGCGTTTCTGGGTGTTGTTGATAAACTGTTTTCGCCTTGAATAGGAGAGTTTGCACTTACAGATGTAGCGACCAACTGTAGTTACTGACAGTGGGTTTCTGAAGTGTTCCTCAGCCCATGTGGTGATATCCTTCACACACTGATGTCGCTTGTTGATGCAGTACAGCCTGAGGGATCGAAGGTCACGGGCTTAGCTGCTTACGTGCAGTGATTTCTCCAAATTCTCTGAACCCTTTGATGATATTACAGACCGTAGATGGTGAAATCCCTAAATTCCTTGCAATAGCTGGTTGAGAAAGGTTTTTCTTAAACTGTTCAACAATTTGTTCACGCATTTGTTGACAAAGTGGTGACCCTCGCTCCATCCTTGTTTGTGAATGAATGAGCATTTCATGGAATCTACTTGTATACCCAATCATGGCACCCACCTGTTCCCAATTTTCCTGTTCACCTGTGGGATGTTCCAAATAAGTGTTTGATGAGCATTCCTCAACTTTTTTAGTATTTATTGCCACCTTTCCCAACTTCTTTGTCACGTGTTGCTCGCATCAAATTCTAAACTTAATGATTATTTGCACAAAAAAAAAAGTTTATCAGTTTGAACATCAAACATGTTGTCTCTGTAGCATATTCAACTGAATATGGGTTGAAAATGATTTTCAAATCATTGTATTTCGTTTATATTTACATCTAACACAATTTCCCAAATCATATGGAAACGGGGTTTGTAAGCCATACATCACCAAGTCCAATGCAAAGCGTGGGATGCAGTGGTGTAAAGCACGTCGCCACTGGACTCTAGAGCAGTGGAGACGCCTTCTCTGGAGTGATGAATCACACTTTTCCATCTGGCAATCTGATGGATGAGTCTGGGTTTGGAGATTGCCAGGAAAATGGTACATTTTTGACTGCATTGTGCCAGGGGGGAAATTTGGTGGAGGAGGAATTATGGTGCGGGGTTGTTTTTCAGAAGTTGGGCTTGCCCCTTAGTTCCAGTGAAAGGAAGTTTGAATGCTCCAGGATACCAAAACATTTTGGACAATTCCATGCTCCCAACCTTGTGGGAACAGTTTGGAGCGGGCCCCTTCCTCTTCCAACATGACTGTGCACAAAGCAAGGTCCATAAAGACATGGATGACAGAGTCTGGTGTGGATGAACTTCACTGGCCTGCACAGAGTCCTGACCTGAACCCGATAGAACACCTTTGGGATGCATTAGAACGGAGACTGAGAGCCAGGCCTTCTCGACCAACATCAGTGTGTGACCTCACCAATGCGCTTTTGGAAGAATGGTGGAAAATTCCTATAAACACACTCCGCAACCTTGTGGACAGCCTTCCCAGAAGAGTTGAAGCTGTAATAGCTGCAACAGGTGGACCGACATCATATTGAACCCTATGGGTTAGGAATGGGATGGCACTTCAAGTTCACATGTGAGTCAAGGCAGGTGGCCAAATACTTTTGGCAATATAGTGTATGTTACCGTTTGAGTTGAGGTGAATTGGTCCCCCATACTACTGCCTGAATACGGTCAAGCGATTCCGGTACCTATCCCTATAGTTCACACTGCAGGCCAGTTGCAATTGTTTAATCATGTGACATGAATCGGATTTTTTTCATGTCAGTGCGAACAGTACAGATCAGATTTTTTACCAATCCGACTCCAAAAAGCGAATATATGCAAACAAAGCCTAAGAATTCTGTGAGAAACCAGTATTTGAAAGAGTGAGTGATTGCAAGAGCGCCATGCACCTTCTCTCAATATGAACTATTGGAGCTACAATTGTATTTTCTCCTACAGTGGGGTTGGCACTTCTATGCTCCAGAAGGCTGCCATGCAGGACAGGATGTGGGGCAAAAGATAGCAGATACTCAATAGGATGTTTTGGGACTTCAGATTATAGATTGCCAAAGTACGCTTTCAGTACAAGACTAGAAGCTGGGAGCTCTGTTTGAGGAGCTGGGGAAGTGTGTGCACACATGAGTATGAGTGTGTGTGTGTGTGTGTGTGTGTGTGTGTGTGTGTGTGTGTGTGTGTGTGTGTGTGTGTGTGTGTGTGTGTGTGTGTGTGTGTGTGTGTGTGTGTGTGTGTGTGTGCGCAGCAGCTGCATGGAGCCCAAGGGACCACCCTGTGTAGATTGGGTCTACACAGCCCGTGGCTCATTAGTGGAGAGTGAAAGGATTCCACACAGATGGCTGTCAATCTTCAAAAAAAAGTTGGCTATATGAGACATGTCAATTGGGGTTCAAGTTCCTTCTGCTCATTTCTGTGACACCGTAGAATTCAAACGATATTTGTTTTGAATTAGTCTGCCCAAAAAGTACAAAAACCTGAAAGCATGGTGACATCAGAAAATGTGTTTTCTAATGAACGCCCAGCCAACTGAACAGGAGCCTGCACTTGTCATTCATCACTATAAATTACTCCTATTAGATTGACGTTTTTTCACTGCTACACATGATAGGCTTGTCTGTTCTGCCGAATGGTCTGTGTTTAGACGAGAAATATGTCACTGAACAGTCTGCTAAGATTAAACATCTATGACATTGTTTACCTGTCAAAGTGGGAATTGAGGCCAGTTACTGTAGCGGCTGTTCGTCATTATCACAACTCCAACACTGCAACAAGCCTACACCACTTTCTAAACAGTATTTTGTTGCCAGAACAATGACTGTTAATTGCCTAGTCTCGAAAGTGAAGAAAAGGCAGTTAAAACTGCATGCAATGTTGTTCTATTTGCAGGAAAATAGGATATTTTAAATGTGCCTTGTGTTACAGTTGCATACAAATTAATCTGCAGTAACTGATGCTCTCAACAGCAAAAACAAAATAACAGTGGTAATGCTTGATACATAAGATAAAGGGAGTTTGCAGTCTTGTTGAACTGGATTGTGTCATAGTGAGAGGTCAGTGATTCCCACATACAAAACCCCAAAACAGTGAAGTTGGCACGTTGTGTAAATGGTAAATAAAACAGTATACAATGATTTACAAATCATTTTCAACCTATATTCAATTGAATAGACTGCAAAGACAAGATACGTAACGTTCGAACCGGAAAACTGTTATTTTTTGCAAATATTAGCTCCTTTGGATTTTGATGCCTGCAACATGTTTCAAAAAAGCTGGTAAAGTGGCAAAAAAGACTGAGAAAGTTGAGGAATGCTCATCAAACACTTATTTGGAACATCCCACAGGTGAACAGGCTAATTGGGAACAGGTGGGTGCCATGATTGGGTATAAAAGCAGCTTCCATGAAATGCTCAGTCATTCACAAACAAGGATGGGGCGAGTGTCACCACTTTGTCAACAAATGCGTGAGCAAGTTGTTTAAGAACAACGTTTCTCAACGAGCTATTGCAAGGAATTTAGGGATTTCACCATCTACGGTCCATAAAATCATCAAAAGGTTAAGATAATCTGAAGAAATCACTGCACGTAAGCAGCGAGGCTGAAAACCAACATTGAATGCCCGAGACCTTCGATCCCTCAGGCGTTACTGCATTAAAAAACGACATCAGTGTGTAAAGGATATCACCACATGGGCTCAGGAACACTTCAAAAAACCACTGTCAGTAACAAAAGTTTGTCGCTACATCTGTAAGTTAAAACTCTACTATGCAAAGCAAAAGCCATTTATCAACAACACCCAGAAACCCCGCCGGCTTCACTCAGCTCGAGCTCATATAAGATGGACTGATGCTAAGTGTAAAAGTGTTCTGTGGTCTGACGAGTCCACATTTCAAATTGTTTTTGGAAACTGTGGACGTCGTTTCCTTGGGACCAAAGAGGAAAAGAACCATCTGGATTGTTATAGGCGCAAAGTTGAAAAGCCAGCATCTGTGATGGTATGGGGGTGTATTAGTGACCAAGGTATGAGTAACTTACACATCGGTGAGGGCACCATTAATGCTGAAAGGTACATACAGGTTTTGGAGCAACATATGTTGCCATCCAAGCAACGTTATCATGGACGCCCCGGCTTATTACAGCAAGACAATGCCAAGCCACGTGTTACAACAGCGTGGCTTCATAGTAAAAGAGTGTGTGTACTAGACTGGCCTGCCTGTAGTCCAGGCCTGTCTCTCATTGAAAATGTGTGGCGCTATATAAAGCCTATTGAAGAATTCCACCTGAAAAGCTTCAAAAATTGGTCTCCTCAGTTCCCAAATGTTTA
Source organism: Entelurus aequoreus (assembly GCF_033978785.1). Taxonomy (NCBI): domain Eukaryota; kingdom Metazoa; phylum Chordata; class Actinopteri; order Syngnathiformes; family Syngnathidae; genus Entelurus; species Entelurus aequoreus. Next base: position 60,168,086 of record NC_084741.1, on the reverse strand, counting down.
CTGAGTGTTGTTAAAAGGAAAAGGCCATGTAATACAGTGGTAAAAATGCCCCTGTGCCAACTTTTTTGCAATGTGTTGCTGCCATCAAATTCTAAATTTATGATTATTTGCAAACAAAAATTAAGTTTCTCAGTTCGAACATTAAATATTTTGTCTTTGCAGTCTATTCAATTGAATATAATTTGAAAAGGATTTGCAAATCATTGTATTCTGTTTTTATTTACGAATTACACAACGTGCCAACTGCACTGGTTTTGGGTTTTGTATATATACATATACACACACACATACACACACACACACACACACACACACACACACACACACACACACACACACACACACACACACACTCACACACAAACACAGACACCCGTGTCATTGCCAATTATGCATTTAGACGATGACTTTATTGATTGTAAAATTTTGCCTCTCTCATGTTGCTAATGTTGTATAGCCAGCCAGCATGAATCTGTATAAGACAGACAAGTTTCATTTGTTGAAGTTAGTTAGGCAGCAACTGACTTCATTCGCTCCAGCGTGGATTAAAAGTTGCTCTGGTGGTCCGGAGATGCTACTTTTCAGTAATTGTACATAACAGCAATCTGAACACCACTTGAGCTGACCTACTTATGGGGCTCAGAAACTTTCTATCCTGCAGCCAGGTCTAAAAATAACCCCGTGGCCAGTTTTAGATTCATCTCAATGAAACCCTGACAGTTTTACAGAGTGCCAGTGACAGAGTCCTGTTAAGCAGCAGCGGCCAGCGACATGTTTCAACGTTCTCCACCTCCGCGGTGGAGTCCTTCCATGAAATTTGGAAAGGAAATTGCACTGAACGTGCATTTTGGAATTCTGATTATTCAAGCACTTGTTACTTTTTTCCTTTACATGTTGTGCTACAGTTTGTTCTTTGTGCGAGCGATTGCGGTGAAGCGGTACTCCTTTCATCACTTACTGTGAATAGTAGAGAAATGACTGCGATAATAAATTGGTTTCATGTCCAGGCACGTTTCTGTGATGGCTTTTCTTTCCCTTAACATTCCTTTTTCCGGGGTATCTTTGTGCAGTCGTCTTCTCTTGTTGTACTCGTGGCTCCTTTAAGATGATTGGGAATTAGAGGCTTTTCATATTATGCAGCTTGGTGGGACTCTATTAGTCTGAATCAAAGAGGACAGCCACACAATAATGTGACAGCGTGCGTTTTGGCAAATAAATATAACAAATCCGACAACAAACTGCAGCAGCAAAAATAAGTAATTAAAAGATGATAGCGGGATGTCTTCTTATAAGCTTGATTGGGATTTTTCCGAAAATAGTTTGATTCTAATTCTAAGGATTGTATTGTCCTGACATCTCTTGTTGCATAGAGGGCAATTAGGGCCAAAATGTTGTCCCTAAACTGACTCTTGCCCATGGCTTCAACAAACTGCTGTTTTTTTTCCCTTTCTCATAAAATCTGAGGTCTACTTCAATCCCCCTCGCGACTTCCTCTCCTCCAGTGTTCCTCCTCTCTGAGCATCTTGGGAGCATTGAGCTCAGACAGCAGGATTAGTCAAGGATCCATCTTGAGACGCAGATAATGTTTTGCACACAGACTTGCCTACTCTCCGCCGCAGCTTCTGCAGCACTGATTAGAACTCCAAACTCTACCAGAAATGGTTATTTGTTCTTAAGCTGTTTTTTTCCCCCCCTCTCTTTGTTGTGCCCGTGTCAGCCATCCCTCTAATTCAGTGCAAGAACAAGTCACAAGTAGGTCAAGACAATGGAGGCGGTTTGCAGCGGCTGGTGTCACAGTAGACTGACAGCAACATGGTAGAGCCGCAGGGCTGTTTAGATATGCCCTGCGGCCCCCTCGGCTGAATGGCTGCAAGTGGGTGGCATTGCTACAAGTTTTCCTCCTCTAAGACCTTTGCTACTCTTGGGGTTGGTTGGAGATGGAGCACAGTATGAGAGCGACATCAGTTCAATGCACATTTTCATGGCATACTGTATAAACATTCTCCTACAGCACATTTGCGATTCAGCATTTACATGTTTAAAAAAAAATTCAAATCATATATTTCTATTTCTCAACAAAAATTGGCATTTTTTTTGCATAAAACATCTCATTCACCCTAAGGCAGTAATCATTTTAAATTAAATCTACGAGCAGCGTTTAACGGGCCCTCGCCCCTGTTGCACCGCGGGGTCCGTGCGTGTCAGCCGTGACACTTGCACTCACGTCCTTTCCCATGCCCCGACCCGCCCCAAAAACATTTCGGGACCCCCTTAATACAAACATTTTTGCCATACCTGACGCGCCTGAAAAATATGGGGACTTTTTGTGCATGTTAAAGGGGAACTGCAGTTTTTTGGGGGGGAAGTTTGCCTATCGTTCACTATCATTATGAGAGACAAGAACACACATACCGTATTTTTCGGATTATAAGTCGCTCTGGAGTATAAATCGCACCGGCCTAAAATGCATAATAAAGAAGGAAAAAAACAAATATATGTCACACTCGAGTATAAGTCGCATTTTTGGAGGGCAATTTATTTGATAAAACCCAACACCAAGAATAGACATTTGAAAGGCAATTTAAAATAAATAAAAAATAGTAAACAACAGGCTGAATAAGTGTACGTTATATGACGCATAAATAACCAACTGAGAACGTGCCTGGTATGTTAACGTAACATATTATGGTAAGAGTCATTCAAATAACTATAACATATAGAACATGCTATACGTTTACCAAACAATCTGTCGCTCCTGATCGCTAAATCCGATGAAGTGCCGCTTCCTTTCTTTCTGCTGCTCAATCGCCGTTTTCTGCTGCATATTTCACTACGTCCAGCTTGTAATCTGCAGTATATATGATTTCCTTTTCGGTGCCATTTTTGTTCAGCACTTCTCAGTTTTTACAAGTTACCGCCAATGTTGAAATGAGCCATTTTAATAGCTACAGACATAGTAGCATGTAGCATCCCATGACCCACAATGCACTTCTGCCATGAGCCACAATGCACTTCTGCCATGAGCCACAATGCACTTCTGCCATGACCCGCCCCCGCGGAATTCTTATTGGTTGACGTGTGTGTGACGATTGCTGACATTTGCTTCGTCTCTTACGCGAATGAGATAAATAATAATAATAATATTATTTGATATTTTACGGTAATGTGTTAATAATTTCACACATAAGTCGCTCCGGAGTATATGTCGCACCCCCGGCCAAACTATGAAAAAAACTGTGATTTATAATCCGAAAAATACGGTACCGTATATTACGGACCATAGAAAGGAAGTTTGATCATATTACGACTATACTGGCTCACCTGCACTGGCTTCCTGTGCATTTAAAATTGGGCTTTAAGGTTTTACTACTTACGTATAAAATACTACACGGTCTAGCTCCATCCCATCTTGCCGATTGTATTGTACCATATGTCCCGGCAAGAAATCTGTGTTCAAAGAACTCCGGCTTATTAGTGATTCCCAGAGCCCAAAAAAAGTCTGTGGGCTATAGAGCGTTTTCTATTCGGGCTCCAGTACTATGGAATGCCCTCCCGGTAACAGTTAGAGATGCTACCTCAGTAGAAGCATTTAAGTCCCATCTTAAAACTCATTTGTATACTCTAGCCTTTAAATACACCCCCTTTTTAGACCAGTTGATCGGGGGGGGGGGGGGGGGGGGGGGCACAGGTCCGGTGGCTATGGATGAAGTGCTGGCTGTCCAGACTCGGGACCCGGGGTGGACCGCTCGTCTGTGCATCGGTTGGGGACGTTTCTGCGCTGCTGAGCCGTCTCCGCTTGGGATGGTCTCTGCTGGCCCCACTATGGACTGGACTCTAACTATTATGTTAGATCCACTATGGACTGGACTTTCACAATATTATGCTAAACCCACTCAACGTCCATTGCATCCGGTCTCCCCTAGAGGGGGAGGGGGGGGGGGGGGGGTCACCCACATCTGCGGTCCTCTTCAAGGTTTTTCATAGTCATTCACATTGACATCCCACTGGGTTGTGAGTTTTTCCTTGCTCTTTTGTGGGCTCTGAACCGAATATGTCGTTGTGGCTCGTGCAGCCCTTTGAGACACTTGTGATTTAGGGCTATATAAATAAACATTGATTGATTGATTGATAGAGCGCACCGGATTATAAGGCGCACTGCCGATGAATAGTCTATTTTCGATCTTTTTTCATATATAAGGGGCACCGGACTATAGGGCGCATTAAAGGAGTCGTATTATTATTATTTTTTTCTAAATTGAAAACACTTCCTTGTGGTTTACATAACATGTAATGGTGGTTCTTTGGTCTTCAAGTCGCTTTCTGACAGTCGCTTCCGGACACGCCAGTTTGCAAGATGCGGCTAATGAGAGTCACCGTTTTAACGTTTTAAATACACACTGCAAGTATATATATATATATATATATATATATATATATATATATATATATATATATATATATATATATATATATATATATATATATATATATATATATATATATATATATATATACATACATACATACATACATACATACATACATACATACATACATACATACATACATACATACATACATACATACATACATACATACATACATACATACATATATATATATATATATATATATATATATATATATATATATATATATATATATATATATATATATATATATAATTTATTTCCATCTCCAAAGCAGCGCACGTCCGACTTCCAGCATGTGTGTTCCTACTTCCGGAAACACACGCGAGTGTGTTGTGATCATGGCAGACTTGGTAAGAGACGACGAAGACGACTATTTTTGGACGAATGAGGATTCACAACCTTATCTTTTTTAAGCTGAATTTACAGAGGATGAACTGCTATTTTTTTCAAATTTTAAAGGTGATGGTAGAGAGCCAATTTTACAATTTCATTTTCGGAACCTCAAAATATAACATGTATCGCCATACCTGAGGCGCCAGCAAAATATGAGGACTTTGTGTGCATATTTGGGCCTCAAAAAAGGCAGCCAACCCAGCAGGCACAAGACATTGATACAACGTTGATTATACATACATGTCCTTTAAAACTGACTATAAAAAAAACATTGCAAAATAGTTGTATTTGTAAATTGAGACATTGTTGATGTCCAACGTTGGATCCACGTTATTGATTGGGAAATTACCTAATTTCTATGGTCAAATCAGCGTCACAACCTGACGTTGAATACATGTCATCAAAAAGCATCTTGTTTCAACGTTGTATTTGTGTTGTAGAATATTGGTTGGGAAATGACCAAAATTCAATGGTCAAATCAACGTCAGAACCCAACATTGATTAAACGTTGTCAAAAGTCATGTTTTTTCAACATTATGCTTGTGTTGCTCAACGTCGGGACCGGATTCAACAAATTCTCAACGTTGTTTTAATGTCTTGTGCCTGCTGGTAAACCTATAGAGGACAAAATAGGACCCTTTCGGTGCTCCACTTCTCAGACCCTAAATTATGTGCTAATAAATCAAAATGTTTTTTTTTACAGTAGTGTCTCTTAAATAAGCAAATAGAGGGCATAATCCATTTATCGTGTCTCTCTTCAAGAATATGCAGAATATACGCTGATTATTAAAATGTCCAATATATTGGACAATGTGATTTATCAAGACTAAGACTGCTCTGCGGCCGATGTTGCCAACTCCTCAGTAAGGAAAGTGGCTATTGGCTGTCATAAAAGTCGCTACATGATGTTATTGCCTCATTTGAATAATTTATTGCAAAGGACGCTGTATGAGAGAAGAATAACGTTGTGGGATGTATACAAAGTGAATTTATTTGTTTTCCAGTGATGGGTACCCTAATTAATTACTGATTCAAACGTTACAACGCTGTTGTCGTTACTGAAAATAGCGCCTCAACAGAAGCACACACAGTCTGACGGTCTTTTTTTTTTTAATTATGTATTTGGACCTTAATACGTTTGTACATCACTCACAGGAGGTTAGGGATGGGTATCTAATCGGTACTTTTAGAGGTACCTACCAAATTGTGTCGGTACTACCGGATACCGATTCACGTAAAATAAAACGGTAACCATATTTTGATAATATTGTTGCACGAGACGTCACTTCGATTGCAGACTCCGCACATCTCAAGAACTTGGATGGGAAACAAGCACTCATTCAGCCAGACTGCCCATGTGACTACGTTTACACTGCAGACCAAAGTGGCCCAAATCTGATTTTTCGAAATGGGATTTTTTTTTAAACTAACTGTTTGTTCACACTGCAAGTAAAATGTGATGTTTATCAGACTCCAGTATAAACACGCACAGGCCTCCATGTGGCCCCAATGTGGCCTCGACGTCACTTGCATACGCAGTTCGATAAAGTGAAAACAAAGGAAGTTGACCGTATTCCGTCGCTACTACTACTACTAAATTACTACAAAATCAAATAAATCATCACACCTTAAACGTGTGTACTTGGAAATAAATTAAAACAACAATGTATGAATGGATATACAAAAGAAGTTGGCACGTTGTGTAAATCGTAAATAAAAACAGAATACAATGATTTTCAAATAATTTTCAACCTATATTCAATTGAATAGACTGCAAAGACAAGATACTTAACGTTCGAACTGGAAAACTGTTATTTTTTGCAAATATTGGCTCATTTGAAATTTGATGCCTGCAACATGTTTCAAAAAAGCTTGTACAAGTGGCAAAAAAGACTGAGAAAGTTGAGGAATGCTCATCAAACACTTAATTGGAACACCCCACAGGTGAACAGGCTAATTGGAAACAGGTGGGTGCCATGATTGGGTATAAAAGCAGCTTCCATTAAATGCCATCTACGGTCCGTAATATCATCAAAAGGTTAAACAAATCTGGAGAAAACCGAAACCAACATTGAATGCCTGTGACCTTGGATCCCTCAGGCGGTATTTCATCAAAAAACGACATCAGTGTGTAAAGGATATCACCACATTGGCTCAGGAACACTTCAGAAAACCACTGTCAGTAACTACAGTTTGTCACTACATCTGTAAGTGCAAGTTAAAACGTTACTATGCAAAGAAAAAGCCATTTATCAACAACACCCAGAGACGCTGCCGGCTTCGCTGGGCCCGAGCTCATCTAAGATGGACTGATGCAAAGTGGAATAGTGTTCTGTGGTCTGACAAGTCCACATTTCAAAAAAACCAAAGAGGAAAAGAACCATCCGGAGTGTTATAGACGCAAAGTAAAAAAAAATGCCCCTGTGCCAACTTTTTTGCAATGTGTTGCTGCCATTAAATTCTAAGTTAATGATTATTTGCAAAAAAATAATTAGTTTCTCAGTTCGAACATTAAATATCTTGTCTTTACAGTCTATTCAATTGAATATACCTGTAAGTTGAAAAGAATTTGCAAATCATTGTATTCTGTTTTTTCATTTACGAATTACACAACGTGCCAACTTCACTGGTTTTGTATACGTAGTGTAAGATATTTGAGAGGGTTTTTAATCTTTTTATGGCTGTTAAGTAGAGGCAACACAGACATCAATGTGGATTTATGTTAGCTTTACTTTTCAACTCACTTACGTAAACAACTTACGCAATTCCGGTCCTTAAGAATTGCTATTTCTTCGGAATCAAAATATATATTCATATAGTACATATAACCTATTATTTGCGCACTATTATGTAGTGATGAACCGAAAATTTTGTCGCCGAAAAAAAAGACTTTGCTCACCGAAACCGGCTGCATCGTTTCCTGGGCACCCGAATGACGTAGCGAGCAAAGCTGACAAAGAAGTCACATTCGGGTCGCATTGCGTTTAGACTAAAGTCACATTTGAAAAGATCTGATTGCAACCGGATTCGGACAACCTCCTAATGTGGCCTGAATCTGACACGGAAATATCAGATTAGAAGCCCTTTGGAGCGTTTAGACTGGCAAAAAAATCCGATTTGGTGCATGAGTGTAAATGGGGCCAAAGATGTTGCAGTTTTTCATGCAAATCAAGCAAGCATGTCTGATAAAATCTCTCCAAAGTAAGACTTTAAAAAATGCGCTATTTCAATGCTAATATATACAATAGATATGCCACATACATGCTACTAATTAGCATTAGCAATTTTACATCAACATCTTTAAATTTGGTCATTAAAACGACAACTACGAGCCACTTTATATTCAAGCAGCTTGTAACGACTCAGAAAATCTGGTCCCCAGATGCGGAGGCGGAACAGCAGGTGAAACAAAAGATTTATTTAGTTCAAGTAAAAACCAAAATAGACAGCGAGAAGGCTGGAGACAACTGGAGGGAAAAATAGACTGAAGCAAAATTAACGACGGCAGGTTCTAGAATCCAGTAGCGTGCTGGAAGAATAGACAGGTTGTCTTGTGAGAACCGGCAAAGAATGGCAGGTCGCCATCAGCTTAAATAGCAAGATTCAAGTCAGAAACTGGTGTGCCCAATTGCCTCACATCCAGCTGAAACCAAGTCTGCAATCAAAAGAGAGAGAGGGAGCACAACATCTAAGAGGAAAAGGCAGACAACAAAATCAAGCAGACAAGGAAATGTAAAACTCGATACGGCTCGTCTGTAATAAGTAAAGTAAATGAATGAAAAAATACTCACTGTATAAAACCTTTGAAGGGCTCAAGAAAATACAAGACTTAACTTAATGGCAAAGACTACTTCCTGGCTAAGACAACACTGCTAGGACAAACTAAAGTGAATACAGTACATACTTGCAAAGTAGACTCCAAAGTGTGAGAAAAAAGAACTGGACAGCAAAAATAGTAAAGGGGAACTGCACTTTTTTTGGAATGTTGCCTATCGTTCACAATCATTATGAAAGACATAATTTTTTTTTAAGCATTCTAAATATTAAATAAATGTAAATAAAAGTCTGCTCACAGCGGAGCCAATGGGAGCTCCACTATTCCGCCCATAAAATCTGATAAATAACCATTCAAAAAGCGCCAACAATACTCAATTTACATTATGTGCCTTGAATATTGACCAAGTATTAGGGAAATTGTTATTATAAGCGCTAACACAGTTGAACTATTTACAGCGGGGATGTGATCACTTCTGTTTGTCCCTATGTTTAAATCATTGAGTGGTCTGCTGTTTCCTTGCTTCCCTATTCCCTGTAAGTTTATTCTAGATCATAAATCATGCATATCACCTGGACATGAGACGTCTGAGTAGGTAATCCGACAAATAAGGACACTTTGACAGCCAATTCAGGACATTAAAACTTGCGAGGACGACATGAAAAGCGCTTGTTCACCCCGTTTCTTTGCGAGGATTATGAGACATTCTTCACCTAAATGGGAATATATGAACATCCCAGCAGTTGGCATCCTAATGACAGCAGACCTTGCACAGTAGGTGATGTTTTATTATGTTTGTTGGCTCTCATAAAGTCTGCATTGAGTAATAATCAGTGATGACAAATAAAATTCAAACGTTGTGATGCGTTTTTGAAATTAATGCGCCGCGTATGCTTAAAATGATCTAAATTTGTAAATATTAAATGTTATTATAAATGTGCCCGTTACAACATTACATATATACTTACATCATGTTTATAAAACCCTAACAGAGTTGTTTGGGTGGGGGTTTTTTTAGGGCTCAATCGGTAGAATTCAACGGCTCCCAAAGGCTCCATTGTAAGTGGACCTTTGCATTAAATGCATTAAAAAAATAATTCCATCTGTCTTCATGTCTTTCATAATGATTGTGAATGTTAGGCAAAATTCACAAAAAAAATATCAGCTCACTACTAAATGTTAAATAAAAATAAAAAAAATGTTTTATTAAGCAAAATAACATGTATTACCACAAAAGTACCGTTGAGTATTGGTATTGATTTCCAGGTACCGGGGATTCGTACCATGGTATCCATCCCTGCATTCACAGACATCGAGTTAAAACCAATGGATGGAAATATAGGCACAACTTCAATGCCATTGAGGTAAAACAGTGGTCCCCAAACTACGGCCCGCGGGCCTTCAGCATCCAAAATCCAGTCCGCCGGAAGTCCCAAGTTAAAAAAAAAAGTTTTAATTTTTGTATTAATTTTTTTTTTTAATCTGCCCTTTTTAATCCATTTACTACTGCTTGTTACTCTCGGTGTCTCCTAGCCGCTCAGGCAAATCATAATGTCTAAAAATGCATTTTCCCATCGATAATATGACATCATCACACTTGGAATATATATATATATATATATATATATATATATATATATATATATATATACATATATATATATATATATATATATATACATATATATATATATATATATATATATATATATATATATATATATATATATATATATATATATACATATATATATATATATATATATATATATATATATATATATTAAGGCTGAAACGACGCGTCGACGTAGTCGACGTCATCGGTTACGTAAATACGTCGACGCCGTTTTTGTGCGTCGACGCGTCGCATATTTACGTCACACTACCGTCATGGCGGAGCGCAAAGCAGACTGTGCGAGCGAGGGGGAAACAATCACGCCAAAAGTGGTCAAAAGTGTGGGAGTATTTCAATACACGGCCTAATAATGTTGTTGTATGCACACTGTGTCGAGCGTAAATGGCCTATCATAGCATAGGCAGCACAACGGCTATGAACGAGCATTTGAAAAGAAAACCATCAACTAGTCAATCGTCCGCGCGAGTATACGTTGTCATCATTACACAAAAACATGAATGTGTCATTTGTATCTGCTAGGGGTGTAACGGTACGTGTTTTGTATTGAACCGTTTCGGTACGGGGCTTTTGGTTCGGTACGGGGGTGTACCGAACGAGTTTCTAAGCTAAAGCTAACTTTAGCTGCTAAAGTCTTAACAAGCTGCTTCGCTCCTTCTGCGGCTGCCTCTGTCTCAGCACGCAGCATTGTCCCACCCACACAACCATCTGATTGGTACACACAAAGCGTTATACAAAGCGTTATCAGCCAATCAGCAGTGCGTATTCAAAACGTTACCAGCCAATCAGCAGTGTGTATTCAGAGCGCATGTAGTCAGCGCTTCAGCGTGGAGCAGATAGGTGTTTAGCAGGTGAGCATCAGGCAGCGGACTCTCCCCAAATGATAATAAACACCTCCCAGTCAACTACTAGTAACATCACTATGAGCTAGGGATGGGCGATACCACACTTTTAGGATTCGATACGATACCGATACTTTATCTTGCCTTTTCATCGATACCGATACCATTAATTTCTTATTGGCAATTTTTGTCAGTCAAAAATATTATTACTATTGTTATTATTTAAGACAAATCACAAGACAAATACAGACCATTTATACCACATTTATTATGGTCAATATATAATAAAAGTAAAATTAAAATAAATAACAAATATGAAAAATAAATTAAATATTATATATAATAATAATTATATATAATAATAATTAGATATTAGGGCTTTCCAATTAACTGTCAAATCCGAATCGCAAGAAGCTGCAGTTATTTTTTAAAGTTTGTGATATAATTAGCAATTAATGAAATATGAAATAGGTTAATGTTTTCGAAATGTAAGAAATGATGTTACAGATTAAAACCAAAATCACATTCAATCATATATTTCAAGATTTTCTTGGAAAAAAATAAAACTAATGCAAAGATGAAGAATCTCCAAATGTTATCCCTTTCTTATCTTGTTTTAAATACTCAAGCAAATATTCAGTAAACATTACTAAAAAAACAAAAAAACAATGCCTGTTTTAAGTCAACAATTGGACAACACTGGATATGCCTGGCTGCATCGCTGTCGGCTGGCTGTGTGTGTGTTGCACGTTGACGACGCTCATTCGCTGTCTCCTGTCACGTGACTGGGCCAGCTCTATACTCGAATAATAATAATAATAATAATAATACCTGGGATTTATATAGCGCTTTTCTAAATACCCAAAGTCGCTTTACACGTGTGGGGGGGGGGGGGGTTAAAAGAACTTTATTAGGAAAAGAAACTAAGAAAAGAAAAAAAAGAAAAAAATAATAATAAAGAAACACCAAGGGCAGGGTCAGTTTGGAAAGGCTAATGTGAAGAGGTGAGTTTTTAGGGTGGTTTTGAAGGTAGGGAGGGAGGGGGCTTCTCTGATGTGCCTGGGGAGAGCGTTCCAGAGAGAGGGGGCAGCCACGGAGAAGGCCCTGTCGCCCCAGGTTCGGCGCCTGGTCTTGGGGACCTCCAGGAGGCCAGCATCACTAGACCTGAGGGAACGGGACGGAACGTGTGGCTGGAGGAGGTCAGAGAGGTAGGGTGGAGCCAGGTTATGGAGTGCCTTGTAGGTGGTGAGGAGTATTTTAAAGGGGATTCTGTATTTGACAGGCAGCCAGTGGAGGTCATGAAGGACAGGTGTGATGTGCTCTCTGGAGCGGGTTCCGGTGAGCAGGCGGGCAGCGGAGTTCTGGACATATTGCAGTTTATTGAGGGTTTTGGAAGTGATGCCATAGAGGATGCTGTTGCAATAGTCTAGCCGGGATGAGATGAAGGCGTGGATGAGGGTTTCGGCAGCAGAGGGTGTGAGGGAGGGCCGGAGACGGGCAATGTTTCTGAGGTGGAAGAATGCAGTTTTGGTGATGTGGTTTACATGGGGGAGGAATGAGAGGGTAGGGTCGAAGATTACACCTAGATTGCGGATGTGGGTGGAGGTAGTGACAAGGGAGCCGTCGATGTTTAATGAAAAGTCCTGAGTGGAGCGAGTGAGGGAGTCGGGGCCAATTATAATTATTTCAGATTTGTTGCAGTTGAGTTTTAGAAAGTTTTTTTGCATCCAGGTTTTTATGTCTGTGAGGCAGGTGGTAAGGGTGGAGTGGGTGGCTGGGGTGATGGTCGTGGTGGAAAGGTATAGTTGTGTGTCGTCGGCATAGCAGTGAAATTGAAGGCCGTGGTGGCGGAGGATCTGACCGAGGGGCAGGAGGTAGATGGTGAAGAGTAGGGGGCCAAGTACTGAGCCTTGGGGGACGCCGTGGGTGACTGGGGCAGTGGAGGAGGTGCAGTTGTTGATTGAGATGAATTGCTGACGGTCAGAGAGGTAGGATTTCATCCAGGAGAGGGCAGTGCCGGATAAACCAAGGGAGGAGTGGAGGCGTGATAGGAGGATGGAGTGGTTGATGGTGTCGAAGGCAGCACTGAGGTCGAGGAGACTCTGCCAGGTACAGGGGTGTCCCAGCACATAGTAAGTTAAGTAAGTCATCAAAAACATCTGAAAGTGATGCTTGCACCCCCCACACGCCGTTTTTTGGTTTATATCGATACTTTTTTCAGAAAAGTGATGCCAAATGAGTAGCGTGTGAGTATCGATATATCGATACCACAGGATCGATACGCACATCCCTACTATGAGCCCGTTGACCTTCTAGGAATATAAACTGGAGCTCAGCTCACTCGCAGTCCTGGCTTGAGGTGAAGGCTACCGGTAATTAGCTCTCAGTTCCAGCCACATCGACCCCTTCTGAGCGCTTATTTTCAGCTGCTGGGAATATTGTAAACAAGAAAAGAACCAGAGCATGTAGACATGCTAACCTTTCTTCATTACAACTGTTAGTCACTCACTGGAATGAGTAGAATTGGTTATTGTGTACTGTGTTGGACTGGATGTTTATTTTGCACATTTTAAAAGCAATACTTAATGTTTACAGTGCTCCAGAATATTTAGATTGGCACTTTTTTGTATTGGATGTTTATCTTTATTTTTGCACATTTTAAAGCAAAATAAGCAATACTTTTACTTTTGAAATGCTTATACTATTGCAGAATATTACGATTTGCACTGGATGTTTACTTTTATATTTGCACATTAAAAAGCAAATAAGCTACTTTTAATTTTGTTAAATGTTAAAAGTTTTAAATGTTTACATTGTTACAGAATATTTTGTCATGTTGTTGTCAATGTTGACTGAGTGGCCATACTTTTTTTTTTTTGTAAATAAAAGCAATGCCTTTTGAAAAAACTGGCCTACATTTATTTTTTCATCTTCATTTTGAATAAAAAAAATAATCGGTAAAAGGAAAAATAATCTATAGATGAATCGAAAAAATAATCTATAGATTAACCGATTAATCGAAAAAATAATCTATAGATTAATCGATAGAAAAATAATCGTTAGCTGCAGCCTTAATATATATATATATATATACAGTATATACAGTATATACACACGTTAGGTCAGGAAAAAACACAAGAGGCTATTTCATCCCTACAAGAAGATTGTATTCAATAATATATAATACATATATTTTATTATATATTATATTATATTTATTTTATTAGGGAAACCTGCGAAACAGGCTTGTAGGAATGATATAGCCTCTTGTGTTTTCTCCTGACCTAACGTATATTCCGCTCGACCCTGGTATTGAGCACCGTATAATGGATACACCACAGAAACCTCGACTATATATATATCTATATATATGTATAGATATATATATCTATATATATAGATATATATATAAATAAACCGAATGCAGCCCCCGATTTAAAAAGTTTGGGGACCCCTGATGTAAAAGGTAAGAACATACTGTGTACATTATTAAATATTTTTTTGATTTGATAGTTTATTTGAAGGTTTTTCGAAAAAGTCTCACAATATTTATGTTCCCTGGTAACTAATTACATTTGTGAAGGAGTAATTCCGTTACCAATTGAATTACTTTTTGTGGAAAGTAACTCGTAACTCTCACTTGCCCAAACTGCTCTCCTCACAGATGTGTGTGTTTACATGCCTGTCAGTGTGACTGACAGGTGAGCCCAGCAGCTGGTTTCACACCTGCACAATCGCACACGCACACATTTCTAAGAAGTGTGCTGCCATGTAGAATTACACTATACAGATTTATTTCTTCCCTCTTGTTTCGAGATTTCCCTCTGGCAATTTGTTGTTAAAATGATTTGCATTCAAAACAGCGGCCATATAAATATAACTGGAAACAATGGCATGGGATGTGCGATGACTTATCTCTGCAGCTCATTATTTGAGGTATAGCAGCCAAGATAAAGCACACAATAAATACGAAAAAAAAAAAAAGGGTTTGCGCCAGCACTGAGCAGTGAAAAGGCTGTTTCGCCCCAATTTAAATCTCACAATTATTGAAATCAAACAAGCTGACATTTGAATATTAATAGTCTCCACTTGCGCACATGAAACTATTACATGTTTTGTGTGATTGTCAAGAGGGGTGAAAAAGCGCTTCAGTTTCAAACGCACGTGCACACAAATGTGCGTATACACAACACCGAGGCAGAGCCTGTGTAAATTTCATTTTCGAGACAGCCTCCCCTTCCCTGCACATTGGGGGCTTTTAAGACACTGTAGTGGCTGTTCTTTGCCCATGTCAAAGACGCCCATTATCAAAGCATTAAGATATGATTAAACTGACATTTTCTTAAGGGAAATGAAAAGACTATGGAATAAAGGGAAGAGGAGAACTGCAGCCAGATCTTATCAGCGGAGAGGTGGTGTGGCGGTGGGGGTGCGACGAATGGGTGAAAGAGGCCGATCTCTGAAGGGGCTTATTACAGTGCAAGTTAAGAAGACAAGCACAGCGGTGTACTGATCACAGGTATGCAAGCCAAATGCACCTGCTCCATTTCACTATCTGTCAGTGCTGAGGCCCCCTGACCGCTGCTCGTGCAAGCTGCTGGGAGGAAAAATATTACGCCTGTTTAAGAAGCCACTTTAAAACTGCAAATAACATTTTCTGCATTATCTTGATTATGGGTATGGGTTGTGGTTTAAGTTGACTTCGAACATACAGTTTCAAGAAGAGACATCAAATATTTCACATTTGAATTTTCTCCTCACATGTCCGAAAAGGAAGCAGAGCTTATTTAATCCGTCTCTGCGCTGTTGACCTGTCTCCGCTCGGGATGGTCTCCTGCTGGCCCCACTATGGACTGGACTCTCACTATTATGTTAGATCCACTATGGACTGGACTCTCACTATTATGTTAGATCTACTATGGACTGGACTCTCACTATTATGTTGGATCCACTATGGACTGGACTCTCACTATTATGTTGGATCTACTATGGACTGGACTCTCACTATTATGTTAGATCCACTATGGACTGGACTCTCACTATTATGTTGGATCCACTATGGACTGGACTCTCACTATTATGTTGTATCCACTATGGACTGGACTCTCACTATTATGTTAGATCCACTATGGACTGGACACTATTATGTTAGATCCACTATGGACTGGACTCTCACTATTATGTTGGATCCACTATGGACTGGACTCTCACTATTATGTTAGATCCACTATGGACTGGACTCTCACTATTATGTTAGATCTACTATGGACTGGACTCTCACTATTATGTTGGATCCACTATGGACTGGACTCTCACTATTATGTTGGATCCACTATGGACTGGACTCTCACTATTATGTTAGATCCACTATGGACTGGACTCTCACTATTATGTTGGATCCACTATGGACTGGACTCTCACTATTATGTTGGATCCACTATGGACTGGACTCTCACAATATTATGTTGGATCTACTATGGACTGGACTCTCACTATTATGTTAGATCTACTATGGACTGGACTCTCACTATTATGTTGGATCCACTATGGACTGGACTCTCACTATTATGTTGGATCCACTATGGACTGGACTCTCACTATTATGTTGGATCCACTATGGACTGGACTCTCACTATTATGTTGGATCCACTATGGACTGGACTCTCACTATTATGTTGGATCCACTATGGACTGGACTCTCACTATTATGTTAGATCCACTATGGACTGGACTCTCACTATTATGTTAGATCCACTATGGACTGGACTCTCACTATTATGTTGGATCCACTATGGACTGGACTCTCACTATTATGTTGGATCCACTATGGACTGGACTCTCACTATTATGTTAGATCCACTATGGACTGGACTCTCACTATTATGTTGGATCCACTATGGACTGGACTCTCACTATTATGTTGGATCCACTATGGACTGGACTCTCACTATTATGTTAGATCCACTATGGACTGGACTCTCACTATTATGTTGGATCCACTATGGACTGGACTCTCACTATTATGTTGGATCCACTATGGACTGGACTCTCACTATTATGTTAGATCCACTATGGACTGGACTCTCACTATTATGTTAGATCCACTATGGACTGGACTCTCACTATTATGTTAGATCCACTATGGACTGGACTCTCACTATTATGTTGGATCCACTATGGACTGGACTCTCACTATTATGTTGAATCCACTATGGACTGGACTCTCACTATTATGTTGGATCCACTATGGACTGGACTCTCACTATTATGTTAGATCCACTATGGACTGGACTCTCACTATTATGTTGGATCCACTATGGACTGGACTCTCACTATTATGTTGGATCCACTATGGACTGGACTCTCACTATTATGTTAGATCCACTATGGACTGGACTCTCACTATTATGTTAGATCCACTATGGACTGGACTCTCACTATTATGTTGGATCCACTATGGACTGGACTCTCACTATTATGTTAGATCCACTATGGACTGGACTCTCACTATTATGTTAGATCCACTAAGGACTGGACTCTCACAATATTATGCTAGATCCACTCGACGTCCATTGCACCGGTCGCCCAGGTTTCTCATTGTTATCCGTTTGGGTTGAGTTTTTTCTTCCCCTGATGTGGGATCTGAGCCGAGGATGTCGTTGTGGCTTGTGCAGCCCTTTAGGGCTGTATAAGTCAACTTTGATTGATTGATTGAATCCTATCCCTTTTCCATTTCATAGCAATTATCAACACATTTGTTAATTTCTTGTTCTCAACTCGTACACAATTCAAATCAATAAATAATCAAATAAAGTACCGTATTTTCCAGACCACAGGGAGCACCGGATTATAAGGTGCACTGCCGATGAATGGTCTATTTTTGATCTTTTTTCATATATAAGGCGCACCGGATTATAGGGCGCCTTAAAAGGAGTCATATTATTATTATTTTTTTCTAAATGGAAAACACTTCCTTGTGGTCTACATAACATGTAATGGTGGTTCTTTGGTCAAAATGTTGCATAGATTATGTTTTACAGATCATCTTCAAGCCGCTTTCTGACAGTCGTTCCGGATGCGCCGTTTTGTGGGCGGTCTTATTTACGAGGCTCACCTTCGACAGAGTCTTCTCCCCGTCATCTTTGATGTAGCGGTGTAGCGTGCAAGGACGGGGGTGGAAGAAGTGTCAAAAGATGGAGCTAACAGTTTTAATGACATTCCGACTTTACTAAAATCAATAACGGAGCAGCATCTCCTCATTCGTAAACAACAACAAGGTCCGTGAAAAACCGTCCAACCGGAACTCTCTAATAACTAAAGTTCCTTGGGTGAATAATGTAAACTCACTACACCGGTATGTTTTAGCGCTTTCATGGCGAGTTTACTGACAGATATAAGTAACAACTTTACACTACTTTATATTAGAAATGGCAACAGCGGAGGATGAATGTCCCGTAACAAGAAGATAGAGAAAAAGAAGAAGCTTATCGACTATGGAGTCGGCACGGACTACAAAGGCGGACTTGCACAATTTTTCAGGATTTATGCGGATCCCAAATACAGATCAGCAGGTACCAGAAGGTAAGAGAAGTTGTTTTTGCATAATATTGCGAAACAAAACGCCAGATTATATGTCTTCCTTTATACACACACTACAATAATACTCGTATGTTTAATGCGCCGACAATCCATCAAGCGGTGCGGCTTTATAGCTTACCAAAGCCGTACTAAAACATTTTGATAGATTTTTTAGCGCCGTGTGTAATGTTCTATATTTTCAATGGTACATATAAAATGTTAGTGTTGTTTACTTGAGTCATATTGCCATCGTAGTGCAGTCTACACATATCTATTATGTTTGACTGCCATCTACTGGTCACAATTATCATTACACCAAATAAAATTGCTTCGAGGTCGGTAAGCAAAACCAGAATTATTCCTTACATTAGGTGCACCGGGTTATAAGGCGCAGTGTCGAGTTTTGAGAAAAAAAAAGGATTTTAAGTGCGCTTTATAGTCCGGAAAATACGGTACTCATTAAATAGTTAAATAAGTTTTAAATCACATACGATGAATAAGATGATCTAATTTTTCAGTCGTGAGGTTCAAGATGTTTATCAGATTATTCTTCCTTGTTTGAACAGCTTCTTAAACTCGATCATATTAGTACAATGTTTGACCTCTTTGCTTAATAACCCATTCCATTATTTCATTATATACTAATGGTTTTAAGTGTTGTACGTGCATATTTTTTAAGTTACATTTTTCTCTGATGTTATATTTCTCCTCTTTTGTTGAGAAGAATTGTTGCACATTCTTGGGTGGCAGGTTATAGTTTGTTTTGTACATCATTTTAGCTGCTTGCAAATGCAACAGACATTTGAATTTCAACCTTTTGGATTCAGTAAAGTCTGTCTATCTGTGTTGGCCCTGCGATGAGGTGGCGACTTGTCCAGGGTGTACCCCGCCTTCCGCCCGATTGTAGCTGAGATAGGCTCCAGCGCCCCCCGCGACCCTGAAGGGAATAAGCGGTAGAAAATGGATGAATGGATTCAGTAAATAAAGGGTTTGAATGTTGTCTATATCCAACATTACATATTATTCTAACTGACCTTTTTTGTAACACGGTTTGTTATTTAAGTTTACTTTTGTAGTTATTTTCCCATATTTCTTCACTATAACTCCGGTATGGTAACACTAGCGAGCCGTAGAGAATATGGAGTGATTTGTATTCCGGAACATCCATCCATCCATTTTCTACCGATTGTCCCTTTTGGGGTCGCGGGGGGTGCTGGAGCCTATCTCAGTTGCATTCGGGCGGAAGGCGGGGTACACCCTGGACAAGTCGCCACCTCATCACAGCGCCAACACAGATAGACAGACACCATTCACCATACTTGCCAACCCTCCCGTTTTTAGCGGGAGAATCCCGATATTCAGCGCCTCTCCCGACAACCTCCCGACAGAGATTTTCTCCCGACAAACTCCCGGTATTCAGCCGGAGCTGGAGGCCACGCCCAAAAAAAAAAAAGTCTGCCACAGCTGCGATTGGACCTGACCAGCCTCCGGGTACAAGTACTGGAGTACCAATTGCTTGCCAGGGAAGATCTTCCCCAGGAAGCAAGGATTGACCGGTTTTGGGCCATGCTAAGGAGAGATGGAAGATTCCACACTCTCGTGCATTTGATGAAAGCACTTTTGTGCGTGCCACACAGCAATGCATCATCAGAGAGGGTGTTCAGCATGGTTAGAAAAATAGTGACAGAGAATAGAAAGAGGATGGACAATTCAACCCTTAACAAAGCATTGTACTTTCAAGTACAACAATGAGTAGATGAGTGTTGTGTGTGTGTGTGTATATGTGTAAATAAATGAACACTAAAATTCAAGTATTTCTTTTATTTATATATATAATAAAATATATATATATATATATATATATATATATATATATATATATATATATATATATATATATATATATATATATATATATATATATATATATATATATATATATATATATATATATATATATATATTAGGGATGTTTATTATCTGTATCGTTTTTTTTTTGTTTGTTTGTTTTTTTATTAAATCAACATAAAAAACACAAGATACACTTACAATTAGTGCACCAACCCAAAAAACCTCCCTCCCAGATTTCTTTCTGTTATCAATATTCTGGTTCCTACATTATATATCAATATATATCAATACAGTCTGCAAGGGATACAGTCTGTAAGCACACATGATTGTGCGTGCTGCTGGTCCACTAATAGTACTAACCTTTAACAGTTAATTTTACTCATTTTCATTAATTACTAGTTTCTATGTAACTGTTTTTATATTGCTAAATTAAAAACATTTTCTTGAATAAAAAAATAAGTATTCTTTTTTATTCAAGAAAATGTTTTTAATTTAGTTATCTTATTTTATTATTATTTTTAAAAAGTACCTTATCTTCACCATACATGGTTGTCCAAATTAGGCATAATAATGTGTTAATTCCACAACTGCATGTATCGGTTGATATCGGTATCGGTTGATATCGGTATCGGTAATTAACGAGTTGGACAATATCGGAATATCGGATATCGGCAAAAAGCCATTATCGGACATCCCTAATATATATATATATATAGCTAGAATTCACTGAAAGTCAAGTATTTATATATATATATATATATATATATATATATATATATATATATATATATATATATATATATATATATATATATATATATATATATATATATATATATATATATATATATATATATATATATGAAATACTTGAGTTGGTGAATTCTAGCTGTAAATATACTCTCCTCTTAACCACGCCCCTAACCACGCCTACTACTCAGGACCTTCGTATTGTGAGGCACATGCACTAACCCCTGTTCCACCGTGCTGCCCCGAACTGTAACTTGAACTAACTATATTGAGCTGGTCAGAGGCCTTGTGGTTAGAGTGTCCGCCCTGAGATCGTTAAGTCGTGAGTTCAAACCCTGGCCGAGTCATACTAAAGACTATAAAAATGGGACCCATTACCTCCCTGCTTGGCACTCAGCATCAAAGGTTGGGATTGGGGGTTAAATCACCAAAATGATTCCCGGGCGCTGCCACCGCTGCTGCTCACTGCTCCCCTCACCTCCCAGGGGTGGAACAAGGGGATGGGTCAAATGCAGAGGTTACTTTCACCACACCTAGCATGTGTGTGACTATCTGTGGTACTTTAACTTCATATTGTGGTTGTAGTTAGTGTCAAACTGCTTAATACTGATTGTTAATCATTAATAACTGTTAATATGTCACTTTTTTTTTTAAACCACATAAATGTTAAAAGTATATCAGGTATTTTAAAACAAAAACTAGGTCAAACGACTTACTTATATATGTATATACAATGCCGGCAAAGGAGATGGGGCTCTATATTTGTCTTTCATGGTCCCCACAGACCAAATGAAGCCTATAGCCAATAAGGGGTGTGCAAATAATAATGCCCAGCATGTGATCTGAAATGTGTGCATTTTTTTTTTTGTTATTTGAAAAGCTTCACATAATCAAAAAGAGCCAAAAGCTTGCTGGCAGTGTTTGCGTTCTGGCCACTTACAACATGTACACCACAGATTTAAAACCAACGATGTATGCATGCATACAAACTAACATCATGTGATTACTTAACACGTTATCTTCCCAACTTTTTTTTACATTTCTGAATGCAATCTGCAAGAAAGATTTGACACAATGCATTCTCATGAAAACAATCAACTTAAATGAATCCACTTTTTTATCTTTGTTTGTGGGGTTTCTGATTTAGATCTCTGCTATCTACTGTAACTTGATGTGCATCTGGTGACATGTCGCACGATGAAAACAAGCAATATTCTGTCAAAAGATCTGAGCTGAGATACAAAAAGGCACGTTTTGATTTATGGTATGGTCAGCCTCCCTCTGTGTGAGTTGTATGGTACGTCTTAGCTTTAATTATATCTTGATCTTTCACTTTCTTTTATAAATGTTAACCCCGAGATTCCACTGACTGAGGTCAGTTATCAAAATAGGAACATGGGAGGAGGAGTAGAGTGCCTAAAAATGAACCAAAATGTGACCTTAAAAGGGAACTATGATGATTTTAATTTACATTTAAAACACTTCCCTGTGGTATGGATCAGTGATTCTCAAACTGTGGTAAGGTCTACGTCTAGTGGAATAATAATCACTTGATTCAAGTACAGTGTTTTTTTTCTCCTATATTTAAACAGCAATGGTCAAAGTGTGCAATATTACAGTGGCCATAATATTAAATATACTTGTAAAATAAAACCTCTGCCTTGTTTTAAATGAATACTTAGGACCACTATGCTACTGTATTTTAATGTTGGTCATTATGGTGGTACTTGGAGAGATACGTTTTTTCTGAGGTGGTACTTGGTGAAAAAAGTTTGAGAACCACCGGTATTGATAATATGTATTGGATATACTTTGGTGTAAATTTGGCATACATTTTGCTTTACAGGGACTTTTATGACCCATTTTTAAGTCTGTCTTCAAAAGATGTTCGATCCTGAAACATCCTCAGAACAGTTTTAGTCCTGATAAATCACACTGTGGACTAAATAATTATATTAAAATGTTCTCCTCCCAGTTTTGTGGCCAATCTGACATATGCATTATTATTATATATATATCCATCCATTTTTTACCGCTTGTCCCTTTTGGGACAAGCGGTGTATGTATGTATATATATATATATATATATATATATATATATATATATATATATATATATATATATATATATATATATACATATATATATATATATATATATACATATATATATATGTATGTATATATATATATATATATACATAGTATATATATATATATATATGTATATATATATATATATACATAGTATATATATATATATATATACATATATATATATGTATATATATATATACATAGTATATATATATATATATATATATACATATATATATATGTATATATATATATATATATATATATATATATATATATATATATATATATATATATATATATATATATATACATATATATATATGTATATATATATATATATATATATATACTATGTATATATATATATACATATATATATATATATACATATATATATATATATACTATGTATATATATATATATATACTATGTATATATATATATATATATATATATATATATATATATATATATATATATATATATATATATATATATACTATGTATATATATATATATATATATATATACTATGTATATATATATATATATATATATATATACTATGTATATATATATATATATATATATATATATATATATATATATATATATATATATATATATATATATATATATATATATATATATATATATATATATATATATATATATATATATATATATATATATTGAATGAGAAGGTGTGTCCAAACTTTTGGCCTCTACTATGTATATATATGGCCTCTACTCTGTATATATATATATATATATATATATATATATATATATATATATATATATATATATATATATATATATATATATATATATATATATATATATATATATATATATATATATATATATATATATATATATATATATACAGAGTAGAGGCCATATATATACATAGTAGAGGCCAAAAGTTTGGACACACCTTCTCATTCAATGCATTTTCTTTATTTTCATGACTATTTACTTGTAGATTGTCACTCAAGGCATCAAAACTATGAATGAACACATGTGGAGTTATGTACTTAACAAAAAAAGTTAAAAAACTAAAAACATGTTTCATATTCTAGTTTTGTCAAAATAGCCACTCTTTACCCACTCTTGGCATTCACTTGGTGAGCTTCAAGAGGTAGTCACCTGAAAGGGTTTTCACTTCACAGGTACCATAGTTTTGATGCCTTCAGTGACAATCTACAATGTCAATAGTCTTGAAAATAAAGAGAACGCATTGAAATGAGGTGTGTCCAAACTTTTGGCCTGTACTGTACATACATACATACATACATACATACTGTACATACATACATACACAAACACACACACACACACACACACACACACACACACACACACACACACCTATACATATATACATATATATACATACTCACTTCAGCATATACCTGTATAGTCTGCATATTCATGAAGACAGACATGCTAAATGGATTGTGCTCTTTATTTTGCTCACTTACAGTAGGAAGGGGATTCATATGGCCCCATTCGTCCCAGTTTGCCTGACACATGAAACGTAACAAATTTGGAGGTTGCACCATCCACTTTAGCTGCCAGGTAACATTAGTGTTGAATATCTTAAAATGTGTTTCGTAAATAAAGTATATATACTAATAACCGCAACAGGTAATTGTAAAAAAACAACAACAACATTATGATTTGTACAATTTTGAATGTGCTTGTTCTATTTTGAAACAAAGAAAACAATCTGAAGTTGTCTTTATTTTTAAGTTATCGTGCCGTGATTTTACCAGTCCGGACCACTTGGGAGTAGATTTTTCTCCATGTGGCCCCCGATCTAAAATGAGTTTGACACCCCTGTTTTAGAGGGTTTTGGAGGCTACAATGAAGACTCCCTATTAGCCGCATCTTTAAAGCGTTTTTATCATCTTTGTAAAAAATGAAAGACGTGTGTTCTTGTCTCTCATAATGATTGTGAACAATTGGCAAAATTCCAAAAAAAAGTGCAGTTTCCCTTTAAAGTTGCGGCGCATACCAAACAGTGCTTATGCCCCAAACAAAATAGTTTATTTCTATAATGTATTATTTTACGGTGAAGTGATAAAACGCGAATCGGTGAGTTAAGTTGCACAAAGTGTTGCATCGTTACAGATTTCCACAGTCGTGAGACACTCCTGCTGAGTTAATAAATCTGACCTCTCCTTAATTAGAATAACAGAACATCTTCCACCGAGGCAAAAAAAAAAAATCAGCATGAGAGTTTTTTTCTTTAACTAATCGCTAATTAAGATTACACATAAAGAAAAAAAAAACATGTCAATTAAGATGCTGAATTTTGGTAAGGGAGAAAGTGCAGGAGGAGCTTGAAGTTGAACTCTGGTGGTTAAAGACATTAGCAGGAGAATCAGCATATTTACATGTGCCTGTGAAGAATATAACCATTTTATAAGAAAAGTGTAGCTTTGCTGCTTTAATTGCTAATTTCGTAGCATTGCTCTTTTGACCAAGTGAGGTGAACAGGGCCAGAAACACAGCCACAACATCATAATTGTGCTGTAATAACTGTGGCTCCGCTCTAGTCTTCAATCTTGGCCCCTGCTGCTGTGAGGGCTGTAATTCTGCAGCAAGGAGTGTTAAGAGGATATCATTATCATGTGTTTTCTCCAGTAAGCTGCAGATTTAGTTAAATATAGTAGCATTTTTGTTTCCTCTTCTTTTCAGTTTTGCATTAAAGCTGGGTCAAGCCGAGCCCTCCCGTGGCAATTCTATTTCAAACCGAGCTTGCCAAAGCGCCTCTTCTGCCACGAATGTAGCCAATATCGATGCCATGCTCGCAAAACTGATTGAAAAGAGACTTACATGTTTCAAAGCATGCTGGGAGCTGGGGGCTAGGCGAAAGCCCAAAGTATTAAAGCTGAGATAGCCAGCAGTATGCTACAAAAAGGCCCCATAAGTCAGAGAGAGCGCTTTTATTTTGAAAAACAAAAAACACTGTTACATTTTCATTCTCTTATTCTGTTATTTTTGAGATCATCCTCATCTAATTGTCTCCAAGTAAGTGACGTGATCATCATGACACTGCTGATATAGACGATAAATGACTAATACTTGACAAATCCTATTCTATCATATTCCCATATCAATAGAGATTAGAGTTTTAATTAATGAATGGGATTTTTTTTTTTTTTGTCATATGCTTGTAGCTCATCAGAAGAAGATGGTGATGAAGAAGAAAAACAAAGATTCCCCTTCGACCAAATCCCCACAGAGTGTCATTGTTATCTCGGTATGCTGCTCGCCTTTAAAAATGCAAGCATAATAGAAATTCTGTGGCGAAGTGTCGAGCCCGAGACTACGTTTGCATATTTATTCAGCTGTCATAACTATCGGCGCAGATCATCACAGGAGATGAGGCGGAGAGATGGGGGGAATAATGGCGCTCGCTGAGCGCCTGCGGGATGATATCGGCGTTTTCCTGAAGGAACTTGGGCAAACAAAGAAGGCATGAAATTCTAAATGATGATAATGTCGCTGATAAAGCTACTGTGGATACAATGTCAGTGATTGCGTAATTCTGAGGATTGTCCCGATACAGTTTGTTCTCTTCTGATACAACGCCGGAGCCTTTAGCATTGGCCGATATTGATATCATCACGACTCATACAAAGTTTGTATTATTTTGTAGTGTGGATTTTTAGAAAAGGTTTGATCAATTGATATTACAAAACAGAACGATGGTAGGTATGAAAAACACTAACCTACTTATTATTAACCTTTTTGGAATGGGCGTATGCTGTCTTTAAGTCGAAGTAGAGTGGCAATTGTTGTATTTTTTGCGATACCCACAATCATTAAGTTAGGATCAAGTTGAATGATGCGGACACGTTTGTTACTGGATACTTTCTAATACTTTCTAATATGCTTCTGTCTTAGGGACTTTGTATTTGTATTTATATTGACAAATGTTGTGTTTTACACTGCAATATTGTTCATTTAGGGACACTTATTACATATGTCTAGCTTGTCTGCTATTGTGTGCTTAGCTGTTGTGTATCTGCTAGCTCTTTCTAGCCTATAGCCTACCATGTTTACCTTTTGACTAAAATACAAGAAAAGATCAAACGTGTGTGCTTCTTGGAGGACATTTAGATCGGGAGATTACAGATGCGAGCTCATATAATCCGATACTTTTTTAGTTTTTGCTGATATCAGACCAATATCCAATATCAATATCGGCTTGGGACACCCCTAAAACAGAACATTTATTCTCACCACTTGATTGAAAATTGTTTGAAAAAGCTGTGATAGGTATATTGATTTAGATATTACTAGTTTACTATTATACTATATCGTACTATTATATAGGGGTGTGGGAAAAAATCGAATCGAATTTGAATCGCGATTCTCACGTTGTGCGATTCAGAATCGATTCTCATTTTTTAAAAACCTATTTTTTATTTATTTTATTTTATTTTATTTTATTTATTTTATTTTTTTTAATTAATCAATCCAACAAAACAATACACAGCAATACCATAACAATGCAATCCAATTCCAAAACCACACCTGACCCAGCAACACTCAGAACTGCAATAAACAGCAATAGAGAGGACACACAAACACGACACAGAACAAACCAAAAGTAGCGAAACAAATATGAATATTATCTACAACAGTATCAATATTAGTTACAATTTCAACATAGCAGTGATTAAAAATCCCTCACTGACATTATCATTAGACATTTATAAAAAAAAAAAAAAGAACAATAGTGTCTCAGTGGCTTACACTTGCATCGCATCTCATAAGCTTGACAACACACTGTGTCCAATATTTTCACAAAGATAAAATAAGTCATATTTTTGGTTCATTTAATAGTTAAAACAAATTTACATTATTGCAATCGGTTGATAAAACATTGTCCTTTACAATTATGAAAGCTTTTTACAAAAATCTACTACTCTGCTTGCATGTCAGCAGACTGGGGTAGATCCTGCTGAAATCCTATGTATTGAATGAATAGAGAATCGTTTTGAATCGGGAAAAAAAATCGTTTTTGAATCGAGAATCGTGTTGAATTGAAAAAAAAAAAATCGATTTTGAATCGAATTGTGAGCCCAAGAATCGATATTGAATCGAATCGTGGGACACCCAAAGATTCACAGCCTTACTATTATATTATATTATGCCGGAAACATTATTTTCTGAGTCACACTGGCATAAAGTTAGTAGTTACATTTGCCAAATATTATGTGTTGTTTCAAACATATTTTCCCCATTTATTAGTTGAAACAAATTCCAGTTGAAAAAACTTGATCAAAATTAAATGCCGAGTTGATTTTGTTGCAAGTTGCGAAGTATGCGCGTCACGTGAGCGTCCAAGCATGCTTTGAGTTTGTTGAGAAGTAATTGTGTTTTACATGGGACAAGCGGTAAACAAATGGATGGATAGATATTGCTTCGTTGTGTACACGTTTTCTTTTGTGCATTCTTTTAATCAGCAGTTTATATATATTTGATCGATAGGTCCTGAGTTCAAACCCCGGCTGAGTCATACCAAAGACTATACAAATGGAACCCTGCTTGGCACTCAGCATCAAGGGTTGGAATTGGGGGTTAAATCACCAAAAATGATTCCCGAGCGCGCCCACCGCTGCCGCTCACTGCTCCCCTCACCTCCCAGGGGGTGGAACAAGGGGATGGGTCAGATGCAGAGGGTAATTTCACCACATCTAGTGTGTGTGTGACTATCAGTGGTACTTTAACTTTTTAGAAGTTAATTGTGTAATAAATGTTAATAATACAACTTTTGTTAAAAAAAAAAAAAATATATATATATATATATTAATGTCGTTTGATTGAAGAGAAATATATAATTCTTCCAATTGATTTTAGTTTGTTGGATGAACATAATTTTAATAGGTTTGATCATTATTTTAAAAAAACTAAATCATCAAACCAATTTGTATTTCTTTATGAGTGGGGTAAAATATTGTACTGATGAGCCTAATACTTCTCAAATGATGCAATTGAAAATGAGCATTATTTTCTTTGAATGGACGGATTAAAGGACATAAGTTATAGTACTTCTGCTGTGATGCTACACATATATGCATGCACCACTACTCCATGTCTAAATATACATACAAACAAGATTCTAATGATTCCCCCCATAAAAGTACAAAAAGGCAGAATACAAAAGGCAACCTCCAAGAAAAACGTCGACAAAAAAAAAAAAAAAAATCCCTGACATTTGGTGAAAGAAGCCTAAGGTCACGTTGTTGATACGTCTTGTAAAAAAAACAAGTGACTCCTCTTCAGGGGAATGTGGAGACATGAACAATGCCCCTTTTGGTTTACACAGGATTCATGCAAATACCACTTTTTTTTGGGGGGGGGCAAGATGCAACACCCTGAGCTTTTATTTCACCGCTGAAATAAACTTTTATCTACACCTGAGTTTATCATGCAGCTCCTTGTGTCTTCCATCCCTCTAGTGCATGCACGCCCTTTCTATGAGGACAGTGTAGGACAGTTAATTAAACAATATTGATGCAATAATAAAATACATGAGTGGGAACTCTGCTCAACGGTGCCATCTAGTGCTTTTTTGAAACTGAAACTATTGTTACTGTAAGACCTCTCCCTTGCTACTTCTGAGGAAGTTTGGATAACAATTATCTGTTGTACAGTATTTGCATTAATGTGATTACTTTGTGTGCAGACTAATCTAACTGCAATTATAAAGAGTAGCATTAAATCACTAATTAATTAACTCAATTGTGACCAGATTGATTAATTCTCAACAAACACCAGATCTCAGCAAGTAAATGAGCTCTGGAGTGCCGATGCATGAGGGAGTGCTGCTGCAGAAGTCATTTTGATTATCAGCAGACACATGTAGTAGCAAATCTTTTAATTAACAAAGTGTGTGCTGGTTGGGCGACCATCCTGCTTATTACTTGTAGCTGCCGAGGAGCTGGTCAGTTTAGAAATGACTGAAACAGGCACTGAGAGTCATCTTGGTTAGAAAGTTTGGTAGGGTTTTTTGTGCTGCTGGTAAGAAAAATGGGCTTTGACAGGAAAAAGCATCGCATAAAAAGAGATGAAGATCAACACAAAGCAGATGGTCACATAAATCATCCATTCAAGTGTCAGACTGGCACCTCTGTCGCAGGGAAATGAATCACTGGCTAGCAATATTCTAAAAAGTGTGTTATTAAAAAAAAAAGCATGCTGATTTATTCATTCATTGATTTATTTCTTCTCCATTGTGGTGGTGTGTACTGTAAAAGGCAAATCATAATTAAAAAAAACAAAAAACGGTCACTGTCTAAATGCAGTATAATACAGTTTTTTTTCCATTTGCTTACACACAATTTTACTAACTGTGTGTCTTTTTTCAAAAGGATTTACACACTTTTCCAAACACCACATTCAATGTTCTTAATTCCTAGATTAATTGCAAAATGACACACTTCTGTCAAAACATATGCCCATTCATCAAAATAAAGCAAGCATTTAAAAAAAATGCAGTTTTATTCTCATGTCACTCACACACACTTCAAATGATAAGACACTATTGGAGTGAGTTACCCAGAACAGTGATGAATACAAAACACATTTGTAAAAACCCCTATTTTACTATAAGAAATCACACGTTTGGGGCATTTTGCCCGACATTTTTAGCATATGTGATGAATGATTACTGTAAGTTGACAAAATATATTGGCAAATCCATAGCAATCGTCATTGTTTACTTTGAAGTGGGCCCATACCTAAGGACCTAAAGAGAAAGTAAAAATATCCTGAAAGCTTTTCAAGAACTGCTCAACAATGATGCTGCAATCTGAAAATATGTATTTTTTACCACAGTCAGGTAAAGTAACATATCACAGTAGTCAACAATGACATGCAGTACACATTCAAATCTGAGACAAATAAAAAGGTTTGAAACAAAAAAATCTGGAGATAAAAATTACAAATGGAAAAAACTGTGTAGATGTAGCTGCCACTTGAAAGCTGTATTTTCAATGTATCACCTGTGTGTCTTTACACCTGGTGGATGTGATTATTCAATGTGTTAATTTGTGTGGCCTTTGGATTGATCAGGAAGTAACTTCACAATCTTTATATTTGTGTAAGGTGTAAAGATGGGTGTATCACAATCCTGGTGTGTGTGTAAAGAGTAAAAATGTGTGTATCACAATCGTTATCTGTGTGCAAGATGGGAAGGTGTGTGTAAAGCATTGTGTGTAATATTTCGCAAAAAATGTGACGCAGAGTCTATGCCTAATATTAGGCAAATCTGCACAGTGGTTTTGTTTACTGTGTGTAGACTTTTTTTTAACTGTGTGAAAATGTACAATTTAGTGTGTAAGCAATTGGAAAAAAAACTGTAACGTTGGCAGCCAAGTATTAAAAATGTGGTTCAATGCATAAGTACCAGTGAAATATTAAGACACACGTACTGCTATACATGAGGTGTTCTGAAACTTTTGACTGATAGTGTAAAAAATATTTTAAAAATATATTTATAAATGTATGTCTTAATGTATTATTTTTGAAACTGCTCTGTGACATGTGCTGTTGACCTCTTGGCCAGGTCACCCTTGTGAAAGAGATTTTGATCTCAATGGGTTTTCTTATCTGGTTAAATAAAGGTTCTAAAATAAGGAGTGTAAAAACTTTTCCACTATGGGCCATATACTGAAAAATGAAAGGATGTCGAGGGGCCGCAGTGATATTTGTATATATATTTAGTAAGAACGTTGGAAAAAAACAAAGTATATATTTGAAAAGTTTGTTTTATTATCATTATTATAAGTTAGTATCAACATTTGAGTTGGTTGTCTTAATGTTTTTTTGAAAAAAAATTCTGTTTTTTGTTTGTTTATTTTAATCTCCAGTAAAAAAAAATAAAAAAAATTGCGGCTGCCCTTTACACATCATTGTTTTAGATAAACTAATCCACTAATAATTATTGGATTTGTGAGCGGAAAGGACTCAGAAGGGTTAAAAAAAAAAAGCCCATCTTCATAAAATGTGTTTATTTTAGCGTGCCACTAGATTAGATACACATCCCAGATCTTCAAAACAGATTTAAGTGTAGTGAGTCGAAGCGTTTCCCTTCCCTCCAAACGGTCTGCATCTGCACATGCAGAAAAGCTTTCATCAGAGCGATACCATTAATACTTTGGAGATTGAATGCACTTTTTAATTGGCTGGAAGCCCATTATTTTCAATACAGAAGGGGCACTGAGGCACAGAAAGCTCTTGAATATTTTTTTGCAAGTCGTGTTCGACAGCATAATGATTAACCGCCGCGCTGAATTTGCCTCGCAAAATGAAAAGCAAACTTCACGCAGAGCGTAATTTAATTGTTTCCCTACACATTTTATGCCTCCTATTGTGGAAAGCTTAAGATTTTTGTTAGTGTGTGCTCAGCAGCGGTCTAAGTTGAGATGCTTGAGCTACAACAATGTGACTGATGAATGTTTTGAAGCGGTTACAGACTTCCCAGTGTCTTCTGAGGCCTCTTGTTACAGTATATGTCCCATTTGCAGCACAGCTTTTCCAAATTGGGCAAATATTTGTGGTTAAAAAAAAGACATGTTGAATCAACAAACTGATATAAGAACAATAGTAGTCATTGTGTGTGTTCGGTTTACTGTGGTTACGGCGTATTTTTCCTTTATGATGTTATTTAGTATCGATATATGGATCAATGCACCCACCCCAAATTTGCAGACTTGACATCCAACCAAATATGTGCAATACACATCACTTTATCTATTTATTTATTTATTTACATACAGACATAGTTTTGTATTTCATTATTGTTTATTTTGTTAATATCAGAGTCCGTTCTGCAAAAAGGTAATCCCTAGTAGCACACAGTTTATGGACAGTTAAAATATACATCATACAGTGCAATACAATACATTTCAAAATCTACCCACCAAATACCCATTTACAATTTCATTTATAAATAAATAAAAAAGTTACCTTTAAATCCACCAAATCAGTCTCAATATCCTATTATTCAAATTTGATTAAAAGGTTGCGTCTTGAAGATCTGCAATAATCTCATCATACATACAGAGGTCATGTCAACATTACCCTTTTATCCATATACCTCTAGAAATATAATTATGTAATATACATTTCCAGGGTGCTCCAGTCTAACGTAAATTCAGTTAAATTTAGAGGAAATTCTGAAGTTACTACTTGATTCTAAATCAGTAAAAAAAAAACTGAAGAATTATGGGCCAGATCTCCTAACACCAAAAAATACAGCAAAGGGTGATTTTTAATTAGATTTCTTAGGGAGTTGCAACCTTGTGTGTATTTAAGTACAGACAGAGTAGAACAGTGCCATCTGGGGGTCAATCAGCGGCAGTGCAGTGTGATAGCCTTCATTGCATTCACATGAGCATGAATATTCAATACCTTTTTTGCTCACCTATATGCACACATTCTAAAGTTATCCACCACGCAAAAAAAATAAAAAATGTATGTATTACAAACCAGACTAAAGAAAAAGGCAAACATTAAATAATTACAGTTTTGCACCTGCAAATGAGCACATCTGTCACTTATTATACATGTAAATAATATGCTTTTAACAATCACTGTTAATTGTGTTGCAATGGTGTGGTTTTATGCATCTCCCTTTTTTTTTTTTATTGTCACCAACAAATTCTTCGACAATCCTCATTTTAGATGCAGCAGCAGTTTGAGTGTGTAGGCGTGTTCCTCCTTAGGGGGTGCGTCCAGTGAAGCAAATTATGCTGACTCGGTTTTTTCAGCCTGCAATTGTGTGTAAGGGGCTTCATTAATACAACCTAAAGGGGGGGGGGGGGGGGGAAGAAAGGTAAAGATCCATTGCAAGTTTGTTCTATCCATTTTTTTCACATTAGGATGACAGCTATTTTTTTACCAGTCTTATCTTAAGAGGAAAAACAAAGAACTACCATTGTAACCCGCGAGAACACTTTAAATGTTCTAAAATGTCCTGAGCAGAGAGTTGTGAAGGCTGCACAGGAAGGTTGACACCTTCACTTACACTTGCACTAAGAAGGACTTTACCAGGGCTTAACCCTTTTGACCTCGGGGCCCAACTTTTCCCCTACAGAAGGGTCTGGGGCCCACTCAAGTATTAGCACTGAATTAATAATCTTACTCTTGATTTTATTCATATTCAGTAATTATATCTAACCTAATTACAACCTTGTCATATGATATGAAACCATGTGTTAATAACAAATATTATTATTTATTTAGTACACACATAGGTCAGGGCTGATTAGAAAAATAAGGACTAACAAGAAGGGACTGAAATAACTGACAAAAAAATATTTTACAAACAACTGTGTTGCGCTAAAATAAATAAACAAAATGGTAACACTTTAGTATGTGGAACATATTCTAAGTAACAAAGACTTAATTTTGTGTTATTTGGACACTAGAAAACATATAAGGGAGAGGGTTAGGGTTACTAATAAGAAGTAATTCTGAGGTTATTGAGGGAAGACTCTTAGTTAATGGCTTACTGGTTGTATAATAAGGCCATGCAGAATAAGGCATTAATAAGTACTTAATAATGACTAATTAAGAGCCAATATGTTACTAACTTGCATGTTAATAAGCAACTAATTAATGGTGAATATGTTCCCCATACTAAAGTGTTACCAACAAAATTAATAATGAATGTGTTTATTAACCAAACTGTCAAAATCAGGGGTGTCCACACTTTTTCTGCAGGCGAACTACTTTGCAATTGATCAAGTCGAGGGGATCTACCTCATTCATATATATAATTTAGATGTATTTATTTATGAAAGAGACGTTTTTGTTAACAAGTTAAAGGTGTTTAATGATAATACAAGCATGTTTAACACATATAGATTCCTTTCTTTCATGTAGACTAGAATATAAGTTGGTGTATTACCTGATTCTGATGACTTAATTGCATTGATAGGAATCAGACAGTAGTGCTGATAACATCCGCATTTTCAAATGGAGGAGAAAAAAAGTCTTCCTTTCTGTCCAATATCACATGAAAGTGGTTGTTTTTTGGCATCTTATTTGTCCAGCTACCATACTCCTTTGTATACACTTTACAAGAAATACATCGGCGGCAAACTCCGTAGCTTGCTAGCTTGTGCACGCTAACTTGCTGAGAGTTTTATTTTGTTAGCACATGCAGGATTATTGTGAAGGTAGGAACTGTGCATTCGGTCTTTAGAGTTTTGACAGCAGGTACAGTGCAAGAGTCTGTTGAAATAAAAAGTGTTTCTCCCCTTCCTGTCGGTCATTTTTTCTTAATAATGATCTTGCAGCAGCCAACATCCTCTCACAAGAACCTCGGGTGCCGTGAATGTCAATCAAGTGACGTCTTAGTGAAGATTGATGATCCCTAATTTTTAAGTCTATTGCAAAACCATTAAAGTGCAAATGAAAATACAGCTTCACCACTTTAGTCATATTTTTTGCGCTTGAGAAACTTCTCTATGACTTTTGCTCCGGACTTCTTCTGTCTGTTTAAGACTATGGTTTGAGATTGTCATTACTGCCACATGTGGTGGAAAAGAGCAGTACAACTGAGTATCTCTGTGGCCCATACGGACCTCAGGTGAGAAACAGGTATTTTTTGGCAGCTCTCTAGGGGGGTGCTGGAGGCCCAACAATGTTAAGAAAGGATGCTTTAAACAGAACACAGCACTTCTGCAGCAGACTGGGAGAGGCTGCAGAGAGTGGTCAAGACGGCTCAGAAGATCATCGACCGCCCTCTCCCCTCTCTGATGGACATCTACACCTCCCGCTGCCTCAACAGAGCCAGTGCCATCATCAAGGACAGCACCCACCCTGGCTCTGACCTGTTCCACCTGCTGCCCTCTGGGAAGCGCTACAGGAGCATTAAAACCAAGACAAACAGGCTAAAGAACAGCTTCTTTCCCAGGGCCATAACCACCCTGAACGGACTGCCCCATTGACCCTCATAACTGCCTTCTCTTCGGTGCAATAACCCATTCCACCAACCACCCTGTTTTTTTCATGTAGATATTCATGTATATATTCATTTCACCCACTTTGCACTTCTATATTTTTTATATTTTTATATATTTACACATTGTTTTCTTGCATGCACACATCGCACTGTAAGGAATGGCCTCAATCTCGTTACCCTGCGTAATGACAATAAAGCTGATTCTGATTCTAATTCTGAGATGCACAGCATCCATGGCAGAAGAACACATAGCCAATACTATATAAGCATGTAAGCATGCACTGTACTATTTAAAAACAATATGTACAGTATGTCTATGAAATATCTAACAATAATTTTTCACCAAATACCACTCAGCTGCCTCCTCATACTTATAACATATCACTAGATAGGATAAATGTCACTTTTTTACTGTTGTTTGGGACTTTTATGTTTTTACCAACGGTGCAACATTCTTGTTTATTTGTTAATATTTTTGGCGATTTTTTGCCTGCTGCCATAACGGGCCCTCAAAAACCCAATTCCGTTCCAAGCTGGGATGACAAAAGTAACACACTGATCCATGAACATTAGCTTGACTTAAACTCCCTAAGCCCCAAAAAGTGACACAATATTTTGGAGTGGTTGTCATGTGACAGTCATGTGACCATCCCAGGAAATAGCTTTTCAAGTTTGTTTGTCAATGCCCGATTTACTGAGCTGTACGCTCCAAAAGTGAACCACTTATGTTCCATACTTGACAGGAGTTTGTCCAAAATAAAGACATATTACTTTTTTTTGTCAAAGTATTTATCAAAACCACAATTTAAAAAGATGAATAACTTTTATCCGTTCACATTATTCTTCACATTTTGAAGCTGCCATTTTCATATTAGCTTTGAATCTGGGCGACATTTTTGGCGGCGGTGACCTTGCCATGTATATTAATACAATTGTGTTTCACGCTCTTATTGATGTACCTAATTTTTCGAAAAATGATTTTCGCTATTCAAACATTTTTAATGCATATACTGTGTGTTGTTATTTTTGTAATATAAAAGTTTTAAAACTGTGTTAGCACTTCAGGAAGTTGCTATGTTTGTGGTTGCAAATGCAGGGCATGACCAATGACAGTGTCATCTAGACAGAGCTAAAAGCTAATTCAATAACATCCTATTTTTAAGCAGTGCTCCAAAAAAATTAATTAATTTCCGAATTGTGATTCTCATTTGTTATTCCGTTTCTAAATTGATTAATTTTTTTAGAAAATCGTTTAAAGATTTCTTGTTAAAATAAATCAATGTTTTTTTGTAAGAATCGATTTTTACAAATGCGTTTTTCAGGCCATCTTTGCACTTACTAGCTGGGCGTATACGTTATATGTCAGTAACCAAGAGAAGTATTTGGAACCTGTAACCTGTTTATAAAGGTTTTATTCTCATTTTTATCCCAAACAAGATATCGCAAATATAGAATCGTGTTGAATCAAGAATCGATTCTGAATCAAATCACATCCACAAGAATTGGAATCAAAACGATACATGAGTTTTGAAAGATTCACATCCCTATTATTTTATGCCCTTAAAAGCAAATTTTAACCCATTTAACAATTACAATTCTTTAATAGGGTGTCAAATATTACAATTTAACTGTTCCTACTATATTTCTTGAATGAATCATTAAAAAACAAGCTAAAAAAGGTGTGTGGCCACAATGTATACATCACTTTCTGGCTAAAAATTGCTGGAGAAAACCTGACATATTCGTTGAATTTGAATTAATTGAAAGAGTGACATTTACTAAATGTCACTCCTTCAATGATTGTGAATTGATATATATTATTTTGTTCAATTCAAAGTACATTGGTGGTTTCTAATAAGAAATACTATCAACGGCCAGCAGGATCTCGCAATATATTTAGTATACACATTTTAATAAAACCTATTCAAAGATTACAAAAGCTCATTTTGGCTGGTGACGAGTAATAATTGTATTTTAGAAAAAATAAATAAATAAAAAATTAAAAAAAATTAAAAAATAATATATATATATATATATATATATATATATATATATATATATATATATATATATATATATATATATATATATATATATATATATATGGATATAGATATATAAGGCTATATCATCCCTACAAGCCTGTTTCGCAGAATTCCCGTAAATCAGGGAAACCTGCGAAACAGGCTTGTAGGGTTGATATAACCTCTTGTGTTTTTTACTGACCTACCGTATATTCCGCTCTACCCCGGTATTGAGTACTGTATAACGGATAAACCACAGAAAGCTTGACTATATATATATATATATACATATACATATATATATATATATACATATATATATATATATACATATATATATATATATACATATATATATATATATATACATATATATATATATACATATATATATATATATATACATATATATATATATACATATATATATATACATATATATATATATACATATATATATATATATATATATATACATATATATATATATACATATATATATATACATATATATATATATACATATATATATACATATATATATATATATATATACATATATATATACATATATACATATATACATACATACATACATACATACATACATACATACATACATACATACATACATACATACATATATATATATATATATATACATATATATATATATATACATATATATATACATATATATATATATATATATATATATATATATATACATATATATATATATATATATACATATATATATATACATATATATATATACATATATATATATACATATATATATACATATATATATATACATATATATATATACATATATATATATACATATATATATACATATATATATATATATATATATATATATATATATATATATACTGTATACTGTATGTCTAGTATATGTTTTTAAATTATAAATTGTATTGAATTTAGAACTGGAATAGATAAGAATAGCGATTCGGATGTGAATCGATTATTTTCAGCACCCGTAACATTTTAATTGACAGACCACCAGAAATTTTCTTGTTTACACTTTTATTCCTTAAGGTAAAACAATGCAGCTAAATACCTACAACAGTATCATTCATCAGCCCTGATGGTGGCAGCTTAGGACCGGATGCCCCCCCTCGCCTCCTCTGTACTTTTTATGTGCCGTGACAATAAAGTTCATTCCAGTTCTGGATTTAAAAAAAACGTTTTGCCCTGATTGTCATGTTTAAAGGATATCTTGCATTTTAAGTTGGTTGATTTTGTTTTTTTTACTGTTGTTGTACACTGTATGGAATACATTTTCTCAGGGATTCAAATGTCTTTGTTTTGAATTTACTGTAATAGGTTTTAAAATGAGTTCAAATCAATCTGCTGACTCAACGTGTCAAACTCAAACTTGGACAGACAGATCATAAGCAATAATTCTTTGACTAGTCAAAAAAATAATCGCTGGCCAGTCGACTATTCAAATAATCGTCCTAAGGGAGGGTAAACACACTAAAAATGAATTCCACTTGGTCAGCCATGAACCCACCATAAATATATTCCCACAATTCCTCCTACTCAGGTGTGTTCTCTCAGCATCAGTACAGTGGAGAAGTCACTGTGCTGCTTTGTAATGCTGCTAGACCAAATGAAGACATGTTTCTAAATCCAGCCGAATGGGAACTTTTCCCTTTCAGCAACACAACACAAGACTCTTGAGGAGATGCCATTGCTGCTTCGCTGCTTTTTCACTCCCTCTGATTACTCCTCTCATCTTATGTAAATCCTCTTAAGTCACATGTTATTGTTTATTGCAACTGTGAAGGTTAGGTGTTCCTAAGCCCCGTGTGTGCTCTTATCTCAGCGGCGCATGCATCTTTGTCTCTCCAATGTGTCTTGCTTTGCTAATACACTAATGGAGGAGGAAAGTTGTCTGTCTTGATGCAGTGCAGACAACCAATCTACTGCAGTAGAAAGCTAATCTCTCCCATTGGCTAACAACTCATGAAAGTGAGGCAGACGCATGCATCGGGGGTATCTCAGCATTATCAACAGCGTGGTGTTTGGGGGGGATTTGAAAAGAAAGTGACATTATGAACAATTCCAAATATAAGCACGCGCAATGTTGCAGGACACAGTCTGCTCTAAAATCATCAACCCTTTTAATGGCAATATTTTAATGCATCACCCATGTGCTTTTAACTAGGGGCTGTCTTTGAGGATTTTCATAATCAAATCTTATTCTATAACTCCTGGAAATTACTGGCTTTTTAATGCCCAAAATTTATAGATGTGTGTGTCCAAGTTAAAGGAAACGGCAGGCTGTCTTCTTTTATTAGATTTATTACAATCTTTGGCAAGCTAGGTAATGTTTGCTGTGGTCTGGAACAACATGGCACACAAACAACTATCTGAAATGCAGCCAATATTACATACAGATAATGTATCATGAGACATGCAAAACTAAATTATATACAAAGAGGATCAATGTAAAGGAAAAATACATTTGCTCAAATATACCATAATTAAAGTTAAAGTACCAACAAGACTATAAAAATGGGACCCATTACCTCCCTGCTTGGCAGTCAGCATCAAGGGTTGGAATTGGGGGTTAAATCACCAAAAATGATTCCCGGGCACGGCCACCGCTGCTGCTCACTGCTCCCCTCACCTCCCAGGGGGTGATCAAGGGTGATGATGATGCAATATGTACATACAGCTAGCCTAAAGGGCATGTTAGCGTTGATTAGCTTGCAGTCATGCATTGACCAAATATGCCTGATTAGCACTCCAACAAGTCAATAACATCAACAAAGTGCACCTTTTGTGCATTCAAGCACAGCATAAAACTTTTGGTGGACAAAATGAAACAAAGAAAGAGTGGCATAAAACGTCTTTCTGTATCAGCATCGGAGAAAGTTGTACATGTAAACAAACTACGATGAGTTCGAGGGTCGCTGAAATAAGTAGAACAAAATGGTGCTTGCCAAATACTCTCATCAGTGAAGCATGTTTAATACAAACAGTGGGATTTCTAACAATTGCGAAGTTTTGTGTCATGTTTGTTCTCCTACAGAAAACATATTAAAACAAAAAATACATTTTATATATACATAATTTTTTTCTTAATCTTTTTCCATTTTCAGACATCTCTGAAAGAGGTCCAGGGAGCAACTAGGGTGGCGCTTAAGAGTCGCATGCGGCTCAAGAGCCGAGGGTTGCTGACCCCCGTCCTAGACCTAGACAGAATATCTGTTAAGGCTTTGGGCTCCGTCTACCCAGGTTTTTGTTTTGGAGTTGTCCCTCCCCT
This sequence comes from Entelurus aequoreus, assembly GCF_033978785.1. Lineage (NCBI taxonomy): Eukaryota > Metazoa > Chordata > Actinopteri > Syngnathiformes > Syngnathidae > Entelurus > Entelurus aequoreus. The sequence continues at coordinate 60,126,399 of NC_084741.1, read as the reverse complement.
TGAGGGATTGCCTGACCAGGCTAATGAACTCAAGTTTGGAATCAGAGATGTACTTCTTCCAGACAGTATGGGTCCACGGCACCTTATTCAGTCTTATTCGGTGCAATCCCACAAAGGGCTTACCCCATCCACCACCCGGGGGACAAGCCTCTACAGAGTATACTGTCCCAAAACCCAAACGCAACATCCTGCGTATAGTTTTACTATGGATCCCCTCACATTGTGGTATTGAAGGCAACAAAGACGCAGACTAAATGGCAAAAAGGAGGGCCGATCAAAACCAAGAAAAGAACTGAGACAGCCTGACAGAGACAAAAAACCCATCATAAAATCTCTTTTTTAACCACCACAAAAAGCAGAATCGTACCGTCAGTTGCCACGACCAGACAAGGTGGTCATATTCAGGCTCCGTTCAGGGCACAACAGACTGAAAAAACGAAGATCAAAGTTGTGGCCTGTCCAATGTGTCCATGTGAAGAAGCAGAACAGAACACGGCCCATATCTACAGGATTGCAGGAATCTCCAGGTGATGAGGAGGAGATGTGGACTGACTCAAAGCCCCTGGAGCAAAAACTGTACGGTCAGGTGGATGATCTACAGACCAGGGCAAGAGTCATCCTGATGGCTCGTCTCCAAGTTTAACAAGTGGCAACAAAAAAAAGAAGAAGAAGAAAGAAAAACAGTCTTTTATAAAAGTGAACAAAACAAAGATCTCGTTTGTAACTTTTTCCACCTAAAAAAAGGCAAAACCACACCGTTCATTGAGGTCTTGACTAAATAAAGGGAAGTAAAATGGTAAAAGTAACAAAGCTTTTGTAACAAAGCTTTTGTATGTGGAAGCAGCGACTTTTAGGAAGTCTGAAGTGACAACCGAAACTAAGATGCATATCTTACTCTCTAAGCTATTTGCCTGCACACAAGAATGTTTTTTCTAATGTTTAAAGAAGACATGACGAACGCAATCGATGTATCCTCCCAACACACCTGCTCTATGTAAAAGCTTCAGCAGGTATTAACTCGCCTGCCTCCCACAGAAGAGACAAGTTATTACCTGCATTAGTTCCCACCTCCCACAGAGGGGGTAGGGAGTCTTAATAACAGACGATTTGACTGTGAGGTTGATCGTCATTTCAGACTTATCTGAATCAAATCTCAGTCCTAGTGCTTACCTAAAAGGGGAAATGCACTTTATTTTTTTAAATTGAAAAAAAAAAAGTTTTTCAATCGTTCACAATCATTGTGAGAGACAAGAACACACGTGTATTTTTTTTAATTTTGTTTTAAAGATGACAAAAAAACTCTTGCAAGAAGTGGCCTTCACAGCTATTTTGAAGAAACAGTTATTTCACCTTGTTTTGTTAAGTACATAACGTCACATGTGTTCATTCATAGTTTTGATGCCTTCAGTGACAATCTACAATGTAAATAGTCATGAAAATAAAGAAAACACACTGAATGAGAAGGTGTGTCCAAACTTTTGGCCTGTACTGTACATGACTTATTTTCAACACTATTAATGACCGAGACTCCACAGGATTTTTAACATTAACTAAAATTGAGGGAAGCCCTAATGGTCACAATATGTATAAGTTTAAAAAATTAAAAATCTCAAAATGCCCCCCCCCCCCCGCATGCTTTGTGTGTGTGAACGTGTGTTTCTATGTGTGTGTGCGAGCGCCTGTTTGCGTGCGTATGTGTGTGACAGGGAGAGAGAGGGAGGAAGCAGGCGCGTAATAATTGACCTGTCTCTGTTATTGATCATATCATTTACACATGCACAAACAGCTGGTAAATACAAAAAATGCAGACTCGAAATAACTCCTTGCTGATTGCTTTGGCGCCCCCCGCTAGCGCCGCATATAGTGCATTACCCACTGTTTGTGGCGAGCGCACAGTATGGCGTGAGCGATCGAAATATCTTTGTATGTCTCAGGCTAATTGCCAAGCACTTGCTCAAAACAAAGATCTTAACCTATTTGAGGAATATCCTTCGGGTGTTGCTGCCACCTATTTGGAAGCTTGTATATTGTTCAAGTATGAATATATACACGAATACTGGAAGTCTACCTCCGCACTCATAGAAAGGACACATTACAAAAGAAAAACTCCAACAATGCAGTTTTGATTGTTTTCCATTCACCTGTGACAAGAAGAGTCACCATTGTCGTGAGTGTGTCTTCAAACTACGCACCATCGGGATTCAGGGAGTAGCTGTTCACAGATTGCAGGAATGAACATGGCAATGACATCCATATGAATGTGAAAGGCATTTCTCGAAGCAAATGATTGTTTGCGTGCCAGAACTGATAACTTGAACTGCTCGCAGTAAAAAAAAATCTGATTGAACCGCTCCCAATTTGGCTGGATTAAGTGATAGCAAAATGCAGAAACAGTGTGCTGCTGCCTGCAGATACCAAAATCATCAAAGTCATTGCCAAGAAGGTGGATTGCTCTTTTCGATATTCCCAGTAAAAGAGAAATCAGGCCCAGTTTTGTGGACGTGCACACACACTCACATTTGGAGATGGGTTTTCATTATAGTGCCAATTGGAAGAGCTCAAAATAATGCATTTATTTTTAAAAAAAAAAGTATAACAGACAATATAATGTAAGGAGCATGTAGGTTTTTTTTTGTTTGTACATGTATATTCAAATTCAGAAAACGTCATTCATTTCTGTGGGAAAATTAAAGCGCTTGTAGCAGCAACAGAAAAAGGAGGACAACAAAACACAATCCAACTGTTAAAAAAAAGACAATAAAACTAGAGTATAGACTAATAATACATACAGTTAAAAATGGAATATAATAAAAATCATGTAAAATACAATACATGTACAATACAACTCGAGTATAAATACTACTATATTTACTAATATATACATACAGTTAAAGGCCTACTGAAACCCACTACTACCGACCACGCAGTCTGATAGTTTATATATCAATGATGAAATCTTAACATTGCAACACATGCCAATACGGCCGGGTTAACTTATAAATTGCAATTTTAAATTTCCCGCCACACTTCCAGTTGAAAACGTCTAGATATGATGACGTATGCGCGTGACGGAATCAGTTGATGCGGAAGTATTGGTACCCCATTGAATACAATACAAAAAAGCTCTGTTTTCATTTCAAAATTCCACAGTATTCTGGGCATCTGTGTTGATGAATCTTTTGCAATTTGTTTCATGAACAATGGAGACAGCAAAGAAGAAAGTTGTAGGTGGGATCGGTGTATTAGCGGCGGACTACAACAACACAACCAGGAAGACAAAGATGGATAGCAGACGCGTTAGCCGCCGAACTCACCTTAACTTCCTCCGTCTCGCTGACCGCATCTGTGATCGGGTGAAGTCCTTCGTCGCACCGTCGATCGCTGGAACGCAGGTGAGCACGGGTGTTGATGAGCAGATGAGGGCTGGCTGGCGTAGGTGGATAGCTAATGTTTTAGCATAGCTCTGTGAGGTCCGGTTGCTAAGTTAGCTTCAATGGTGTCGTTAGCAACAGCATTCTTAACCTTCGCCAGGCTGGAAAGCATTAACCGTGTATTTACATTTCCCTGGTTTAATAGTATTGTTGATCTTCTGTCTATCCTTCCAGTCAGGGATTTATTTATTTTGTTTCTATATGCAGTTAAGCACGATGCTATCATGTTAGCTCCGTAGCTAAAGTGTTTCGTCGATGTATTGTCGTGGAGATAAAAGTCACTGTGAATGTCCATTTCGTGTTCTCAACTCTCATTTCAAGAGGATATAGAATCCGAGGTGGTTTAAAATACAAATCTGTGATCCACAATGGAAAAAGGACAGAGTGTGGAATCCAATGAGCCAGCTTGTACCTAAGTTTCGGTCAGAGCGAAAAAGATATGTCTTGCACTGCATCTAGTCCTTCACTCTAACATTCCTCATCCACGAATCTTTCATCCTCGCTCAAATTAATGGGTAATTGTCGCTTTCTCGGTCCGAATCTCTCTCGCTGCTGGTGTAAACAATAGGAAAATATGAGCAGTCCTTCCCCGGTGTCGTCACGCTACTTCCGGTATGGGCAATGCTTTTTTTTTATCAGATACCAAAAGTTGCGATCTTTATCATTTTGTTGTTCTCTACTAAATCCTTTCAGCAAAAATATGGCAATATCGCGAAACGATCAAGTATGACACATAGAATGGATCTGCTATCCCCGTTTAAATAAACAAAAATTCATTTCAGTAGGCCTTTAAAATAGAATACAATACAACTGGAGTATGGACACAAATATATACAGTTAAATATAGAATACAATGACAATAGACTAAATACACTAATATATACATTTTCATAGAACACATATACAATACAAATTGAGTATAGGCACCCCTATATACAACATAAGGTGGTTCTGAATAATATTATATAAAACAGCATATTATACAGAATAAGTGTCTCAAAGGGCTGCACAAGCCACAACAACATCCTCGGTTCAGATCCCACATAAGGGCAAGGGAAAACTCACAACCCAGTGGATGTCAATGTGAATGACTATGAGAAACCTCCCCCCCTCCGCCCCCCACGGGAGACCGGATGCAATGGACGTCGGGTGGGTCTAGCACAGGGGTCAGGAACCTTTTGGCTGAGAGAGCCATGAAAGCCAAATATTTTAAAATGTATTTCTGTGAGAGCCATATAATATGTTTTAACACTGAACACAAACTAAATGCGTGCATTTTTAAGTAAGACTAACATTTTTAGAGTATAATAAGTCTCTTATTCTTTTTTATAACATTGTTATTCTGAAGCTAACCAATAATAAATAAAATACTTCTTACCATTAATGTGACTTCTGGTGCTG